>NC_057930.1:16969696-17272727 GCF_017639315.1 Drosophila ananassae
TCGAACTGGTCTGGTCGGGAAGGGGCCTGCGGGCTTTTGGCTATACTCTGGGCGAGGCAGGTCCATTTCATTTCCATCGCATTCCTGTCGCATATTCGGGCCCATTTGGTGATTGCACTCTGGCCAACTGACTAACGGAATATGCTTTCAGAAAATATTTGTGCGATGCGATCCCCGGAATGGCGAATCATCGCCAATCCCTTTTCTGTGGGCCTTGACTCTCTTTGTTAGTTAAGCGCGAGAGATTTGGATTTTGGCAGTTGTTTTCATTTTCCCCGGCGTGTTTTGGTTTCACTCTTTTTTGTTGTTTCAGGCCGAGTGGACCATGAATATTTCAGCCTTTTAATTGTAAATTACACATACGCCATGTGTGCAGCTGCTGAATTTTTTAGGACCAAATGCCGCTGCGGCGGTAGTGCCTGTTTTTTGCCACTGGATTCATTGTAATGCGCGGATTCGGGGATTCGGTTATTGGGTTGCATCCTTTGGGAGAGTTGGTGGTGTTTCATTTCAAAAATTTAACTCGCTTGATGAAAGCCCGCATGGTCAGAAAAATTTCACTTTGTGCATTTTTATTAAAGACTATATCGACTCAAATCCACAAACTTATCGTATGCCCAACAAACAAAATATTTAGTATAGGTTTCTCAGGGACGAACAAAGATTGTGGGAAACTTATTTTTGTCAAAAAACAATCATGGATTTCCACGTCTGAGCCATAGAATGGCTGTATCTTGGACAATTTTCATCCGATTCTCCAGCGGGATACCTTAAACGATTCGTGGAACTATCCTCTTCAAATCTCTATCAAAAACTCAAATCAAAATTTCGGACCCCAATTTTTCATATTTTTGTGAGGGTACCCCTTGCAGAATCTTGGATTTCCACGTCTGAGCCATAGAATGGCTGTATCTTGGACAATTTTCATCAGAATCTCCAGCGGGATACCTTAAACGATTCGTGGAACTATCCTCTTCAAATCTCTATCAAAAACTCAAATCAAAATTTCGGACCCCAATTTTTCATATTTTTGTGAGGGTACCCCTTGCAGAATCCTGGATTTCCACGTCTGAGCCATAGAATGGCTGTATCTTGGACAATTTTCATCAGAATCTCCAGCGGGACACCTTAAACGATTCGTGGAACTATCCTCTTCAAATCTCTATCAAAAACTCAAATCAAAATTTCGGACCCCAATTTTTCAAATTTTTGTGAGGGTACCCCTTGCAGAATCTTGGATTTCCACGTCTGAGCCATAGAATGGCTGTATCTTGGACAATTTTCATCCGATTCTCCAGCGGGATACCTTAAACGATTCGTGGAACTATCCTCTTCAAATCTCTATCAAAAACTCAAATCAAAATTTCGGACCCCAATTTTTCATATTTTTGTGAGGGTACCCCTTGCAGAATCCTGGATTTCCACGTCTGAGCCATAGAATGGCTGTATCTTGGACAATTTTCATCAGAATCTCCAGCGGGACACCTTAAACGATTCGTGGAACTATCCTCTTCAAATCTCTATCAAAAACTCAAATCAAAATTTCGGACCCCAATTTTTCAAATTTTTGTGAGGGTACCCCTTGCAGAATCTTGGATTTCCACGTCTGAGCCATAGAATGGCTGTATCTTGGACAATTTTCATCCGATTCTCCAGCGGGATACCTTAAACGATTCGTGGAACTATCCTCTTCAAATCTCTATCAAAAACTCAAATCAAAATTTCGGACCCCAATTTTTCAAATTTTTGTGAGGGTACCCCTTGCAGAATCTTGGATTTCCACGTCTGAGCCATAGAATGGCTGTATCTTGGACAATTTTCATCCGATTCTCCAGCGGGATACCTTAAACGATTCGTGGAACTATCCTCTTCAAATCTCTATCAAAAACTCAAATCAAAATTTCGGACCCCAATTTTTCATATTTTTGTGAGGGTACCCCTTGCAGAATCCTGGATTTCCACGTCTGAGCCATAGAATGGCTGTATCTTGGACAATTTTCATCAGAATCTCCAGCGGGACACCTTAAACGATTCGTGGAACTATCCTCTTCAAATCTCTATCAAAAACTCAAATCAAAATTTCGGACCCCAATTTTTCATATTTTTGTGAGGGTACCCCTTGCAGAATCTTGGATTTCCACTTCTGAGCCCTAGAATGGCTGTATCTTGGACAATTTTCATCAGATTCTACAGCGGGATACCTTAAACGATTTGTGGAACAATTCTCTTTAAATTCCCATGAAAATCCCAGTACAAAATCTTGGGTCCCATTTCAATGGGAGAAAATCAATTTTATCTTGAATCAAAATGCGCAGCTCTTTTTTACGTTCTCTATAACTTTAAAAATGGCAAACGATACAAGAGCTTCGAAAACTGAAACGATCCTTTGAATACCAATCAAATACAATTGAAAGAACAATTTTAAAATAGAACTCAATGTGTTTGTTCTCACAGTTTTAAGCTTACTTTATTTTTTAGAACCAAATATTTTAGCATAAAACTTTATGGGGTACACAAATTAGAAATTTTTTCCGCTTCTTAATTTACATGTAAAATATTTAGCATTGGTGATTAAAGCTTTTCATGGGAAAATAATCTTCATATCCGGTCCAAAAACATCCCAAAAAGTTTGTTCATTTTCCAATTGAAATTTTTTGCCCCACATGAGTGAGTAACCAACCAAATCCCACCGCAGCTCGCATCCGCTGCGGCAGGAAATACTTTATAAAAAACTTTCATGACGGGCTCTCAGTCAAACTCAGTTCACTCTATGAATAAAGTTATATGCTTCCTGGGTTTTTGCTATGTTAATTATTAATACTTGATTCCCTACGACATGTGTAATTAACATCCTGTTTGGGATGGGGTTTTTTTTATTTCTCTCCCGCAGGACGAGAAAAATCAATTGCTGGTCACGAATGTGTGGCTGAAACTGGAGTGGAACGACATGAATCTGCGCTGGAACACCTCGGACTATGGCGGCGTTAAGGATCTGCGCATCCCGCCGCACCGCATCTGGAAGCCGGACGTGCTGATGTACAACAGTGCGGATGAGGGATTCGACGGGACATACCAGACCAACGTGGTTGTGCGGAACAACGGGTCCTGCCTGTACGTGCCGCCCGGTATCTTCAAATCGACCTGCAAGATCGACATCACGTGGTTCCCCTTCGACGACCAGCGGTGCGAGATGAAGTTCGGCAGCTGGACCTACGACGGATTCCAGGTTTGATTCAGTCTCCCGCGCAAGCAAGGCAACCAGGAAGTACTCTCTTGAAGAACTCGTAGTTGTTATGCTTGACCAATCCGATAATTCGAGATTATTATCATACATATGTATATTTAAAAGCTTTATGATTTCCCTCATTTACCGTTTTGCATTGATTCGATGCGAGTGAGATATTTACATTATTCTACCCTCTCCCCGAATATCGTATAAAAAGCTGGATTTACAATTACAAGATGAAACTGGCGGTGATATCAGCAGTTACGTGCTCAACGGCGAGTGGGAACTACTGGGTGAGTAAGCCAACGTCCTCCTGCAGGAGCGACACCCTTCCTCTATATCAAATACTTCCAAAATGAAAAACACCCAAACTCAGACTCTGAGCAATCGTTCTCACGTTCTTCAGATTCAGATTCAGACAGATAAAAATTGAGATATAACTCTGTACATGCTCCCGATTCCAATTCCGATTCAGATACCAATTCCAATTCAGTGTGTGTGGCGTGGAAGCTTATATTCTCCGCTGGCTCCGCTCTGAAAAAAAAGTACTCTTCTATCCATTTTTCAAGAAGTTGTCCGTCCGGCCAACCTTGCGGCTGATTTATGGCGTACTCGTGCACGCAAACAAAAACACACTCACAGATATTCTTCATATCTCTACATCTCTCCTACTCTATATCTATCTATATAACTTACTCTATTTCACTCCCGAGCAGGGTTCAAGCTGCGAACTAAAGTTCCGAACTCGTTCCGTTCGAAACTACGACTGTTTTTGCTCATCGATATGTGATTGAAACCAAGACATCGCGCACTTTCAATCACCTAATGATGACAGTTATACATCACTGCTTTTTGACACTTTTCCACCGTTGTTCAATAGTTTGTCCAATCAAAATCTGATCAAAATCTTAAATTCGAGGTCAATGAATACGGAATGAAGTAAGGCACTCTCTGAACCCTGTTGTTATTCCACTCTCAAGTATACGCTACAAATTTCTTAACTTCTTTCGTACTTCACCCGACTTTACCCACGCTTAACCAGTGTTCTCCCACTCACTCTACTTTCAAAACAATTTCTGTTTACAACAAGACTATCTTAAAATTTTTGGGCGCTTTAACTTTTCAAGTCCGAAATAGCCGCGTAAACGTTTCGTTTGCCCTCAGCCAAGAGCTCCGCTTGGAGGAGCATAACTTTAGGTTTTGAAAATAACCTAAATATGCTGCTTCAATGCGGACATAATAAGTTATTATTGCACTGACAAAGAGGTAAGGCCCGGCCCTGGTTTGCAATTCTTTTAGATTATTTTTCGTTCCTCGAATCTCTACGTAATTATCATATTTTAAGCATTAATCGAGGCATGTGGCAAGCTTGTAAGATACGAAAATATACATGAATGCCGATTAGAAAATGCTTAAGTGCTGTACATAACCAGTATATAACTGCATTCTACCACCAAGCAGCCTTAGACAAATGATGTATTGTATTTTGCTTAAAACCGTAGGCTAAGGATTAGGAAGAGATTTTCGATGAAGAAGGCAGCATCTGTAAATACCACATAGTAATTGTAGAGAAAATCATACTAGTAGTGTTTAGGAAAAGGCTAAAATGCCGAAAAGTTGAAAACTCTCAATTAAAGCCTTGATTGCAGAAACCTCAGCGACTCTCTCAGTTTACGAGACCATTCAAATACTATCCCAACAAGTTTTTGTGAGCTGAATAGAATCCAAATAGGAGTTGCGCTCTTTAGCTGGCTATAGAAACATGGCCCAGAACCAATTAAGAAATTAAAAGACAAATAGTCCTGCATCCTCTCACGTATATGCACTATAAATTAGTGCCCATACAGACACAGAAAGTTTTCAACTCGACACTGGCCACAAAAGTGGAAAAGAAAAAGGCTGAGCAACAAATTTTAATTTTATTCGCCGACTTCTTTTGTTTCTCCATCCAGTATTTGAAGTTTTTTTTTGCATTCGAGATAGTTTTAATTTTTGGTTTAATGTTTTGGGGTTGTTTTTTTGTGGAGCTTTCGAAAGTTTTTCGGCGGTTTTTTGCATCTGTTCTTTATCCTTGCTGTTCTTTATTTTCAATGCGCATTTGCGGTTTTTTTGTGCTCCAGCAGCTTATGCAAATTATTTTGAGTTACCAAAGTGCTGCCAGATATAGGAGGTAATTTTGTTGCCCGAGAAGGACTAGACCGTTTGGGGAGCGTGCACAAAAGTAGCAGGTCATTTTTAAATACGCAGCCAAGGCGTTTTGTTCGCAGTCTCCTCCCCTAGTAATCCCTTTGGTAATCTTGAAGTAAGTTGGGCAGATAATTTAGCCGGGAGTCGGGAGTTTAGTTGTCGCCCACTGCCGCCCTCTCTCTTTTGGGCGTATGGCAGATGCTTTTTGCCAAAAGTTTTTATTACGAATATGTTAGCCAAACACGCCGGCAAGCAGACAAAGGGAAAAAGCAATTAAGAGGCTGAAGTTGTCAACAGTAAGGGTCCCATGGTTTTTAAATCATTTTAAATCGAGAGGAAAGTTTGTAGACGAAGTGGCAAAGCAGAAACTTTCAATCTGCAAGGAGTAGGGACTGTCTAAGGCCTTTCATCAATACGGTATTACGTTCTAGGCACAACTAATTACAATAATCTTACATTATAACTTTGATTATTTCGATTAAAGTTAATGAAAAATACAAAGAACACACCGAGACTCTCTTTACAACACTCTACACGAAACTTATTTTCTCAGATTTAACATTCTTTTGCATTCGAAAGTATTCCGCAAGGAAATTCTTATCTCTAAGTTACTTTTCTACTACGTATTTACATTTGGAAAGCAAGTGCATAAAAACTTTTCCCATAGTAACTGCTCGGCTTCACTCTGCTCTGCTCGTACTTAACTTTACTTACAATTAGTTGCCTAGACAAATACAACTCCTTCCGAAACTAAGTTCACACTCAACTAAACCCGAAACACCGACTCGAAAACATTCCCCGGCATGCACACACACACTGCACACACTTCTATGCATATCCACACCAGCAACACACATGTCTATGAACATCCAAGAACTGTAAATGGCAATCAAGCTTCAAGTACAACACTACACTCCACTCTAGACTTTGATCTCCTCTGCTCTATTACCATATACGCTTTTAACCAATGATCTGCTCTACTCTACTCTACTATACTATACTCTATACCTTGCTCAACTCTTGTATAAAGCTCAAGACAAGATGCTCAGTGCTCAGACCAAGTCCTAAGTAAAGACCGCCACAGATACATATCTGAAGAATACATACTTACAGATACCGATTTCGAGTAAGCCTGTACTGAGTAATAACTAATTGTGTATGGTTGAACAATCGCAGGTGTGCCTGGCAAACGTAACGAAATCTATTACAACTGCTGCCCGGAACCCTATATAGATATCACTTTTGCCATCATCATTCGCCGACGGACGCTGTACTATTTCTTCAACCTGATCATACCTTGTGTGCTGATTGCCTCGATGGCCCTGCTGGGATTCACCCTGCCACCGGATTCGGGTGAAAAATTATCGCTGGGTAAGTAGGCCCGGCATCGAGGGGCATTCTCACCCCTTTGGGCCACTAACTAGGAGAGGGACAGGGCTACATTAATTTGAAACCACTTACGTAACACAAATACTCAACGAAACTTAAGGGGGGCCCACACATGCAAACATCTTAAGAGCCGCTTCGAAAAGTATTTGCCAAGTACTTTTTAAATAATGACAGCCTCGTCGGCGGAGCAGGCAGCGAATTTCAAATTAGATGCCTTTCATAATGCTGTTGATGAGCGCTCCAAGGACCTTGGCCAGGGCTTTCTGACTATCCGACTTACTGACTGGCAGACCGGCTGACTAGCTGACATAGCACATTACCCGTTATTGCCCTGGCCACCCGTGCCGACTCCGGCTCCCGCCGCTGATGATGACGCCACAGTCTCCGTTTCGCTGGTAAACAAACTATTGAACTTTTAATGCCACCCCGGCTGAGTAGTAAAAAGTGTTCAACGAGCCGGGCGTAAGGAATGCTCCTGCCGCCTCGAAATGTGCTGTCAATCGCCGGGACAGGGAACATTAGTGGGGTGGAAAATCAGTGGGGACCGACGATGGCCGAGTACACAAAACTGAAATAGAAATAAATGGCTGGGAAGTGGGTGTTGCAAAGTGCACAGTATTAACAGCTTAGGGTCGCAGGCGCTTAAAGGAGACACTCTAGAATTCCTTGACTGATGTCAGCTGCGAGTCGACGAAATTCGAGTTATTTAGCTTGGGCATGTTACGGGCAAACGGATGGTTAACTCTAAATCAAGATAACCCCTTTTATTTACTGTTAGCCAAAGTACGTCACGGGTTTGACCGGACTTCTGTTCTATGTGATAATTTAATAAACATCTCCCCGTTTGACATCCAGGTGTTACCATCTTGCTCTCCTTGACCGTGTTTCTAAATATGGTTGCCGAGACAATGCCGGCCACTTCCGACGCAGTGCCATTACTGGGTAAGATCATTTTGTTTACCAATAGTAGTCGATGGTAGAGCTTCTAGTAAATGTATATCATGTTATCGCTGTCTACTTATTGCGTTTGAGTTTTTTAATGCAATCCATTAAGCTAAACATCATACTTAAATAAATCTATACTTACATTCTTGTTTATGAATAACTCTTAAGTGCCGTTGCATATTCATTACATAGATCCATGCATTTCTAAAATGATTTTAAAGTCCGAAATAAAATCCGATGATTTTATAATATTAAAACCTTGACACACAATTAAAAATTAAATGATATCAAATTGATTTAAAGCATTGCCACCTTTTAATATACATTTTCTTGGACAGCAAAGCCTTCCATCAAATGGTCGGCTATGAAGTCTTAAAGGAAAGTAAAAGCTGATGCTGCAAAAAATTAAACTAATTCGTAGAGAAAGAAAACTGTTTAACCGAATAACCAAAAGGGCATAAAAATGTTGATAACAACCTTTAATGTTTTACCAAAGACCATTTAATAAAGTAATTACTCTTTATATATATAATCTGATCTTTAAATACCCAAAATGATCAATATACATATATAAAAATAACACGAGTTGGTTTGAAAAATGCACACATTTGACAACGAGTTTCTTGCACGCTCTAAGTATTTATTATTTCGGTTGTTGAATAAAAATTGGAAAACACCTTAAGTTGAGCTCTTCAGAATCCAATAAATTGGCTTAAAATTTGTTCAAAAATAAAGACGAAAAATAATTTATTTGAACTGCTCTACTATAAAATTAAATTTTTGAAACAACCAATTAAATCCTTTTTCATAATTTTGTTTACAAAATTATACAATCTTCGAATTCGAATATATTTTATTCAAAAAGTGCATACGAAATTTCTATTATATGTTTAAATTTCTAATTCTACGTACACTTTTCGGTGTCTAACTTCTATATATACCATTAATCTATTCCTAAAGTATAAAAGCTAAAGTTAAAATCGTGTGTGTGTGATTTAAAAACAACATGTAAATCTAAACCTATTCTTCTCGACAATAACATTTGCTATGCCTTTTAAAACCGATGCAAAACAAAAACAAGATGCTAACAATCGACAAATTCTGCATTAATGTACTAACTAAAATATTTTGTACATATTTCTTGCCTTTTTTCTTTCTTTCAAACAAACTATGTACCTTCTGCAAAATTATATGTGCTCTTAAAATTCATATAATCCAATCAAAACCAAACAAACCAAACACTATGAACTCTGAATGAACTCTGAAATATGCGTTGGCCCGAACGAACCAACACAATAACAACTACTGCCAACCCAACTCGAAAACAATAAAACTAATCAATTATCACTTGCACCACAACAACAAAAAAACAATCACAATCTATTTACACACCCAATGAAATAAATATATATATAAATACTTATATATATTGCCGACACGCCCAACCAACCAACAGGTACATATTTCAATTGCATAATGTTTATGGTAGCTTCATCCGTTGTGTCAACGATTTTAATATTAAATTATCATCATCGAAATGCTGATACGCACGAAATGTCCGAATGGGTAAGTTTCAAATAGGTCAACCCACCATCCATTCCAAAAAAAAAAAAATATATAAAATAATAATACCACAGCAACCAACAAAACTCTATCCAACCAACTAAAAACAAAATACTGAAATAAGAAACAACTGCAAGAGCGACCATCACTCATCATTTATAGCTTCAGCTAGTTCTCAGTGGTCACAGGACTGCAGCTTCAGAGGGAGTGTCCTTTTTTGCTTCCTTCATTTGTTGCTTTGCCACAGTTTCACCAAAAAAAGTACAAAAAAAAAGAGAAAGTATTGTACAGAGGACACTGGAGGATCCCCCAGATCCCTCGACTGCTGCGGGCTTTGTGACCACTGTCGCATAGAATTAGCATTTTTATCTCAAACAAAGGCGAAAAAAATGACGAAATTTTATGCGAGAGCCATGCAAATATAATTTATGTGTTAGCTAGAGAAATGTTTTTGTGTTAGCTATTACCACATTGTTTAGTTACTGGTTGTAACTTGTGTTGTACTCCTCTGTTGTAAAACCAACCCCAATCTAAACTACAAATTTCTAAGCTAATATTAAATTCTATTCAACAATTTTAAATGCATTTTATAAAACCCATAAAATGTGATTAAAATTGAGCCGACATCAAATTCTCTGCATAAAACGGTTACTGAGGTGCTTTAGAACTTAAAATTTTAAATCAAAATTCGGTTAAGATCCAAACACAAAAATATTCAAAATATTCCAACAAGATACGACCACTTAAAGCACCTATAGACCGTAGAATGCTATAAAAACTGAAAATATTAAATGAATTATAAAAACGTATTTGCAAATAGTTGCACAAATAAATGTTGTTGTTTAGTATTATTTAAATGGTTATTATTGCTGATGTTGTCGTGCATTTATGTTTTATACACATGTCTTCGGTTTGGTTTTTATATTGGTTTCGATAGTTTTTGATGCCTACTTAGAGGCGTTTATGCAATTTGCTGCCGCAATTTGATTTTTCCCCACTTGATTACGTTAGAATGACCTACTATACATATATGTATCTGCTGTTCGGCTTTGAGAAGCAAAGCTAAGGCAAAAACTGCAAATAAATGTCAGTTGAGTTGAATTTGTGTGTGACCCAAAAACGTAAATCAAAAGAACGTAATGTAATGCCTCGAAAAACGAGGCGAGAAGCAGAGGAAGGGAGCAGAGCGAAAAGCCAGTGCCGAGCCGAAATGTGACGGACGGATGTACAGAGTACCAAATGAATGTTGTAACCATCCAACATGTCTAGCTACTATACGTGTCTACTATAAAATAATTTATGTAATGAAAAATATCGTAATGTTGATGTTGGGCCCATATTTTGTACTTACTATATGTGAATGTAAGCCACAACCTCGATCCCAGCAAGACACCCCAATATCACCCAACTAACCAGCAACCAGCAACCAGTAACCAGCAACCCGGTCCCCAGTCCTTTTTTTTGCTTGTAACTTTGTCACCAGTTGCACACCCATACGCTTTTGTATTTGCATCATTATACCCGTGTACCTGCGAAAGGACTAACAGATATAAAACAGATGCCAACGTCACAACTGCAGTCAAAATATGCATTATATTATGTGATGTGCTGGTGTACGAGGTCCTGTAAACGGTATTCCCTCCCGTCTGTATTTGTCTCTCAATCTCTCTTTTTTCTCTATAAATTATGTATTTACTCTGTACATAGTCTCTATATGTGTGTGTTACGAAAGATTATTGGATGTTGTGTGTAATTTTATATAACGTTCCTGGGACTACATGGCTTGCGCAATTAGAATAAGCGAGGTGACCTGAGAAGGCCCTTTAATGTATCGATGGAGGGAATGGATAATAATAAATAAAACTTACGGAGGGTTATATTACTCTAACTCAATTCCTGTGGCAGTTTTTGAAATGCAATGAATAGAGTAGCCTTTTAGCAACTGAATAGACTACTTTTTTCGGAAAAAGGAAAGCCTTTTTCTTCCCGTTGATATCAATAACGAAAGACATGACTTCATAGCCTTCTTCATAAGTCTGTCACGGGACTGTCAAGTGGAAGCAATTTCTACACATTATTGCAATTGCCTCGAAGTGCATAATGAAAAGTTCCGCTAGACGAGACCCAGAAATGTAAGAGGAAATCGGGAATAAGGGCAGCTCAGTCGAAGTCGATTGGCTTTTAAGAGCTCACTCGCATGAAAAGTTTTGTATGGTTTTCGCGTAAGAATGCGAACGGGCAGGGTCCTCCCATCCACCACTCACTCCATGCCGTCATACAATTGAATTTGGAACACATGAAGGAAAAACCAAAACGAGAAATCAAGCGCACAAAGTAACCGAAGACCCTTCTGAAAGGAGGTGGCCTGGAGGAGGAAAGGTGCCTGACAGTTGCCCCAGTTGTGAGTTGTCCTGACATGGCACCGAAAATTGAGCCAATTGGGCGGGCAGGTGCATTAGAAATGTGCATGCACAAGAAGTCCTTCTACGACTTTCTCGACTGTCGCCTGGCACTTGAATTGGCCCCAGAGACCTCCTTCCTCCAGTCAGAGCCCGAGCCAAAACCACAGCGAGTTCAGCCCGCCTGTTCCCGCGTTTCTGTGTGATAACAACAAATCAATTTGCTCAAAATTTGCACAAAGAAGAGGGGGCGGCATTGATATGGATATGGCAAATGCCAGTTTCTCCATTGCAATGGTTAACTTTGCATTTAGTTTGCATGCCACGTCCTGAAGCGCATTTCCATGTAAGCTTCTCGCTTGTTAGCCAAAAAAAACCGCCAACAAGGAGTGGGAGCTGAGCAACATGATAGAGGAGGCAACCGTCCAGGCCAGCAGGACGAAGGACAAAGCAGGAGTATGGCTGTGGATTGGGGTTTTGAGGGGGTGCATGGACAACGACAGTTTCACACAAAGTGCAAGCGGGGTTGTCAACTAAGAGCGTCGGTTTTTCAGCTCCTCAACAGAGCGGGATAAGCTGCGGGCTTCGTGGCGGGCGGATGGGGTTGAGGAGGGGATCGAAACACATCCTGACTATCGATTGGCGTTTTTTGCGTCCTGGGGGATTTTTTCGTGGCAGCTTTCGAATTCTCTTCGAGTACTCGTTCATTTAACCAGTTTACTAGTTTAACCAGTTGGGTAGTTACCAGATGGGAATGATGGGTAAATGGAATTACGACCCAGAGCTGAGATATGGATGTGAAAATAGTTCTTAAAAATAAACAGAAAACAACATGATATTAAAGAGTATATAAGGCTGACTAGACGAATAATACTTTTACCTTTAAAATAATGGGCCCCGAAAGCCATCCACTCAAAATGAAAAGCGAAACGAAATCCTTAAAAATTGAAATATGGGAAATAAGTCAAGGGTCAACTCGGTTTCGGCGTGAAAAGCTTGGGGGGGGGATTGTTTGCGGCTCAAGGGCTTAGGGCCAACTATTGCCATCTCAGCGATGTTTGTTATTTTTGTTAATACTAGTCTTGTGTCTGTGTGTTTGTGTTTCGTGTTCCATGTTCCTTATGTGTACATATATGTATCTGTGTTTGTACAGTAGATCATAAATTTTGCATGCACCATAGCTATAAATAAGCAGAGACCATGGCGAAAATCTAACACACTCCATCTCCCATGCTCAGAGACACAAATAAACGAATAAATATTATTATAGCTAAGTGTAATAACAAATCACCCAGCATACCGACTAAAATTCACCCTCGGACTAAAAGAGCACCAACATGTTGCTCGCCTTCGAGAGCGGTGTTGCTTTAGTTGTAATCAAAATCGAATATAAATCATACTTGTGGCCATCTGTCTGTGTGCTGGTATCTGTTCATGCAAAATAGCCATAAATCGTGAAACGCCCGGTTGAGGTTTTCACACATTGTTGGCAAAAATACCCACACAGATAGACTGGCACACAGTCGTCACCCACAACACGAACCTTTAACACACGCAATTGGAGCTTACACACACAAACACACACATTAAATTTGATTTTTTTATTTTTATAATTTTCTTGGGCTCCTGCCACTAAACGTTTCAATTTCGCCACCTGCCGTTAGATACGCATCGTATTTCTATGCTGGCTGCCATGGATACTACGAATGAGCCGGCCGGGAAGGCCACTGATCCTGGAGTTCCCGACCACGCCCTGCTCGGACACGTCCTCCGAACGCAAGCATCAGATACTCTCCGATGTTGAGCTGAAAGAGCGGTACTTAGCCACCGATTTATGGCCAGAGAAATAAATCAGATCTAATCAGATCAAACACAACACTAAGCTCTAAAGAAAGGCTTTAAATAAAATAGAACTCTTTTAGAAAGATCTGATTTTTTTCTCTGTGCTCTTATGGTTTTTGCTTTTGCCGGAACAACAACTGGAATTATTCACGAATGCGAAAGCAGGAACAGGAACAAATTATTCATTGTATTCTCGTGTACTAACTTACATTATTACCCCGATTCAAGCTCATCCAAGTCCCTGCTGGCCAATGTTCTGGACATCGATGATGATTTCCGTCACAATTGTCGCCCCATGACGCCCGGCGGAACACTGCCCCACAACCCAGCTTTCTATCGCACGGTTTATGGGTAAAGAGTCGCAATTGGCCCTTGGGCTATCATAGGGTTAACTGGAACTTGTTATTCACGTCCTTACCATTTCCACCCACTTGCAGACAAGGCGACGATGGCAGCATTGGACCTATTGGCAGCACCCGAATGCCAGATGCGGTCACCCATCACACGTGCATCAAATCATCAACAGAATATGAACTAGGCTTAATCCTGAAGGAAATTCGCTTTATAACTGATCAGGTAGGTTGGAGAATTTGAGTTCCTATTTAGCGGAAACGAGATATTCAACTGTATGTCAGATATTTGAATAATAAGATCTTTGAACAAGTCACGTTGCATGCCCTAGCACTCCAAGTATATTAAGCAACAGAATTTAATTGTTTGCCTCATCTTTTTCTCTCCAATTTAACCCTCTCTATCTCTTTGAAAATTGACAATACACCCAAACCATCAATACCAAATGATTCAAATAAACAGCTACGTAAAGATGACGAGTGCAATGACATTGCCAATGATTGGAAATTTGCAGCTATGGTCGTTGACAGACTGTGCCTTATCATATTCACAATGTTCACAATATTAGCCACAATAGCTGTACTACTATCAGCACCACATATTATTGTCTCGTAGCCATATGGGCGAGGTGGTTATTGTTATTGGTTTTATTATAAAATCAATTTGTTAATTATTAAATTAATAACGAAACTGTTTAAGTAAATGAAAACAAGCAAAAAAAAAACAAAAAACTTTACAAAACCCTCACAAAAAAATAGTAAAACTCATAATATAAAAACTTTTTGACTAAATAATACAACTAAAAAAACAAAAACAAAAAAAAAACCCAAAAAACTAAACAAAAAAATTAAAAGAAGTTTAAAATTTGTCTCTAAAAACACAATAATTTAAATATATAACTCTCCTTAAAATGTCTTTCATAAAAATCAAACATACACTGAAAGAGACTTAAACATCATATACTAAATCATTCAAGCTAACTTATTCCAATTTTCCTAAATCTAAAACAAAAAATTTAACAAAAATTAAACAAAAAACCCCTAAGCTTTCCCCACAAAATCCCCCAAAACAAAACTCACTCACTTCCCCCCAATCCTACTTAGCTATGTTTCTTCCACTAAATATATATATACGAATATATATGTTTGACAAACATGCAAAACGGGTATATTTTCTTTTTAAAATTTTATATTTTATAGGATAAGTGAGAGAAGTTTTCATAAAATAGACAGACGGATTTTCGAAATTTTTTTTTCGACATACTTCTAAGCGAATTGCAGTATTTTAATGGCAACACAAAACCTGTCCCCTGATCTTTAGTTTGTGAGCTTTATAGAGAAATAATGTAGTTGAAAACTTTCCAATATTTATATGACATGAAATGACATCCCAACGTTTTTGGATCTGCAAGCAAATAGTTGATTTTTGAACCCTCTTGAGAGTTGAAGTGAGTCCAGGGATTTGTTCCAAACCGTTTTTGCTACGATTAGTACCTAGAACAATTAAGAGATTCCACGAAATTCCCTCTCTAGAGTCTAGACAGAACTGCATTTCCGAAACACAGAACCAATTAACCCAACATATCCTCTACTGAGTACATCTAGTTCCCCTTCCCAAACTTAAATTCATTTAAATACGTATCATAAATCCAAAACCAAAGCAAAAACCTAAAAATATCCCAAAAACCCTGTAAGCTTACCAAAACCAATAGAATAACCAATCTAAATTGGAATTACAAACGATCAAAGAATTACTATATGATGGAAAACATAGTGATGGAGAATAATGAATAATGAAAATTGAATTGAAATTGAAAGAAGAAATATACAATTAAATCTTTATTAACGGGAAGGCAGAGTAAATGAGCCCAGAATCGCGTTGGTAAATTAAATGTCTCCGAAGGACCGCATTTCATTCTAACCGACGTAGCACGAGACAACGGAATTTTGAAATTTGAATGGTTGCGAGCAATAATATCTGCGTGTTGATGAATTGCATGATTTTTTGGTGATGCAAACGATGATCGAACGAGCTATTGTACGAGAGCCTAGGCAGCGGGCAAGAGTTCGTTCCTTCAACGCATTGAGAACAGCGATCCTATATACAGTCTAACTTTCGGTATTGATTTCACTCGTTTTGTAATTTGTTTTAGCTATCGAAATGCGAATACTCAAAGTTAAAACACTGTAAGACACCAGAAAGCAATTCACAAACAAGATCACAAACAAATATATGATCGAGGGAGAGACAAACAATTACTCGATATTTACCAATAACAATGAACATCACTAGACCCTGTAACACATAACATGCCGGTGCATGGGTAATTATGTGCTTGCTTAAGTATAGAGTGCACAAAACATACTAGATCACAGACCACAACAACCAAAACATATAAACCAAGGAGCTTTATACAGATATATACTATATATATGATCGAGTTGGGCGATATCCGAGCAACTCAACGTTTCGTATATCTGTAAACCACAAAATCCACACAAACACTCAAGTCCAGACAGAAAGTATGACTATTGTTCTATACAAGGATATAATCTTGCAGTATGTTACTGTCCGCTAACTTTCCAAGCACACAATTTCTGCCACAAAACAAGATATACAAGCACTAAAAATCTTAAAAATTACCACTGCCTGGGAACTGAACACGGAAGTGTAAGGGACCAGATGGAGTATATAATTCGAAATAGCCTTCTAGAAGTATGATTTTTGAGAAAAGGCGGCCAAAATACTCCACTTAGTCCTTGCAATACTTCTCATAACAGATCCCAATGGCGAAAAAAAATATTAAAGTCAGCAATACCTACTTTGACAAATTTCACACTAACTTTTCTTTCCACTCCGAAGCAAAGAAAACGTTCGAAATGAAATTAGCTTTATAATTTTTAAGTTACAGTTATTCTGCTTCTAATTGTAAATCTTGTGCAATGTAAACAATCAGAATTTTTCTTTGAATATAAACAAAATGAAAACAACAATACATAAGCAATCGAACATATAGATCACAGTAAAGAATAAAAATATGTCAAAAATAAATAACGGAAGGTAATCGAAAGGTACGATTAGTAAATAACTATGTCATTCAAATTAGACTAGGCTACACAAAAAATACCATAAACTGTATGTATTTGAGGACTCTCTCCGAAGAGCTACAAGAAATCGATTGGACAAGCTTGCAATAGTTTTACACGAAATCATTTAATATAATGGGAATGACAAGCAAATCGAAGAACCGAAAATATTGAATGGAAATCATTTTTTGTTTAGTTCTTTCCTAATTTCTCTAGCAAAAAAATATACTCAGAGATTTTGTATGACATACTGTACAAATTTCTGATTAAACTTACTACATTTTCGGTTAATTTATTTTTGAATGGCTTGAATTAGGACGAATAAGATTTAGCTTTTGATAAACGATTGAAAGTGTAAAATAAAATGAGAACTTGAAATATTTTGAAAGGTGAAATTCTTTTTAAATTTTGTTGAGTGCCCACAAGATGTCAAAAGCCAGTAGGAAAGCAAGTGGGTTTTTCTTAATCTTTTGATACAAATATTTTTTATTTTGTATACTTTTCCGATACTTACGAATGTCAGTGAGAACTCTTAACGATAGATTTCAATCCTAATGCTTAAGAAAATGTAACAAATAATAATAGTGAACATAGAAAACAAGCTGCCAGCATGAAAAATAAAAACAATAACTAATTTTAAATATTTTATACATTTCCATCAATTGTGCTTATTTAATGCAAAACAAAATGAATGAAAAGAGGAAACCCAACTGAAATAGCTGATGAAAGTTTTCCAATAGCAATCAATAACTGGATCATGTTCGACACTCACATAGCTGATGTTGGATACTAGTTTTCATATAAGCAATTTTTAAAGAAGATGTCACCACAGTAATAAATATATAGGAAATAGTAAGGCTCTATAGGCTGCAAAAATTAATCGAAAGAATTGTTCACAGCCAGGCTTCTGAGCAAGTTGATTGAGATGGAACTAATAAAGTTTAATGCATAAAACGAAAGTTTGGAGGACGATTAGTTCATCAAACATGACACACAAGTATACATATATGTAATATGCGTACATATATTATATATATGTGCACTCTCAAAGGCGTATATATATACATATATATATCTATATGAGTATGTATGTGCGGGCATATATGTATGTATACTTCTTTTTAACACTGACAAAAAAGTATATATATGGATACATCGCATACTATGTAATAAAATAAAAATAAAATATTTGAAGCAAATGATGAAAATTTTTCCTACAACTAGTTGCATTTAAATGAATTTTAAAAAAATATACATAAAAGGATATATTTATTAAAAACTAAAAACCAAAAAAAAAAAAAAACAAAGAAAACAAAATAAATAAAACACAAATCCAAAATCCTTTCTCTACTGAATAAAAACACATTACACTTTAAATTAATATTAAACTAGTCATTTAAATGGGGTTCAATGAATACCAAGCAAGATCAAGCAAAATGAAATTGTAACCTAGTAAATATTTAAATTAAAATAATTTTAAAAAGTGAAAAAGAAACAAAGAAATAGCAAAAAATAAAGCGCTGATTTTTTATGTCGTTATTAGTATTTAAATTTAAATAATTGCATATACATAATACATAATTAAATGAAAAACAAAAAAAAAACCAAAAACATAATATATGACATACCAAATTAGAAGAAAATTGAAATTGGTCATTTTGACCTAAATAGTAAATTATAGAAATGAAAATAAAAATGAAAGGAAACAATGAAAAGACAAGATGGAATCCCAAGTAAAACGATTGTAAAATTTTAATTATTATTATTCAATAATAAAAACAACAAAAAGATTTGACAGAAATACAAAAAAAAGCTTATTTTAAGTTTTATTCCCATTTATATTTTGAAATATCGACTGGAGGAAGGACATCCCAGGATCGATAGCTCTAAAGACGATCTGAGGAGAGGATCTTGCTGCTCCATCAAGGATCAACCCGGAAAGGTAAATTCTGTTCAAAATCTAGCTACACTAGAGATTCTAAGGATAATGGTAAATGTTTATAAAAAAAATGTAAATATATTTTATCAATGTTCATGAAATCGTAACTCATTATAAAATACATTCATTGCAAAAACACTGAATACACTGTAAAAACTAAAACTTAGATTATGTAGTAGCGAAAGGCAAACGAAATGAAAAACTTGAAAATATTTTTGACATTTATATTCAAAGTGGTAAAATTTCACACATGATTTAAACAATATAGAGACTTTTGAAAATTTTACTAAAAAAAAAATTCTGATTCCTCGCGCAGTTTGTCAACAACCAGCTGAAACTAAAATCCTCTTCCTTCTTTAGAATCCTCCTATTTAATAAAAATGTATAAATAAATACCTAGCTAGCCAAAACTACTGATTTTAGCTGCAGCTAAAGGAATTCAGCGTGTATGTATGAACTTTATTTTCATTTTATCCATTTTGTGGACACTTGAATCTCTGAATAAATTCTATATTTAACCCATTTCGGCATGATTTCTTAAGTCCTTCTCTTTATTTTAAAAGTCCACACAATCTAGCTTAATTATCTAAAAACCAAACACAATAACTTTAGTATTGAGTCATCTCTTCTCCTATTGTGCACTTTTTCTTATACATTTGCTTTTGCATGTTATCGTCACATCATTATAAAAGTGTTGTAAGAAATATATATAGTTTTTTGAAAAATTACTAAAATATATATTTTTATGTAATTCTGTTTATAACTGCCAACCTACCCATGAGTTACTTTTGGTAAGTATCTATGAATTATATTTTTTCAACGAGTTACTAAAGTTATTTTTCATTTCAGGACTTCTGTACGCCGTTGAACATCCTTTCAGCCGAATGTTACCAGAGGAAATACATTTTTAAATAAAATTTTAATAGTTTTATTTTGACTTTAATTTAGGAATTTATGTATTTTCTTATGTTTTATTAATAGATAAACAATAAATAAAATTTATAATGTTTAAGAAAAAAAATGTGGTCAAGAAACTCTTTGAAATAGCCAAAAAGGATGTGAATTACAATTACCTAAAATATAATATATAGTAATAAATGTTTGAGTTTTGAAAAGCTGCCGTATATTTGGAAAAAAAGCTTTATAATCGCTTTTAAAAAACATGAAACTTTCGAGCCCCATGGGGCTCCAATTCATGAACCGGAACTGGTTCCATTTCAACAGAGCGCCTTACAGCACTATGGTGATAACAGAATGTGAAAGTGATTTAATGCGACGTGGAGGCGAATAACGCTTTCAGACGCACAAAAAAGCATTTCTCTTTAAAAAAAAAATGCTTTATGCATTGCTGTTTTTTGCAGCAACAGACTTTTTCTGTTAAATGTTATGGCGCCACCTATTTTTAATGAACAATTTCGGAGTTTCGGAGTGATTATTGATGGCGCCATCTGGTGTTGGTTCTTTACAAATGTAGAAAAACAAGTATTGTGGGGCGAAAATAAAATAAATCTTTTAAAATTTAAATTAATAAATAAAAACTTTTCAATAATTTAAAACCTCGCACAAAATATAAGTAAATATATTTCCCCATTTCATTCTGGCAACGATATTGGTAAAAAGCTTGGCCTCTGAAAGTATTGGAAAACGTGTTATAGAAAATTTTTGAAAAAAAGCCCGCCATCTGATGTTTCAAAACTAAGTTTGACATAAAACCGAAAAAGATCAGTTGCATCTTGTCATGTTATCAGCCGGAATCAAGAGTCTAGAATTCATACTAACAATATTTTTATCTAACAGTATATAACGGTCTTATATAAGTTTAATTACCATAGGTATAAGTATGATTTAATAAACTAAAAATAAAGTTTTTTTTTGGGGGGTTTTTTTGTATGTTGTATAAAAAAAATTAAATTAGCCCAATATCACAACAAACGAATTTTTTTTTCAATATAAACAAATAATAATAAATACATAAAATAAATAAATTTAGCGCCAAATGCGAGAGATGCCGAAGAGCCGAAGCGAAAATGTGTGTCGTAAATGTTTTTTAGTTTATAGAGTTTAAAGGATGTTGGTGTTGCATGTGGAAAAAATAAAATTGCAGCGCAAATATGCAATCCCCCGGCCATCGATGGCTGACTGACCACTCTTATCATAATAGGGGTAGGTGATGAGCCCGTTCTATGTCCCGTCCAGTTGATGGGGGGCCCCCGCCATCGCTTTTATTTTTTGCTCGGCATTACACATTTTTGTGCGTGAAAAAAAAGAAGAATTAAAATGTGTATATATTATATTTTTTTTTCATATATTCGTTTAACAAAGCGGTTTAAGCGAGTACATAGGCATAATGTATACATAGTTATGGCTGGTTGTAGTTGTTGTCTATGTAAATAGAGGGGGTGCCACCTATGTACCCGCACACACAATTCCCTACTGCAGCAACAACACCAGCAACAATGCGCTTTTGTTGTACATTAAAATGGCCACCCTCCGGTCCCCCCGGCTTGGGAGCGCGCGAGTGTGTGTGACGGGGGGGGAGAGGGTCCTGGCAGTGCGTGTGAGTGTCGTGTAAAGTATATAATTAACGGCATTGCACATATGTACCAGTGTGCGTGCAACGTTTCGCGTACATAGACCCACCGCCCGTCGTCGTCCCCTCGCATTCCTCACTTACCTCATTACATGCGAAGAATACATAAAGTAAATGTCAAAAGCGACACACAGATACCCACGAACGCACACATCGCCACATAAGCCGCGAACTTGCAGTCGTTGATGTTGTTGTTATTGCCCCGGACTGCTGTTGCTGATTGAGTTTGAGTTGATGATGAGTGCAACTTGCGACCCACGACCCCCATCGTCCCACCGTCCATCCCCCAGCCAATACTCCAGCAACGACTGGGCCTACCTCAATATTAGCAGGCACACAGATACAAAGACACACAGACACTTGAGCGTGCGTGGGCGATTGGGCGAGTGGGTGGGGGTCCGGTTCTTTTGTGACTTCGTGTGCATCTTGGCCCTGCCCCCCATTAGCCCCACCATACTGCCATCCTGCTGTCTTGGCCATTGGACCCTGGACACTGCACAATAAGCACAAATTACGAGTACGAGTACGCATTTCGCAAGGAAGGGGGTAGGTTGGGTTGGCTCGCCTGGCGTGGGGCGGATGTAAGGGCTCTTCTTGCTTAGAAGACTAAGGGGCTGTCCACGGGGGTCAGCAGCGTTGTTGTTGGAGCTGTTCCTGGGTGTCGTTTCTTATGGCAAAATTTATGTGCAATTTTAATTTATGCATTTGCCGTCACATTCTGGACAGTGTGTGCTGAATTTAACGAGGTTTAGCAACTCCGAAGGGGCTGTGGTCGGATTTGGGGGTGGGATTATCTATAGGACTGTATGCAACCAAATTCACAGAAGTTTTTAAGACTTCTGAATGGGGAAAAAAGATATGTGCCAGGAAAACATAAAAAATAGGATAAATGATAAACTCATAAAATTATTATTCATTTTTCTATTGAAGAAAACTTTCAATATCATTTTTATAACCGGTCCTCGTCGAATTTTTTTGTTTTAATTTTAATTTCTGGATATGATTGGAGTCTGGCTGTTTAGTGGCCCTTCATTCTTTAAACCAATATTTAATTCTACGTTAATTGTCAGAGCTTACGTTTTGAATTTTTTTTCTTCTTTGGTACTCCTATGGAAGAGATGATCAGAACCTTCTCTGTTTTTGTAGGCTCCTGGATGTGTGCTTCTTTAGGAATAAAAAAATTGTAACTTAGTAGCTATGATTATTTGATAGTTTAAGCAAACATATCCTGACCTCTCTCCGGGGAGTATGATGGGAGTAAGAAACACATCATTAGAAATGAATTCACATTTTAAGCGAATAAAATATAATCGAATAAAAAATAAAATGTAGAATAATGTAAAGTATATTCTAACAAGAGAGTGAATAGAAACGTACAAATAGGGATCGTATTGTAATAAGATTTATTTAAATTATAATACCAGGTCCAAATTCATCATTCCTAGTGAAATACATAAGTGAAAAAACCAAACCTAAAAACTCCAACCTCCTTCTTGTATATACAAGAATATCGAATCATTTAAGCTTCTTGGAGAAGATTTGATGCGAAAATATATAAATGATTGGTAATTGCATTCAACTTATGATAAATAGACAAAAGAAAATATTTAAGCACATGAGCAAAAAACCGAGCACATTTAGAAATGGGCGATGCCCAATGCGATTATTTTAATGCACACCAACAGGCATCTGCACCCACACAAGCACCATATAAGGCCTATGTACTTTGCAGTTTATGGTAAATAGAAAACTGTACCGGCTTACGGCCCATCCTAATTATATACAGGCCGACATAAGAAGAATCTTGTGTGTGCCTTCCATCTTGGGGGGCAGAATGCAGAATGGTGAAAAACCGAATGAAACCGCCTCCCAAACGGCCCAAAAAACACACACACACACATTCATATGTGTGTGAAAAGGCATCGCCTAAGCATATGCAATATATTTTCAGAAAATGCAAGACAATGCACCGGGGCGGTGGGGGCGAGTTGCAAGAAGGCTTAAGATTTTCTTCGAGTGGGCAATGCAAGATGCAAGACAAACATAATGAAACATTTTTGGACAAGATGCAGCAACCCCAACAACACCCTCACGCACTCACAGCCCTCTATATGTATGTAAATATATACGAGCTGTCTAGGGATGCAGTTGCTGCACTTGTGTGAGCAGTGTGTGCGTATGTTTATGTTAGGTTTACTTTACTCATTTGCAATGTTTTTGGTAAAATGTAAAATGGAATTATTTAAAATTTAATAGAAAATCTTTGACTTGCTCAAAAATACACACACACACGCGACGAATATCTTCTTGCAATACGGATGTGTGTGTATAAATGTGAATATTTATACAGAGACTTGAGCTCAATGGACACCCCTTAGGAGAGCAGGTATTCACTTTTTGTGGGTATTTTGGGTTTTAAGAAAGATTCTTATAGAAGTGATATACGAAAATGCAAGCTCTGATAGCTGCCATAGAATTCCAGCATATATTTAAATATTTTCCAGTAGTACTTTCCCCTTCTAGTCTTATAACTAAGAAGTAAACTTTCCTATTTAAGACCTTTTCCAATATCAACATCTTCTGTCCTGAACATAACGAGGCATCCATCAGCCGTATATTTTATTTTTCTCCTATATATATTTATTAATACATATTTTATGCTTCACTTGACTAACACACATGCTCGCACAATCTCAGGCCTACGCACACTTGCAGAATTTTGAGCTTGAAAAGCAAAGACCAAGATGAAGAACTCAGTCCATCGTCCAATGTCCTTATGCATTCGTAGGCCTTGTTATCATTTTGGTAATTGCATTTTTGTGTTTGTCGTTGTTGTTACTGTTGCTGTTGCACTTTGCTGCAGTTTTTGCATCCTCTGCTTATTCTCTAAGGGGTTATTTTGGTAAATTTTCTCAAGAATACCCAAACCACTGCCGCAATGGCCCATAAATTCTTGGTTTCGTCCTTTCGGACCACCTCACATGGCACACAATGTGCCGAGTGCTTTTGTGCATCAATGTATTCGAATTTTGGACGAAAGGGCATACACAGTCTTAATAAATCCATTTAGGGATGGATTCTCTGCCACATGGCTTGTAATTTATTTTATAATAATAACTTTTTTTTCTTGGCATCTCTATTTTCCTTGGCTAAGCATTCGGGCGGCTTTTAAATCTATTCAAAACATCCATTATTGGACGTTGTATTTGTCTCAGGTCCAGGTAAGGAGATGCGAAAGGATAAATGAGATTGGCTTGTCAATGTGTTGGTGGTAGGATATTGTTCTACTATCCTTTGCTTCTCGACACGATGGATGATGCTAAATGTGGAATAAACACACATTTGAATCAGAAATTAATTGCTAAAAATAATAATAATATTAGTGATTTTAAATGAAAAATATAAGTTGATGGTTAAATAAAATAAACTTTATTTGAACTTAAAAAATAGCAAAGATCTTCTTGTAACTAATTTAATGAGTACTAGAATATGCAGTTTGTTACAAAACTGACCCTTTATCACATCTATAGTCTTTAGAGTCTTATTTTGAATCAAACTAAATATTCATATTATAAATATGTTCTATAATATGTGGAATATGAAGAATAAATATGTATAAAAAAATCGAACGTATTGGATTTCCTAGCCATTGCAAAGTTATATTTATTATATTTAAATGTTAGAGGTTCAGGGTTGAGATGAAAGTTTCTTGGTCAAAGTATCATTAGGTTGTTAAATAATCCCAATCTCAGAATCTTCATGATACTTTATATAAAAAGATTCTATATTTAAAACAATAGTCACACTTTTGTGGCTTTTCAGGATATATAAAGTCTAACCATTTCTATTCTCAGTTTTTCAAAAAGGCTTTGGCTTTGTGCACTGGATTGGCCTCCCCAGTGGAGCTGGCTGTGCGTGGAAGTCTCTCGATAAATTTCAATTACTAACCCAATTAAAAAATGTTCTGCGCTTTTAGGCGAACAAACAATGAAAAAGCGAAAAAAAATAAATAAAATAATAAATAAATGCATAAAAAAAGGGAAATATTTTCAATATATTTGCGCAGAGCTTAAAAAAGAAAAACAATGCGAGTGGAAAATGCAGCTACAGCAGCAGCAGCAGCATCAGCGGCAGCGGCTCAAACCATTTTTAATTTATTTTTCCTCTCCCGTCGATGTCGCCCAACGTTTGCCGACGTCACACATACGCACCATTGGCCCCGGCGTCTGTCCTGGGGTTTTTTTTATGGCCACCGCTGCAGCTGCCCTGCTGCCCTTCCCCAAGCCAGCCTTCTCCAGTCCCTGCCCATCGATGGTGGCAATCAGTGCACCTATATATGCACCCTGATCCTGGACCCAGGACATTGCTGTGCAATCGCTCCGGCTCGTTTGCTTGCACGCGAATCCACATTTGGGCATCTCTTTTGCTTTTTGTTCATTTTTTGAGCGTTCGCCGTCACCGAGGCCAATGGTGGCGTCGACGTGTTGGAGCGGTACCGTTATATATTTTTATATATTTTATTTTTCATTCGCGCACGCATGCAATAAAACTTGTAAAAAACGCCGATGCCCGGAAAAAACGAACAAGAGGTAAATAATGTACAGCGGCAGCAGCATCGGCATCAGCAGCAGCGGCAGCAGTTGCTGTCATATGCGTGTGTGCGAGGAAAGGAGTTTGGAGGGGGGAAGGCTGGAGATGGAGCTGGGAGGGTGGGTGGTATTTGGGGGGGGTGGTCAATGGGGCTGTCAGACAGATGGGCAGCCAATGCGTTGCATACTTTTAGGCGCATCGATGCATTTTTACAGGGGTTTGGGGACCGTTTTTTTTCCCAGCATTTGGGGCGTTGTCGGTTTTGTTCGTTTTTTGTGCGTGCAACAGCAGCAGCAGCAGCAGCGGCCGTGGCAGCTGAAGCGGGCTGAAAATAATGCGCTGTACTGGCACTTTTGACAACAACAACAATGTTAATGATAACAATAACAACAATAACAAGAACAAATAATTGAAGCGCTTGCAGAGAAGCCAGAACTGCCATCATCCGCTGCAGTTCCGTTCGCTTTGTGCTCTTTTTTAAATTGCAACTGAAATATGCGTTAATTTATGTTGCGTTGTTAAGCCTACAGGCCAACGTACACCCATCTACCCATCTACCCATCTACCCATCCACCCACACACCCACTTGGGCCAGCTCTTTTTTGTGCGTAAAATTGCGCCTTCCTTTCGCCGACCCTTTGGCCATATCCCTATGCCGCGCCAACCCGCGCTCCATCCTCATTATCTGCCTGCCAGAACCGACAACGAATCAGTTTTCCAACTGCCCCACCCGCCAGCCCCGACTTCTCAAATTTTTGCCAGCATCGGTTGCATTGGTTTTTTACCAGAAGAATAAAACAACAACTCGCTTCCTTTGTTGTCGCTTTTTAAATGCCCGATTTTGCAACAAAAAATTTAATAGTTCGTCAAATATGCAATTTATCTCAATATTGATTTTTGTTAATTGAGTCGAACTTCGAACAGTTATGAAGGCTACCGATACAATAATTTAATTTAAGTTTATAATTATATATGTAAATAAATTAAGTTTAAAAAACTAATAAATGGAAAAACAGTCCATTAGAAATGGAACTGGTTTGATGTCAAACATCTCCGCTGTCCCCTTTATTTTTCCCTAAAATAAAATCTCTCATGGTGGCAAGATGTGTGGACTTTTTATTGGTGTCCTTTGGCACAGCATCATAAGCATCTGAGGCAAGTTCACATAAATGCAGACGAACCGATCCACAAACAGACAAAGAAGTGACCAAAACTGGACATTATCTTTGCCGAAAAGTGAGGAAAAAAGGAGTCATGCGGGCCAAATCATCGGAAAACATCAGCATCAGGATCTACATCGGCCAGTGTAGAACCCACCCCAATAAAATGGACCCGACGGAGGCTGAAGATGACCATCGGCTGACCAAGAACCAGTCTCAAGATGGGAAGGGTTGATGCTCATCTTGGCCGGGATGCGTGTCAAAGTTCAGCGGCAGTTGAGGCTGATGTCCAGTTTGCAAAACCGGACTGGATCGGTGCTCTCTGCATTCTGGGTCCGAATCCGTTGAAATTTTGATGTGAAAGTTCATCTAAACGACGGAGGTAATTCTTATAAAAGTTTTGTGTCCGGCAACGGATGCGGATGCTGAGATCGAGCGTGAGAAAGTATCCTTTACGGAACCAAACTTGTTTCCATCTAATGTCCTGTCGCAGATGCTGCACTGCTGAGCCGTCTTCGAAGGCGAAAACCAGTAGGCTGCTTCTTTCGGATCAACTACTTAGCCGGGCAGTCGATTTATTAATGCTATTTGGCCAGTTGGTTAATTGCTTACCAAATGGCAAGTAGCCAGCCCCGGTAGACCAAACATTAGCTCACCAAATGGCCAAAAGCCATCCATTGTTTGTCTATAAGCTGCTTCGGTAATTGTCCTCGAAAGGAGTCGCCGTTTAGGTTCACCTCCTGGTCGGTCCTGGCGGGTGACGTGCTCTGCCTTATTAGCTTAGATATTCCATTAGGCGCATCGATTACTCAGACATGCATTGATTTTTTCACAAGTGACTGCCAATTTCAATGCATAAGCGATGAGGCCACGGCCACTAATGAGCTTCTGGCGGAGACCTTTTCGATTACCTTGATTTGGCATCTATTGGTCCAATGCTATGTGATGTTGTGATCAATTGGAAAGTTTTAAGAGTTGTGTTACTATAAAACATTTAAAATATACTAAAGATAAAAGATAATATCTTAAAATATAAGAATAAAGCTATCAAATTAGCTTTTTTAAAGCAGATAAATGGAAAACTACTTGAATTAAACATAGTTGAATTATTATATCATAGATAGGATTCTGTGTGAAAAAAAAGTATGATAAAATATAATATTTATAATTCATGTACATATCTTGGGGGAAGTACTAGTAGTAGATAAAATTCTTACTGTTTGGTAAACACTTTTCAATAAAACCAAGAAAATATAAAAAAAACTATATTAATATACTTATTAAAACTGTAAGAAATTTATATTCATTCATACATTGGAAGACCTCCCCGGAGCTCCAAAGAATATAAAATAAAGGAGTATAAAATGAATAATTCAGAAAAATTACAGTTTTCCGTTAACGATTTTTTGGCGGCCGAAAATCAACCAGTTTTTCATTAGTTTTGTCACATTTTTGAATGGGGTCGGGTCCAGTAATTATGTTGAACCCGGACGCTCGAATCAAGATGCAGACAGAAGTCATAGCAACAAGAAGACCCAAGATGAAGCCGGTTCTGGGACTGCGTTGACCAATAGTAGGATAAGATAAATTTCAGAAGCACACAAAAAACACACAAGATAATATTTAAGGTCTGAACAATGCCTCTGCACCCTTAAGATTTCTCCTAAAGGAACCACCACCCAAGACAATCCCGTTTATGAACGGGCAATATTGTCACTTTTTAAAGCACGCTTTTTGGCGGCTTAAAATTCAGAGAAAAATGTGCTTTCGTCTTGATTATGCTTATTTAACGGCCGCTTCGTTCTGTTCTTTTTTCACACAAAATACTTATCTTTTTCCGCAACAAATATTTGTGTAGTGTGGCGCAACATGTGACGCCTCGGTGGTGAGCTCGACGCAAAACAAGCAAACAATACACACTTCAAGGAGAAATAAAAAGGCGCAACAGGCGGCTGTTTGGAAATGGGGCTGGGTGGCCACCGAGTGGGGGTGGTGGGAGCTGGGTGGGTGGGTTTGCCGGCATCTAAACGTCATCATCGTCTTGTATTGAGCGAGAAAAGCGAGCGAAGCCGGCGCTCTTTCGCGCTCTGAGAACAGCCGAAAAGTGGGCTACTAAATATGCAAAACATCCATTAGCCCGGGTTAGGGGTGAGTTCGTCCTCGTCGGGTTGGCTCAGCCCGGCAACAAGGCGTTCAGCAGGGCTGTTCGAGATTCGCCGGCCAGCAATTGCGCAACTTATTGAGGTAGGCATCCATGAGGTTTATCTGCAAGATAGTCCAGCATGTGAGCAAGGACCTCACCCCAACCCCTTTCTTTCGGTTGGCTTTTCTGCAGTTTGGTCCTCGGTGATTCGGTTCAAAGTTCAAAGATGCCCGTTCAGACAACCGGTTTCTATCTGGACCAGCCTGTCTTCGACTGGACCTTCGAGGACCTTCCTCCGAGACGACCAAGCATCCGCATCTCCTCGAGATCTTCTCGGTGGGACGTCGATCGGTTGGTCATTCAGTTGAGTTTGAACTTTCATTCGGTCGCGACGCGTTCGCTGTTGTTCTTTTCTTTTTGGCCTTTAGTTATTTGTTGAGCCGAAAAGATTTGGGCGCTTGTTTTTCGTTTCCGTGGGATTTCTGTTAAATTTTAATATCGTTACAAAACACTGTTTTTGTTGACTTTTGTTGAAAAAAATTGTTTTTGGAAAAATTTGTGTTTGTTTTTATCCAATATTCGTTGAGTTTGTGAAAAAAGACTGTGTAGAAAGAAGTAGGTTACAAAAATATTACCTTTCAACTCTGTTTCTATCCAAAAATGGATGAAAATAATCCAATTTTTGTCATAAAACTGCATTATATTTTTAGATTGAATGTAAATTCTAAAAAAGAAATACAAACCATTAATTACACGTTCGGCCATTAACCTTTTTAGGATATTCGACGAAATCCCACCAAACGAATAATAGAATACAGCTGAAGCTCAAATTTTGAACAAAATTCTATCCTTGCCCAATGCAATCGATTATCCTTGGGACTTTGCTCTGATTGTGCGAGTTTTTTCAACTGAAAAGTGGGATTCGAAATTTTGGCCCATATCTACTAACCATGGAACACTCCAATGGCCGTCGCAAGCCCAGCCTGGACCAGCCAGAGCCTCCTCATCCACAGTCTTCGGTGCCGGGGTTTCCCTCGGCCGAGGAGTGGAGTGGCAAGCGGAAGCTCTATGCCATCGAGGAGCGGGAGGAGAGCTCGCCGGTGACTGTGGGCGAGGGGGAGGCGGAGGCGGCTTACGACGCGGACGTGGACGAGCTGGAACAGCCGGGGGGTGAGCGGGAGATTATCTACGCGCTGTTCCAGCCCTGGGCACTCTCCACCTACGGCGATCAGGCCAAGACCAAGACGATAACGCTGCGCAAGAAGGCACGCATCCTGAAGGCTTTGGAGGGCAAGGAGCACAGTCGCCCGGACAGCTCCAAGTTTCGATTCTGGGTCAAGACGAAGGGTGAGTTTTACAACTGAACCTCTCAAAGATCATCCTACCATAGCATTTTACTTTAAGTCTTACTTTATATTTCGAAGTTTTTGCATGTTTTCTATCACTCTTAAAAGTTTTATCTTTTCATCACTTATAATAGAAACTTAACAAAAATTATCATTAATAGGTTTTACTACCAACCGTCCCGACGGCTTTGAGGAGGCACCTGGAAGTCGCCGCTGTCTGAAGCCTCTTCCGACATCTGCCATTTTGTCGGATAATCCGAGAGATGTGGACCTTTTTGCTGCATCCACCAGCAAGGGGTTCGGTCGCCGGACTTACCGCAAAGTGGCATGTGTCGAGGAGTTCTTCGACATCATCTACAATGTGCACATGGAGCTGGGTGGACGCAGTGGAATGCATGCGGGCCAGAAGCGCACCTACCGCATTGTGAGTGTAGTGTATAGCTACTTATAATTATTTGATTTGAGAACTTAATTTAATATTAATAATATTAAAGAGCCATTTAATGTCTTATAATTTAAATCAATTTAACCTTTTTTTCTCTTCCTTCCCACAGATAACGGAAACATATGCGTTTCTGCCCCGCGAGGCAGTAACCCGCTTCCTAACCATTTGCCCCGAGTGCAAGAAAAACTTGCGCCCCTCCTCGCCCCTGGGGGGTGGCAAGGAGGCCGACCTGGGCGGCAATGAGAGCTCCTCGGAAGTGGAGAACTACCTGAATTATTCATCACACACGGAGAGCTCGCTGGAGGCGGGGCCCACGGCCAAACGTCGCCGCCATTCGAGCGCTGACCTCAAGGCCTCGATGCCGGTGGCCGGTGGTTTGGCCCTGGGAGGCAACGGAGGCGGCAGCGGGGGTGGGTGTGGCAGTGGGACCGTGGGGGCAAGTGGCGCCAGTGATGTACTAGGGGCACCCCAGCCGAGTCCCAGTCCCAAGCCACTTGGGGCACCGGGGGCAGTTGAAACCACGCCGGTTAGCGTGCCCAAAATTCGGGTCAAGACCCAGCTGCAGCGTCCGTTGAGTCCGCCGGGTGTGGTCAAGGAGTCGGGCCAGGTTCAGTCCCAAACCAGTGGTAGTGCCAGCACCAAGGCCAATCCTCCATCTCATTCGAGCCCCCAAAGCTTTGATGTACAGCTGTTGAAATCGCGGGATAATCTGCTTCGCTACTATGACTTCATGAGACGATTCTATGCTGGCGAACAGGTTTTAGCGCCGCCCATCTATGGCAGCAGTCTGCTTCAGAGTCTCAGCTATCCAACCAGCATCTCAACCCCAGCCACAACAACCCCTACAGTCCCGACAACCCCTACCACTACATCTACCATCACCACCACTTCAGACTCAGTTCTGGCACCACCTCCCAAGACACTCTCGCCCGGTCCGAATCCTGGTCTTTCTACGTTCAAGACTTCTCCGGACAGTCTGCTGCGCGCCCGCTCTCCAACGGTCTCAACTGTCACGCCCACCGCACCTCCCAAAGACAGAGCCCACACACCGATTAACCTAACCAAATCTTTATTTTCCAGCTCCAAGACAGGCAATCCGGCCTCCACTTCGACCCCTGTGACCGGCACCCAGGCACCGCTCAAGCTGGAGCTGACCACTCCGCCCAAGCCGGTGCCGGAGCTGCGGATTCCTCAGCTGCGCGGACTCCCACCAGTGGAGCTGTCAATGCCGTTGCCGCCACTGGACTTGGAGCGTTTGAAGCCCATTACTTCGACGTACTTGCAGCTGACGCGCAGCATGGGACTCAGTGACGAGGATGCCCTGCGGTTCGATAACCTGGTGAGTAAGGACTTCAAGTATTCTCTATAGAGTTAGGACTACCTGGTGGTATTTGATCCCAAATGAGCAATCAAAGCTGCTTTTCATTTAAAGTTTTATGAAATTACTATTCATCATGTCAGGGTTGAGGCGAATGCATCGCCCCACCTGACAAACAATCCAGTTTACTATTATATTTCACGTTTTATTATATTACATTTGAAAGCCTTTGGCGATTACTGCATTTATTAATGACTTACTACAAAAAGTTTATATACATTTTACTATTGTTGTAACCAAAAATATTAAAAACACGTCCGCAAAAAAAAAGCTCAGAATGAAGAGAAATTCTTCAAATATTCATGCGCTTTTTATTTATGGATCGCCTAAAAGCAGGCACCATGTTTTCATTTCTGCATTCTGCTGTCGCCTTGAGCGATTTTTTGAATGCGTATTTACTTTTTAAATTGTAGTATATAGATGCCCTAGCTAGACCTAAGATGCAACCTTTTATCGACTTTCATACGCTTGATCGTCCAACAATTTTTTACTAATCTAGTTTCTTTTTTCTCTGACATGCTTGGCTTATAAACGTAACGCAACTAATGCAATGCTAACGAGCGAGAAAGACAATGACAGAAAAAGACACGTGTCGGCAGGACAACAAGCACCACATTGCTGACCGCTGCACCACCACCCACCAATAATCCCCAAATCAGTATCAACCACACACTCTTTCGGCCCACCGAGCGCGCTTCCATTGAGCGGCGCACAAAATTATTCAATAGCTTTTTTACGTATTTTAATAATTTTTGCTTTGAAATTCAAATTGAATTTCTCGTTCTGCTTCCTTTGTGTTTTTTATAATTTTTGATCTCTTAATGCTTGAATTACTTTTGGCTGCAATTTATGTTTTTTGTTTAAATTATGTTGTTAACATGCTTAATCCATTAATGTTATTATTTATGTATTATTTTTGTTGATTTTCGTTATTATTGTAATTATATTTTTCTTTCTTTCCTTTTTTACAGCTCAGTTGTTAGCGAAAAACCAAAAATCGTTTGTAATAAATTAGCTATACAGAACTATTTATGCTTTTTTAATTAATTTGGCCAGCGATCTGAAAATAAAGAAATTATAACTTATCCCTCATAGTATATGTAAACACTCGTAGTTTTTGAATATTTTAATTCCAAGCTTTGTATCTGCTTATTTTTAGAGAGAAACAGAGTACTCCAGGTAAGATCGTGTAGTATATGCGATAATGAAAATAATACCAATTACCCGGGGAGGTATGTGCAAGTTTCTAATTTTCCCACTTGGAACTCAGACCTCGTCACTATCTCCGGGTTTAACCCCTTGATAAGAAAGTGTATGCTTGTGATGTTCGGCGGAACATATTTATATTTATTTTCGATTATTTTACCTGACTAAATATCAAGAATATAAGTTTTTAATATTTTCCATACATTTTCCCATATTCCATGTTATAGAAAGTAATTAATGGTTTACTTGGTGGGCTTTGTCTGCTTCAAGGGCTCGTTATCCCCCTTGACGGTGCTCAGTACGAACCTGGCACTCAAAACTCGTCCATTTTTGTCCACAATGGTCCTGACCACTTCCCCGTTCTCCTCCTCGATCTCCGTGGGAGTCAGATCGACCTTGGCCAGGAAGTCGTCGATGACACTGTCCGAGGCATTTTCTCCCGCCTTCAGGGGTGGTAGAGTGGGCAGTGGCACTATGGTCCTTTGGGTGGAAGTTGGCTGCTCCACTGGCACCCATCCATCTGTGTTGCCGGCACCTTGCGGCTCCGTGTTAGTTGGATAGGTTGGTGAGAAACTTGGTGGACTGGAGCCACCTGCTGCAACTGGGTTGAGGTTGGGGTTCGCGGGACCACTGTTACCATATGATGGGGCCGGAGGCAAGCTCGGATTATTGGGATAAAGTCGGCTACCTATGTTGGGAAATCTGGGTATTAGCTGGTCGAAACTTCTGGGAGCCAAGAACGGGTTTTGTCCGGAACTGGAGTGGGTGCTCCAATGGCTGGTGGTGACCGTGTAGTCTCTGCCGGAGGGATCCGAAAACGTTTTGGTTGTGACATGGGGCGTTACGCCAGGAGGCGGATTGAAGTCCGGGAAAAGTGTGGCAAACTGGGGAAAGCCGATTCCCAGGGGATTTATGAAGGGGTTGTCGAAGAACCTGGCCAGGAAATCGGGTTCCACAATCGGACGGAAAGGTTGGCGAGGTGGGCTGGAGACGTACTCCCAGTTCTGTATGTTCTCTGAGCCCCGATAGCCGCCGGATCCGCTGGGAAGTCGCAGCTCTCTGAGTCTAGTCCGAGAAATCTTACTTCCGTCGGGACTTAGCTCGTACGTCAGTGAAACTCGCTCTCCATTATCGTTCTGGGTGGTTTTAATGAGGGGCTGTCCGCTGCGCCTCAGTTCATCGTATTCCGGATCGGTTAGTCCCAAATCCAGGGCCTGGTTGCGAACCCACTCGTTGACCCCACTTGGGTTGGGTCGGGCAGCTCCCAACTGGAAGAATAATAGGAAGTCACTAGGTCTGTGTTAAAACGCAGTGTCCATGACCCACCTCCACCAGCAGAAGCAAGAAACAAGCTAGGCTAATCAGACGATTAGACTCCATCCTTATAATATTCAACCTTGTTGCGCTGTCTTCTGAACACTTTGACTATTTGAATAGAACTGATCTCGGGATTTAGAAACCTCTCTGATTATTACCAGCTTTGCAATCGCCACCTAATCAGCGATCACGCTCACAAATACTATATATGATTCGGAGCTCTATGAAGTCATTCTTCAAAGCTTCCTAAAGGTTATCGCTCTATTATAGTCTAGTTTTTATTCGGGATGCGAATTTAATTTTGTTTGTTTAGTTATTTACAAAACATACTTGAAATATTAAAATTAAGAATACATTTAATTTAAAAAAGGTAAACATCTTTAAGCAAAAGTAAACATACCCAACAGTATCATTTTTAATAAATCGCATCTCGGTCCCTGGGAAATAACCGGTTTGTTGTTGCAAAAAAACCTGGGTGCCTAGTTATGTTATTGCTTTTTAATAATATACCCTTCTAACAGTTTAAAAACTATTGTAAAATTAAAAAAATTATGTATGGATAAGTTGAAAAATATAGGCAAAAATTTGACTTAATTCAATTAATTAATTTATTTTTCGGAATACTTTTTACTTTCAAATGACTGTCATATTAATGACTACCGATCAAAGAGTATGAGTTCACCTTAACAATATTCCATTAACATTCAAAGTTATAGTATTGTAGGTAAATTCCTCATAACCCCATTAGCGAGAATTTCCACAATGAAACACAGATGATAATCTTTAAAGAATATTACTTCTACAATTTGTGATAAAAGGTGCTTGATTAAAATTAATAACATTTTGTAAAAAGATACACCAGACAATCGAAATTAATATGACCTGTTTAAAAGTCCTACAGCAGAGCCTGCTAAAATTAAAAAATAATTTAAAAAAAACCAAAAATAATTTAGCAATGCAAACACGTTATGATGAGTCTGCAAGAATAAAAGTACTCTTTGGTTTTTCCTCCCAGTGGAGGGAGATTGAGTGAGGTCTGCGAAAGGATATTGAAGATGTGTCCTGGTGATAGCTTGCCTTCTGGTTGGGCCAGGGTCCAGAACGGTCTTTCGAGGGTGCAACAGCAGGACCGGACTCCGGGGCTGGCCTTGCAGGATTTACGCTGAAAAGACGCCGTAAACTTTGAATGCCAACAGAGCGGAGGAAAAAAAGGGACCGAAATTGGAATTTGATAGACGCCCGGGCCCTGGTCCTTGTCCTGGCCCGTGGACCCGGTCCTCATGTCCGACCTGCCTGGGTGGGGGGCGTTTCCCTTCCGAGTTCAGGGGCCGTTGCACGATTCCCCTTTCCCCAAGGCTCCCCGGTAGCCCTTTTCCCATGCAGAGCGAGTATTGACGACTTTTTAAAAGGGTCGAAGCAACGTCCACGCTGTCAAGGATAGGAGGGGCTCTGGACGGGGCGAAAGAGTTAGGGCTCCCTGCCGAACGGGGATCAGAGAGTAGTGGCAAGGCGCCGAGGGGGTGCGTGCTATAAACCAACCGATTTGAACGAAGCGAAGGTGTCGGTGTTTGCCAGGGTGGCGAGGTAGTCGGCCAAAGTTATAAAACTTTACAGTTAACTAGGCTTGGCAATCAAGCTAAAAGCAAAGGCGTCGTCCTCGTCCAGTCCATGTCCTGCTGCTACCTCGGCTCCTGTGCGGAGTCTCGGGCCTCTCGCCTGGCGCCAACTAGCGACAGTTGGCCCCCATCCCCGGCCACCTTTGGGTCACCCAAAAAAAAAGGTAAACACCAAGCGAGTCCCTGCACCTCTAACTGTGGACAGGTCAACACCCACTTGACCGTGTGTGCGAGTGTTTGTTGCCCGGTCCTCAGTGTCCTGTTCGTGCTAGCCTCGGTCCCCGATGGGTGAGTCAGTTTGGCTCCATGCCACCCTTTCCACTACTGCCCCATCCAAAGGGATTGGCTTGCCCAATGCTCCGTATATTTCACAAAATCGTTTTCCCATTGCCTATTATTTCGGTTTTTTAGGACGTACTTTTTATCCTTCTTGAGTCTGATGTACAGTTATTGGAATACACATTTTTTTTTTGGTTTTAAGAAAGCAAGTAAATCATTTTAAGTCTAATGTCTAGTGTCTAGTAACAGAGGTATAACTTAGAGAACCAGTGGCATCTAATAGTTGGGTCATTAAACCTCGAAATAAATAAAAAATTGTCAGAAGAATAATATTATAGTCCCTGATATATCCTGTACAGTTAAAACATTCTTTGAACACTGTAGTTTTCAATCCAATAATGAAGAAAATATTGAAATTTTGGCTCAGTATCAAATGAACTTAACAAGAATTCTTACATTAATGAAATCTCTCCTTAGCGCTATGATATCCCTAAAATATTTTTAAAGAAGCTAAGGACACAGCCCCTTGAGACCCTCTTAGCCTGGATCGCACTTCCAGATCCACAACCCCCAGTCCCACAGCCAGTCCACTAACTACAAGTCCAAAGTCCCAGACTCCAGCCCCAAACCAAGGGACCGAGGCTTCTGTCTGTCAGTCCTCAATGGGCGGGGAGCGGAGGTTTAGTGCCTCTGGAACATGGGTCGGGCACTTCTTCATTAATTTTCATGGCGGCACAAGAACAATGCCCCGCCCACCCCAAAACCAACGCCCTTCCCCGCCCCCTCACCACCCCTGTGCGGAAGAAGCAGAAATGTTGGAGCGGCGAAAAAAAGTTTCTCCGGCTCGGACCAAAGTTGTGGGTGTGTTTTGTGCAAATGAGTGAAGGTGGGGACGCCGTTCTCGTCCTGTCTCTGCTTGGCAGTGACTCTGTATGTGTGTGTGCTTGTAGCAGGGTATCTGTGTGTGTGTGGGTTGATTACTTTCTGTTTAGGTGCCACCCCACCCCCACCATTCTGAGCTGCCTTTCGAAAAGGGACTTCTGAAGGCAAAAACGCATTTTTATGTTTGCTCGCCTGCCCGTCTAGCGGTCCTTGTTCTCTTCCCCTTTTTTTTATCGTAAGCAGGATGCGAAGCCTTTTTTGCGCACAGCCACCCGGCCACACCCATTGTTATGCCGGAGCGGGGGCGGGGGCGGGGCAGGGATTGTCTGTCGGGCAGGGAAAATCGTCCCAACCCCCATCGAAGTCTGTCCCAGGGAAAAATTGCAATTTTCGCTGAGGAAAAAAGTCAGGACAACGTCTTGGAGTCGCTTTGACATGGCCAAGGACCACAGACCAAGGACTAAGGACCAGCTACCAGTTACCCTTACCCCCTTGGGCTGCTCTAATGAATTTCCGTCCAGGCAACTGGGTAGCATCCCTGTTAAAAAGAAAATAGGAGAAGAGGAAAAAAACAATTAAAGTAGGATTTGGAGGAGTTTGGGCGGACGCACCCATAATCATAATTGCGCCCCGAGAAACTTGTCGATTCTGTCCAGGCCTCTCCCCCCAAGGCCCGACCGTCGGACAACCCCTTTTGCCTTCTAATTGTCAATTCTCGTTTCTCTTAATTGTCCACTGAGCTTTCAGATGGTTTTCCTTTTAAGATCCTTCGTTTTCGTCATTCGGCTGTTTTTGGAAAATGTTCTTTCTCCTTCAATTTTTCAATTCTTTCTGAGGCAGTGCCCTCCCCCCCTTTTTTTGACACAGTCCTGGGACTATTCAGTGTTTACTGATGAGTTCTCGAACAAGGTGGCAATTACTTATTTTTCCAGGCCCCGAGACTTGTGTTTTAATTACTTTTTCAAAAAAATCCCTAGATTTTGGGAAATAATTTAAAAAATATTGGAATGAGTTGGGAGGTGAACGAATTATTTTTGTTGTGTTAAGTATTTTGTATCCTTTAATTAAGAATATAAGAATATCCTTTGCTCCAACTTTAAAATAGTTCATTTTTATGAGAAATACTTGTTGCATTTTCAACAATTTTGTGGTTTCTTGTTCGAAAGCAGCCGCCTCCTTGAAGTGTTCCAGACATTCGATTCCCCCAATCAATGGCCCATCCTTCTCGATAAACAATTTGACTCCAATTACCGAAATACTGAAAAAGGAGCTCCCAGGAAGGAGAAGCAAAAATTCATTGTTACCGATTGAGCTTCCGATGAGTGCAGCAACGAAGCGGCACGGCACGGAACGATGACGTTGATGGCAAATAAACAAAAGATTAAGCCCAGACAATAGTAAACAAAGCTCGTCAAAGAAAGTCGCACAAAGCGGAGGCAGGACCAGGACGAAAAAGGACGAAACAGGAAGCGACAAAAAATGAAAACAACAATCAAATAATGAATTCCTTTGGCAAACGGCAAATTGATAAATTAAACGCCACTTATGGGTGTAGTATGTATGTGTGCGTGTGTGTGTGGAGGTCCAAACCGGAAGAAAGTGCAAAAAGGAAATGAAAAAAAACAAAATGGCAAGGACGCGCAGAGAGAAAAAACAAAAGCAACAACAACAACCGCAAAGTGCACGCAAATTGAGGCGGCAATAAAAAAAACAACAACATAAACAAGCAAGCGCCGGCAAATAAAAGAAAAAATAAAAGTCAAAGGACTCATTCACATACATAGACACTCGTGCAGTCTCACTCTCACTCACACATACACACATTCGCCGGCCAGACGAAAAAATAGAAGCAAAACAATTAACGTCCTTGACGAAAATGTATTTTTTATTTTATTTCATTTGGCCGCCATCGAAAAAAGCTAAAAAAGAACAAGTTGAAAAGTTGAGCCGTGTGCGGCATAATAAAAGCACAACAACAACAACAAATAAACAAAAAAAAAACACCGAAACGACCAAGAAAATTGGGGGAAAAACGGGAAAATCAGGAAGTTTGCCGAGGTTGTAGGGGGCGGAGGAGGTGGAGCTGAAGACACACAAAAGAAAACAGGAAAAAAGGCAAATGGGGAGGCAAAACAAACAAATAAGCAAACAAGTCGAGAGCGAGACGTCGCCCGACAATGGGAGAGTGCAGAAAGAAGAGAAGATGATGAGCATAATCGAAGGAGGCTTGAGGGCAGGCCCACACATACTTCACGTGCAAGCACTCACACACACAAATACATATGGCGAGCGGAAAAGAAATGCAAAGGGAAAAGTGTTTGGAGGCACCATGCAAAAAAGGAGCAAGAGTGACTAGAAAACGGCCAACAACAGAAAAAAGACCACAATGACAATGGCAGAGGAGAAGTCAGAGAAGCAACAGACATAAACACCTGTTGAATCATCGCGCACACACACACACACACAGAAACAGAGTCAGAGACACCGACATGGCTCACGCACTCGGCGAGAGAGGTCCTGCAGCTCAAGCGGAAATGCAAATAAACAAACACGAGGCGAGAAACGAGGACGAGCAGGATAAACGAGAGCAGGAGAAACTCGCGATGACGACGACGACGTCGACAAGGACAACAAAAACGACGGCATTGACGATGACGAGGGAGGTCCTTGCCATTGTATTGGTGAAGCGGAGTCTCTCCCGCACTCACACTCACACCCGTTCACTCATGGTTTTTGAATATTATTACGGAGGATCCCGACTTTCGACACTTTTTCCGATTTCGGCTTGGGCCGTAAAGCCATAAAAAGGGCAACAAATCGTATACCCGTCGCTTGCAACAAAATAAAACATAAAAGGACTCTCGCTCCACAAATAAACAGCGACGACGACTGTCAAAAGGATGCAAAATTCAACAAGCGAAAGTTGCCAAAGGAATTTACGACTTTCGGCTGGAATCAATTCAAAAGTGGAGCAGACGCCAAAAGAACCAAACGAATTCCCGAAAAACAACCAGACGAAGGGATGATGGGGGAGCAGATATATCCTTTTTATTTGCATATTCCAGAGAACTAGGGGATAAAGGACTTTTTCATTATTTTTTTCGCCTGTTAGTTGATTTATCATTCGAGTCGGTTGTGGTTGGCATTGAGGCGGCCTTTATTGGCGCAATTGATGTAACCGATTGATTGGCTTGTAATTGCTTTTTATTCGATTGCAATGGCGAGTGAAAGTTTCAGAGTTATTAACTGGCTTGCAATAAAAAGAAATTATTATTTTATGTCAGGATTTATGATATATTATTATTTTAAAATATTTAAGCAGACAATTTCTCTTTCTGTCTGTGGGTTATAATTTCTTCTTGAAGTTTTCTTGTCTTCTATGGACATCAGAGCATCAGAATGTATTTGTTTCAGAAGCTAGAAAGGCTTTTCCATAAGTTGCTGTCCACTCAGACACATGTACGGGGCTAGAGTTATATTTTGCAACTAATTTATAAGCTGAACGCCTCCCACACTCCTTGGGAGTGGTCCATTCCCCTTTCTTTGTCCTTAGCCCTCGAGAGTAGACGTTTCGAAGAAACTGCATTGATTATGCATGCGTAAATCCCCAAAACTCCACTGCGAATGCATAACCCGACACCACCCTCGACTCGCCTCGCCTGGCCGCCCAGGACTCTCGCTTTGATCTTGCAGCAACCCCCAGTGGTGTGGTGGCTTTCAAGTAAAAAGATAAGACAACAGTCTACTTTCTCTCGCCCAATTTCTTCCTGGCTCTCTCTCTCTCTCTCTCTCATCCAAGCTGGCCAAATGTCGTAAGATTCTCGCCAGGACGAGAAATATCCTTCCAACTCCCAACTCCACACAGGCAAGTTGAATTTTCTTCAAAATTTTGCACTTCTAAGGTCCTTTTCTGTGTGTGTCCTGTGCAAATTAAAAGCATTTATATATGTATGCGTGTGGGACAGCTCCTGGGAGAAATTACCCCCGACTCTCGTCCTGCGGACCAGCCCGGTCCGTCTTCTTTTCCCACTCCGAGGCGAATTATGCACAAACGTCGTTCGTCCAACAGTGCGTATACGTAACACACTGCTTTGCTCTTCGTGAGTATTTGTGTGTGTTTGTTGATTAGATTTTCTTGCAAGGAAACTGACCAAAGAGTTCCTCATACATCAGTTGACCACACACACACACCTACACACACTCCCTGCCACACAAACAACTGCAGTTGGGCAGAAAGAGAGAGATTCCTTATACTGCCTTACTTGTAAGAATTTCGGGGACTCTTGTGTGCTTGTATGCTTGTATTTTAAGAAGCTGACCGCAAACTTACACCCACACTCACCCCAACGCCCGCACAAGTGCAGCTGCAACACCCATTCACACACTGGCAGCCGGCAACCACATGCAGCTGCAACAGCTTCCGTTTCCTCATTCCACGCCGCCTAGCCTAGCCCCTGCCTCCTTACCGGCCACTCGAAAAGTTTCGTTTTGCTTTCTTGGACTTTGCCTAATGCACATTTTTGCATTTTGCTCTAGACAGAGTCGGCATGCCGACATGCAGGCCAGAGCGAGAGGGCTTAATTTTGGAATTTCTTATTAGAAAGGGAGAGGGAGAGCGGGAACGGATGTGTGAGCTGGGCGGGTGCCAGAGCGAGACAGCCGTAGGTACGAAGAAAGTGCACTAAAGCTTGTGGCTTCTACTTTCGGGTGCCAGGAATAATGATTGAAGGACAAGGCGGGAGGAGGTTTGGGTTTTTGGGGCACCGGTTATGTGCATCAATTGCTGACAGGGCACAATACAATTCCTTCATTTTAGTTTTTCGGTATGGCCAGATTCGTTTGTAATCCTTTTTGTAATTATCCCAGGAGGTTAAAGATGGAGGTCAATGAGAAAACATTTTCCATTGCCTACTTTTAGGGATAAGAAATATATTAAAATATAAAGTTTCCGGCTTGCTTGACAAAGAAAATAATTTTAGATATTATTTTAAACCTTTTTAATGAATATTTTGAGTAATTTATTTCTCTCCTATCAAATAAAGTAAATTACTCATTTATGTATGGAATATGCCACACCCCGATCGCATGTCCTTTGCCACAAGAATATGCATTTTCTTAAGACGTTCTAGAGTTCCCCAGCATCTGACACCTTAACCCGCCGCCTGAATCCTTAGCCCCAAAAGCCCCACAGGATGCGATACATAGAGTGCGAGCAGGAGATAGGCCACAGGATTCAAAGAGCGAGATGGAAGCACACACGTGTGTTGGTCGAAAATTTTAATCAAAATTTATCTTAAGAAAAATGGATATCGCCCCCACCAGAGCGTGGGCGTGCGGCAGTTGTTGTCTTTGGGGGCCGACTTCTAAGTGCGTGAGCAAGAACGAGATGTCAGGTTGGCCACAAATCGATAGCATTTCATACTTTTGGGCCTCAAGACTTATGCTAGATAGATTATTTCATTATAATTATGAAATAAAATCTTACATTTTCGGATTGGTTTTCGAAGGCTCATTAAAGGAGAAAATGCAGAGTAAATTAGAGCTAAGCACCGATTCTTGGCGATCACAAGGAATTGAATGCCTTATCCTTAAGGAGCATCGATAGTCTTATTGCAGCAGCAAGGGGGTACCGAGGTGTTCCCACAGTATTGTGTGTAACTCACACCTGTCTCAAAGGGCTGGCCTGTACATGTTTCAGCTTAGGCGGAGGTGGGGGTTTAGGGTCATGGTTCTGGTTCTGGTTCTGGCCATGGCTCTGTGCGTGTCGCTTTTGTTCTCCGATGATGCATCGTCGTCATTATGATTTTCTATATATTGTGTGTGTGTGGGTGTATGGGAGGGCGTGTGTGTGGCAGAACGGCAGTAGGGGTGGTGTGAGGGTGCCAGTGTTTGTGTTTGTATATAATTTTCCACATAAAAATATGCACACGGGTCTCTGTCTCCTCCACGCATTGACAGACCCTCCAGCCCTCCTCCCGGCACCCATGCTTTTACAGCCACGCCTTCCACCGCCCCCCTGCACTTGTGTGTGTAAGCAATTATGTGTGGTGTATGTTTGTGCACTCGATTCATTTTTTTCGTTTACCGTTGCCGCTGCCATTGCCGTTGCTGTTTAATGTTTTTATTGCATTTCTGTGTAGCGGCATCACATATGCCTATATGGCTATTCAATTAAACGCATTAACTTGATTTTCAATTAACTTTCAATATGACCGCAACAAGAGATTTTTCATGCTCTTCGCCTAGAAATTATGGGAAAGATGATGATGCTGCAGGAGAATCGTGCGCTTCCCTAATGAATTATTGCCGTGATATCAAATGATAGGCGCTTAATGTGATTAATGGTGTGTGAAATGGTGGATCGCACAGATCAGAGTGTCGTAAAGTCAGCCGAATATATTACCAATACATTTATTATTCACCTGATTTTCTCTGCATTTTCTATACAAAACTCCCACAGATCTAACGAAATATAAGGCTTCTTTGATATCGACTAAAGGGGCACAATGCTACCCACTTTCAGCTTGTTTCAATTAAAATAACTTTCCCTTATTTTGTGTATCCCAAAAGTAGTGGCACACCCCATTTCCTCCCACCAAAGCTGCTACCTCTTTTCTTACTCACATTAGCATGTGATTCACAAATGACTTGGCACAAACTACATCCGCGCATATAGGCATACACATATTCATCCACATATCAAAGAATTCTACAGAGAAACTTCCCATAAACTCAACCCTTTTCGGGCCACCCCCATTACTATTCCCACCACCGAATACACAAATTTCCCGCTTTTCCAGCATTATTTCCATCAAATACTCGAATGTTTTACTCAAACGCAGAACACAATTAACTGAAATTAAACTAGGCACAATCTCAGACGGAACAACCCTTATGAGGCCAGGCTCTATCATTGTGCCCCCAACCGACACCCCGGCCCCGGCCCCGGCCCCGGCCCAAATCCCTTCCTTGAGAGTTTCACCTGCATCTTGGTCCTTCAGTAGCTAGATGGTCCTCCATCCCCGATTTCCCACTTTTTAATCACTTTGTCACCCCTTAACCGAGTCCGTTCTGAACCCTTTTCAAGCAGCCCAACCCAAATGCAAATCAGAAACATTTTCCGACCTAAAATGAAAAATTCCGAACCCAACGGGAACAAATATGCGTCTGTATTTTTTTATACATCTTTTTTTTCTCTCTTTTTTCCTTTTTTATCTTTTGGGGATGTGTTAAGGAGGTTTTTAAAGAAAAATCAGTGCAAACCTTATGTAATTTCATTTTTTAAATTATCTTAATTATTTTTCATAATATTACAAAGAAAGTTATATTATTTTTATGAGCTGAAGGCTTTTTTTTAACGTTTATATGTCCATTTTATTATATTTTCATCTTCAATTATACCTAAATAATAATTTAAAAAAAAAGGAAAGATTTTTAAACATGGTTTCAAGGTAAAATTTCTTAATTACCTTTTTTTTCGAGGGTCTGACGCATTTCCTATAAAGTGAAATGTAATTTTGATAAGAACTACCCCGTAGAGTATAAGGAGTAGGGGATGGAGCTGAAACGGCCCCGGCTCTGGAGCTGTATCTGTGAGCCGGCTTCATCCATTAAGTGGCCCCCATCATCATCAAACTTCATCGCAGAAAATTACGAGGACCAGAGCCAGAGCCAGAGCCCACAACAGCTTCACCCCTAATTTGGGCTTTCTTCCTGCACGTAAGTCGAAAGATTTTGTGTCTTGTTGCCATGGCGGTGAAGACTGAGGGACGCTAGCTACCTTTGACCCGGCCCCCAAGCTCCATGCACCACAATCCCCAACCCGTGCCTCTCCCTCAGCTTCAGCATCAGAGACTGCCATGTGCTGGAAGCTTTCGGGCTAAGCGTAAACCGAGCTCGAGTCACCAAAATCGTTAGCGCCGCCAGGAGGGAGGATGTCTTTGTATTATTTTCAGCATTTAATTTGTTGCCTGCGACGACAAGGATGCGAATGGACAGGGCCTGTGGGTGGTTGCGACATTTCGGGAGAGTATGACGGGGTATGAGGACGAGAGCTAAGAAGGACGAAACCATTTGGCCCATCTCTGTTACTTTGTATCGCATTTTTCGGGCCCAAAAATAAAATAAAAATGGGCTAACTTGCACCCCCAAGCCTCGCAGCGAGGCTTTGCCCAATTTTACGCCACCCCCGCCCCTCACCAGGTCCTGTGCTGTTCCCCTTGGTCCTTCCGTTCTATTTCGTTGTGGGAGTGTTCACAATTTTGGACGCTCGCTTGCGTTATGTAATAACCTCGAATCTAATTACTTTTTGACAATATCGACAGAGGAAGAGGGCTTCACCCGGGGCTTGCAATCCCATACCAACCCCCGCCCCCAGGCCACTTCCATTTTTATTGACTGGCGAGCCTGGGGGGTAACCTAAGGATCATAATTGAAGGACTCTACATGCAGAAACCGAAATAATATTGCTTTTGACATTGGGTTTGTGGGCTGACTTCTCCGGGCTTAAGTGGGGGAAAGTTTCCACTCTTGTTTTCAAGAGTCGGAGAAAGTTTCTCATATACCTCTGGGACCTGTATCGATATTGCAGACGCTTCTCAGCTACAGACTGCGTTGATGGTAATCATTCCTTAGAAAACCTGCCATGATTCCCTTCTTTGTACTTCCATTAACCTCCGGCCCTGTCGTTCCTCCAGGCATTACTCACATATTCGCTGTCTTTTGTAGCCATAATTTTGGCATCTTCTCCGCCATTCTAACTGAAAAAAATCGAACCCCTTTTCCCACCCATTCTAAGGTGAGGCTTTTTTTTACAATTTGGGCTTTGCTACCCCACTCGAACTCTTTTTCGTTCCGAAATCCTCGTATTATGCAAAGCAGCTGGCGAAATATTCGAGAGCAGAGTGGGAGGATGGCGAGGAACAACAAGGAATCCGAAATCCGAATGAAAAACGGGCGTACGAATGAGGGGGTGGCTTCAGCCCACTTTTTAGGCCTAAAAGCAAACTTTTTTCCGTCCGAACGTTGAGGGAAAAGTTATGAAATATAAAAAGAAGTCGAAGAAAATAGCTGGGCCTTGGGATTGGGTTCTTAGAGGTGAGCCATGCGGCATATCCTTCATTAAATCGAAGAACAAACGAGCAGACGACCACAGCTGGAGCTGGGGCTCACATGCACCCGGGTCCAATAACCCCTCCCTTGCACTGCCCCGAAAAGTGTCTCCCAACAAACAAAAAGTGATCTTGTGAGGTCCAATCATAACCTAATTAATAATACAATCTGTATATATCTGTAAGATACTATTGGAAGATAGTAATACTATATGTCTAAGGTTAGATAGATATAAAAAACTTTTTCCACGGTGCAGCTTGGTCCTGTCCCTGGATTTCTTTCATTTTAGTTTCCCATTTCTTTGCTTACCCCGACTCCAAGTCCTGGCGATGTGTGCGACCCTCTTCAAATGTGCTTCTTTTTCCTCGGCCAGCCATGTGGCGCTACTGCCCCTCCTCCTTCTACTACTGCCCCTCCTGCTCCTTTTTCTTATTCTACTCCTGCCACAAGGACGAAAACGAAAACGAAGACGAGAGGACGTGGACTGACCCCCTCACACACCGCTTTCCCAGCCAACTCACCCAGTCACACCCCCACTTCTACTTCCACTCTCAGACCCACTCCCACTCCCACCCACCACTCGCCCACCCCCGTGGCTGCAACAACGTTTCAAATTCAACGACAATGATGATGAGGACAGAGTTGGATGGGTGTGGGACCGGGAGATGGGGAACGACGTCGAAAAAACTTTTTCTTGGCATTTGTTGAGCAGGAAACGAGCCGGGGACGGCATGGGATATAAGGGAATGGGTTGGGACGTTCACGGGCACGGGCACGGGTGGGTTCTGGGTCTTTGATGGGTGGTGGCAGTGGTTGGGAGAATGGGATTTTTTCCTTTTTTTTTTGGGAAAAAAAAGGCGGTGTGCCAGGACGCTAGACGAGCGCTGTTCCGAGCTGGTGGGTTGGGCCCACGCTCGCCTTGCCCTTTCGGAGGAAAAAGGGAAAAAGGGCACTGCTTGACTGACGAGCGCGCATTTTCATTTCGTCTCTTTGAGTTTGGGTCTCAGCACTGAGCGGAAAAGGTAACTTTCAAAATTAATACTATTTCTTTAAAATAATAATTTTCAGTAGAATAGTATTCTGTATTAGTGTCTTAAGTCGACTTAAGTGGTTAAGTGATCAAGTTTTCTCAACTGATTCAATGAAGTTATCATAATGTGGACTAAAATTATTATTTTAGAAACTACATCCATGATATCCATTTGTTTATCTTCCACTTTTATTGAATCCTTTTTTTCCCCGTGCATTTTTCCGCATTTTATTTTTATTTCATTTTTTTTTCGCTTTGCTGACTCGAGTTAGAGGTGGATGGGTTGGTGCTGGGGGACGGCTGATGGGAGGTTTCATTTGGGCAAGGCCGCAAGGATCTGCCAGGGGACCCGGCCAACAGAGTGTTACTTCGAGTCGAGTCGACTCGAGTAGAGACCCTCTGGCAGCTCGAAGCGTTCGCTGGGGGTTCGCTGCGGTAACCATGTCGCCTGATAAGACACAATGGACATATCAAATTGTGGCTTAGCCCGTGTGCATGTGTGAGCTTCTGAGTATTGCTGGGTGTGTGTGTGTGTGTGAGTGTGTTGGGTATGTGGTGCTCAAAGGAGACCATCCAACTTTGGGGCGCGGCAGTCAGCTGAAATAAATGGAATTTATGTGCGGCTCCCCGAAACACAGAGCCCTTGCTTTGCGTGGGAACCCCCGAAACGGAGCTTTAAAAAGCTTGTGCCGATTTCAAATGCTTTATGTATATCAAATACAACTTTGACCAAAGCGATAGGGGAACGGGGTGGAGCGGTCACCCAGTGGTGGCCGGTGGTGGGATGTGGGTGGCTGGGAGGCGCACCTCCAATCCATCAACTGTCAGTTCGCGGACGCGAAATGCCGTGGAAAGCATAATGCGCGTTACATGAAATGAGTTTTGATGTGCGGCGAGGGTTCGAGGGCCTATTGCCGTCGGCTCCACCTAACATAGTTATCCTTTATGTGTGTATGTGAGCCAGAGTGCCAGAAAGGGAGTCCAGAGTGTGTGTGTGTATAGCGAGGGACAATTTAATGGCCTGGGGTTATTTGGGAATAGGTTGAAAACAAAGCGCTGGTCAAACACTGCATCGCAGCCCCAGAGTGGACTGGCTGTGGAGTGGGATGGGGAATGGGCTGGGATTACGGGGTGGCTCCAGCCACGGGCTGCTAAAAGTAGGGACTCACCAGAAAAATATCCCCTTCCGAAATTTACCCGGAAAAAAATAAAGAACGGAACAGGGGAAAATAGTCGTTGCAGCACAAAGAGCAAATGGTAAAAATTAATGCAACACAGGGAATGGAAACTGGTGGGGATTTTGGCCAAAAGCCAAGGTAGAGACAGGAGGAGAATTGATAGGGACGAGTTGCCTGTAGCGTCTCTCCGTTTCTCTGTTCCTTAATAACAGAGACGGCCCTTTTAGAAGTCCACCGTCACAAGCCGAATATCAATTCCCACCCACTGCTATCTAACTAAGGCAAGCACTGAACTGTTCTTCGATTAATTGAAGTCAAAGTCTTGAATTAAAATGATATAATTAAAGGCAATTGAAGTCTCTATAAAATGCAGAGCTCCCAGACCAACATGGTGCAACAAGCTAGGAATCTATTCAGAGAGGAATGAATGGGAGCTACTTTCCCAACATGAATTGTTTAGATCGTCATGTCAGTTATTTCTTAATTGTATCATATTTTCCATGAAGAGATAATTAAATGTTCTGGTAATCTTTCTCAGAGTGGAATCAACATTAACTGACCCCACTGTGCCATCAGGGTAACCACCCCCACCGCCTAAGCAACCCCTTCAACCATTCTACCTCTTATGACGATTATTTTTATACCATTTATACCCCAGCCGCTTGGACGCAGCAGCTGCCCCCAGCCGCTTTGCAACTTTTCCTGCTGCCGAAATTTCAACGAGTCCTTTCGTCTCCTTAAGTCCACTCCACTCCATGGCAAGCCACCCAACCCAATCCCAACAATCCCATCCCCATCCTGTGCCACCCCGACCCTTACCTTCCTGCCACGCCACCATGTCCACCCTCCAAGCATTTTCCGAGCTTAGCGCAATGGAAAAGGATTTTTGGTCTTTTATTGCACGTCAGACTTTTTGGACCGCTCACAGGACTTCTTCTGCTGCTGCTGCTGCTGCTGTCCGGGAGAAGCGGAGTCTGATGGCCACCCCTCCTTTCTTGCTGCCATTATGCTGCAGAAGCAAGAAAAAATTTAACGTTTATTGCTTGCGCCAATGAGCTGGTTCTCCTTTTCAGCCATCCTTTCTGCCACCTCCCCAGCTCCACATCTGCCCCATTCCACTTCCATTTCGAGCTTAGTGCTTTTGCCTTAGCATTTGGGGCGCCAAGTTGTCCCTTCTCGTCTCCGGCGCGACCATGGCGATATCCTCCGCCTCTAGTTTCCTTCTCCCGCCTTCTGCCTCACGCCACCCGTCGTCCACCTTCCTTTCATTCCTGTAGCGACTGCTTTTGGGGTTTTTCTTCGGCTGCCTTTTCGTCCTCTTGGTGCCCTGGCTCTTGTGCTGGGAACCGCCATCTTGTTGTTTTGCTGAAATGCGAAGGACATTTGATGTAATGATGCCTGGAGGCAGCCACCACTGTCTGTGTATGTGTAGGTGTATGGGGGTGTGGGGATTGGGGAGTGGGGGTGTGGGGGTGTGTGTGTGTTTGGGGAATCAGCTCGGAGAGGTCCTGCGTCCTTTTTATACAGGAGCACCCCTGAGTCGCCAGCTCGCTTTGTTTGAGTTCACTTAAGTTCAACGCTTGGGTCCGGGCCCTGGTCCGGGTCCGGGTCCTCGGCTGCCGTCCACCGTCCTCTCCCGCCCATCTTGCCCACCTAACCCCGTTCTATTGCAAAGTTTTGCTGCTGCTTTCATTATCCTTTTGGCGTATCCTTGCCTTGACTCATGTGGGCGTCTTGAGAAGCCGTCGCCAAGGCACAAGGAAAAAAAGGCCACCGGCGGGGCGGGGTAGAAAAGTCCGAGCGAAGCCAGGACGATGGTGGGGGTAAGTAAAGGGACAGGACAGGAAGGACGAAAAGGCGGCAGCAGAAGAGGGAAAAAATAAGATGAATTACTTCTTTTGGCCGCAGCGCCAATGACCAAACCGAGTCCGGCAAACACCCCTCACCTTGGAGTCCCCTACCACCACCTTTCCTTGGCCGAAAAGCAGGACGACCAGCAGACCCCGGCCGGTCATCAATTTTCGTTCTGGCCGCAGGAAAGAGGGCAAGAACCATTCCAAGAAAGCTGTCCGCTTAGTTTTTCGACTGTCCGGAAAGGGAGAAAGGGGCGACTCGGGTCGGATCGGGTCAGAATCCTAGGCAACCGATGTCCAGTGTTCAGTGTCCAGTGAGCATCAGCAGCTACGCTATGAGATTAGATTTGATGGGTTTTAGGGTGCCCCAGCGAATGTGTCCCATCCCGGTCCGGCTCATCCTGTTTGCTCGCCGCCAGTCGTCGTCCGTGTCCGTGTCCCAGACCCTGTTCCAGTTCCTGTCCCTTTTCGGTCTCTAAGTCTTCGTCGTCCTGACTGAACTGGAGATTTTCGAGGGATATGTCTTACGCCATTATGTGATAGGTTTTTTGGCTTTCCCATTTTTTTTCTTTTTGTCTCTGCGGTGTTACCGAGTTGCCCTTGCCGCAGGCATTGCGCACGCAATTTATACTTGAATTTCATTTTGTTGGCTTTTGGTTAGTCTTGTAACTGAAGTATCTGAAGAAGACCAAGACTTACTAACCATACTAACTAAAATATTAATATATCTTAGCATAAATTAGTTCTCATCCCTAGAACTATTGATAGAAAAGTAAGTGTTTCACTTCGCCCTTAGATAAAATAGTTCTAAGGATGAGAACATAATACTTATAACTTAAATTATTGGTATAAAATATTTCCCGAAGGCATCTATCAACAAGAAAAGAATTAAACTGCTCAGGCCATCATCTTAAGTATTAATTTGTGATTTCAGCATCATTTATTCCTCTCAACAGAGGATAAGTTGATAGGCTGAGCAGTTGCTGATACATTTCTGTCTAAAATGCATGCATAAGTACACAACGTTGGAAATGAGGAAAATTGCATCTTTTTACTGCTCATCGACAGTTGCAAGTTTAATGGATGGTGCCCCTTTCCAGCTGCCCATCTCCGCTTGCAACTTGAGGCTTGTATACTGAAAGTACGTTGCACGTTCAATGGCCGGCCAATCAAAAGTTGAACGCAATTAGTCTAAATGCTTTTTGTTGGGTGAGGCCTGCTTAAGAGTGGAGCTTTAATAAACATATATTAAAATTTTAGTTATTTATGTAAATCTGGAGCGGGTTGACAAAGCAAGGCAAAGGCAAAATTTCAAATTGCAAAATATATTCTCCACATTATGTATTCGAGATACCTCAAGACAGTGCCCACTCTCCGGTCGATGGTCTTGGGAAATTAAATGCCATGCACATAGGCCTGGGCTTGGACTTGGGCCCGATCCAGAGACCGAACCTTTTGCAATTATTCACATATTTGTACAAAATTTTAAGAAAATGCAGCAGCAACAAATTTTCCAATCCCAAAGACGCCTGCCAACGGCAGCTGTCGGTGCGAGCGAGAAGGTAACCCGGCCGGTGCGAGCAGTCCGGCAAGCTCTTCTCAAGCAAAATCTTAAGAAATTGCACAAGAAACTCGAAGATGCAGTTGCATTTTCAGATGCAGTCGTAGTCGTTGTCGTAGTCGTAGTTGTTGCCGCTGCCACTGCACTTGCACTTGCAATAACAACTTGGGGGCCATGCCGGGCAACCGTGCGTATGCGTAATGTGTTGGACGGCGCCTAAAACTATGCAAAAGTCGGCCTGCCTTGGTGTCCGGGTGTGGGTGAGTGCCGAAGTGAGTTGCCGAAAATGCAGTCGAAGGACTCTGACTCTGACTCTGACTCTGCCTGCACTTTTGGGGGACGGACAGACCCTGTCTGGTTGGGGGTTGGGGGTTGGAGGCTGGGCTCTGTTTACTTGACATTAAGTGCATGGAAAACTTATTATTGCAGGCCCTGACACACACACACACACATACACTCTCTGCATGCCACTCTGCATGTGTGTGGGTGTACATAAAAAGATTGTGACTGCAAGTAGGCCTAAGATTTTGTTGCTAAGAGGAGTTCCGGACTTTCTCTTTCTCTCTCTCTCTGGTTCTCTCTTTCTTTCATTCTTGGTCTCTTTCTCGGCTTTGGGTTTCATTAAATTTTAAGACTACTTGGCTTTTTTGTTGTACATAAGTATCGGGCAGTAGGCGTACATACGGCCATGTATTGGCCAAAAAGGCCCAAGAAAACTCACACTCGGTCTTCATAAATTTCCAAAGAGTCGGGTTTAGTTTGAAAATCACCGAGCACAGCACTCGGCCAAGATTGGAGGCACTACGGTGGGTGGGATGGTGGCCCTCTGAATGCACTTTCCGGGCGCCCGGGATGAGCACTTGTGGGGGTGGCACGTATAGCTGTCCAAAATCGCCACCTCCTCGCCTCGCCCCTCTAAGACGCCATGGCATGTGAAGTCGACGCAGCTGCAGCTGTCGTTGTCCTGTTTCGGGCTCTGGACCCTCCATCCCTGTCGTCTTTAATGCATTATTTTGTGTGGCAACACTCAGCGGTAATAACCCCAAGATAAATCCACCACCTGCACCACCTCACGTCGCAACATCGGGGAGGTGGTGTGTGTGTCAGTATGTGCGTATAAGATGCGATGAGTGTATGATGCTGGAGATGTCGACCTTTCTCGTCGAGTCGAGTGCGTCGTGCGACTGGACTTGATTAAAATTGATTGAAGCAAATAAATGGAATTGGATTTTTTATAATCACTGATGGGTTCAGATTTGCAACGAAATCAAGGAAGCATATTCGGTGAAGGATTTCTAATTACTTCTGGTGAGGAATGGCCAATTACCTTTCAGGTCTCCAAAGTCTCTGAATGGCTTAAGGAGCTCTGAGAAGATTACTAAAACGGGCTAGAAATATTTCCATTGAATAGGTGATAGGTCTATCAAAATAATACAGAATAATATTTATTCTCTAAAACAATATTTATTTATAAATATTGCCCATGGCTCCATTCCTTGCCACGAATAAATACATCAAATAAATTGTTAGCGAAAATCGGAAAATTTTAGACCACACCCACATGTGGGTTTTAAAGCTGATTAACCAAACATTTGTATGCAGGTATAGTTCATGATTCCAGTGAATATATATTCTACTACCAGCGATATTCTACTGCTTAGCCTACCTCAACAATCCGGGATATGGAACGAACCCACGCAAAACAAACAATGGACCAGCCAATGGAGCACAAGCGGAACATCACACCACAATCATAACCATAACCGTGGTCTAAACTGCCGCCCCGCTGCACCACATTGCACCACAGTGCAACGCGATACTCCATCCCTCCACCCCACACCCCCAAAGTGTCCCTTGGCCCCGGCCCAGCAGTCGAGCAAAGCCCATTGGCAATTTTTGGTCGAAGCGTCAAAGCAGAAAAAACATAGACGAGCACAATAAAAGTTTTGTAGGCGCGTGCATAGGGGATGCTGGGATGGGGATGGGTCCTGTACGGGGATGGGTCCTGTACGGGGAATGGTGGCAGGTCCTGTAGCGGAGCGAGGTCTGTCCGCCCATGCGTTTGACTTTTTTCTATGGTCCCACCTCCCGGGTAGCGCAAAATATTTCGATCAGGCGTAAAATGTGCGCAAAATTCAAACAGCATTTTCAGTTTTTTTTTTTTTAAGCCAAACCCGCACTCTTTCTGCCAAGTTACCCCATTTTTTGTGTCCATGTGTGTTCCTGAATTTTATTATTTATTATGACCACACACACACACCCGCTGGTATGTATCGTTGTAGTTTAGTGTTGTAGTTGTCGCGCGAAAAAAAATATAAACAAAATGCGTTCAGCCTCCCTCCGCCGGTCAAATAAAAAACACTAAAAATAAATTCAAATAAAATTTTTGTTATATACAGTATTTCAGTGTGCGTGAGGAGGGTGCCTGGTTGCAGGATGCATTTTAGTTTGCAGCTCCATTTTAGCTGCCGCATAGGGATGCGATCTGCAGATCTGGGAAGGGAATAAAATTTAAATGGGAAAAAGGTAATAGATCTTTTAGCTCTTCCCTTAAATATTTTTAAAATTTTAAATAAAATGAATTTAGAAAATATAAAAATAATAATGTTTTCTACCTTCCACCTCAACGAAATACTTAATAGAAAAGCTATATCCTTTCCAAAGGATATTTTTTAAAGTCATATCCCATTTGAAGTGATTCTCTGCATTCCTGGTTAGTTTCACCCAGATCCCGTGCTGTTTCCGGGGGGCTTAAGTGGCAGATTTTTAATTGAATTGGCTGCAGTTGCTGCTGCATTGAATTCCCCCCCAAACAGTGACAGTCCTGGCCAGGACCGGACAGGACCACCCACAGGCTGAGCATTTTTTTCGCATATTACTAACCATTTGTTTTTTGCATTAGTTTTTTGTGAGCCGCAGTCGGCACAGAGGGAAGAGAGTGAACAAACAAATCATTTGACATTTTATACATATTCCATTATATGTACTCGGATGCATATATGCATCGGATATATATATAAATATATATAAAGGGCCCCTAGGCCTCCTACCACGCCCCCGCTCGCCTCAATAGAAAAATAGAGGCGACTGCGCATTTAGCTCCTACGTGCTTTTTTTTTATGCAGAGCTGCGCATTTTTGCAATTTATATAAATATTTCATATATTATTTATTTTACATATAACAAATTTTTTTAGTTGATTCGCAATTTTTTTACACACGGCTCTTTCATTTTGTGCGCTATATAAATATTTCATTAAATCAACTTTTTCTGTTTTTCGGTCTCTTTTATTTTTTTCGGCTCGGTCTTATTATTATTTTATGAATTTTTGATGAAATAGTTTTTGGATTTTGTTCAACTAATTTTATGGCATTTTTTTTAACTCTTATTTTTTATTCACAAGCACTGAGTGAGCGGGGGATGTGCGAACATAAATAAAATCGCTTGAATTTATGCGGTAGCCAGTAGCTGGTAGTTTTAAAAGATTTACGGCATTTACGAAACGATTCTGGCCATAGGTTTATTATTTTATAAATGCGATTTGATTTGCCGACCCTCCCATTGACACACCTGACAATTAAAGGTGAGAACCAGGGTGGCCCGGTTGATATGGACATCAATTACCCTTCGTTTTGCTCAGCTATCATATTTTGCTTTTAATTTTCATCAAATTTATTTTCCAAACCATATAATTCACTTTTAAATACAATTCTTTAGAGTGATAGGGAAGTGCTATGCGGAAAAAAGAGAATGTGGCGAAAAATATCATACCCCGCAGAGTTCTAACTGATTGAAATTGATAAATTCAAATTTATGTTTTTATAATTATTTTAATTGATTCCGGGAGTGTTTCTGGCATGAGATGGGTCATAACTCCAAGCAGTTTATGTCTAAATTCCAATTGCCATTACTTCTTTAGTCTCATAAAAAATGCTTATTGGAAAGTTATCAAAATAACATCCTGCCATCTCATTAGCTTTCACTTCCCAGTTATTTCCACCCCAGACATCTCTCTCAGAAGCCACAAGTCGGCTCAGCCGCCTACGTGAGACTCTTAGTTAAACATGCTTAAGCACACGTTCAGGTTAATACATCGCACAATGAGACAATGAAGATATCAATTTAACCTAATTAGCCACACTTGGAATATGCCCCACCGCCACCGCCACCGCCACCGCCATGGAGCGAACTTTAATTATGCATTAACCAAATGGTCAGTTAACTAACTTTTACACTTTGACTTTCAAATATCAAAGACACTCAACTATGCACACGGAACAAAGGAAACCGAGCCGAGTTGCCTCGGCGGCGCATTGAATATGTAAGGAATTTAGTTAATGGGCTTGCCACCGCGATGTTTTGACTTTGTACACTGCCAGAAACGGAAAGCATAGGGATGTCTAGAAGAGTCTAAACTTCAAGGAACATTTTCCAGTGCAACAAGAAAGCTGATAATTATTTCTGCCATAGGTATTATATGAGTTGGCAATTGTATTCTTATCACAAATACTATTTCCTGCCAGGAATCTTAATAAATAGTTTCAATATTTCCATTTGCTCTTACAGGTAATTGAAATTATTATTAAAGGTATTCCGAGAATAGTTTTTATGTAAAGTTATTAAGGATAAACTTGCAGTTGATATTTCCATATCATAGACCAAAAGAATGAGTGTCCTTCTTGGGAAAGATATCCTGAAAAACACCCTCTCTTCTATCACTTTCTCAAGATATCTGTTAACTTCCACGATCGTAGCGACGGAAACGGAGGAAGTCCTCTGAAATAGCGTCGGAAATAACGTTGAACAAGGCTGACGTTAACAGATCTTTCCCAGGCCCACTCCCCAAGCCCAGGTCACCCCTTCCAGGACCCCCGCAAGGAGCCCATCGCTCTTGACCCTTTTCGCACCCCACCCACGCACCGAAAACCAGCCCCCCGTCGCTTTTTTTCTCCTTTATTCTTTTCAAAAACTTTACGCTACCCATGGCCACCTAGCCATCCTAGCACCCATCCCAGCTAGCACCCCTTCCTCACTTATCCCGGCAGACAAGCGACAACAACGTTGTCCACTTTCGCACTCCTCCTGCCTCCTGCCCAACCCCACCGAGCCGGGAACGGGGAGCGAGCGGGACGGCGAGAGAGCGACAGTGAGAGGGCGAGACCGAGACCATTTCGGAATTCATGTTGTCCATGCCAACAGCAACAACGTAGCCGGCTCATATATTTTTCTCATTTATTTTTCCCGGACTCGACTCCCTCCCTTCCTGTATTTTTTGTGCGTTTTTCATATCCGAAACGCCGACAACGTCCCCCTGCCGACCACCACCATCACCACCACCCACTAACCCACCCCCACCTCCCAGCCACTCCACTCTACTCCAAGGCTCGTTCGCTCGCTTTCTCTTTCCCACCCCTGGCGACGTTCCAGCCGGCCTTTTTTTTGCGCCATGCCGGCGAAAGACAACAACACCAACAACAAGCGAGGAAGAGTCCACCACCCACCGCCACCCACTTACTCACTCTCCCACAAATGAAGGGAAAAAGCAAAAAAGATGAAAAAAGCAACAAAAATAATTGCCGCCCGGCCCTCTCTCTCCGGCGGCTGCCCACTCGCAGGCTCTCTCCCACTCCCACTGGCGGAACACCCATCCCATTCACAAAACCGTCGGCACTCAGCTGTTTGTCAACTCATCTGCCGCGCCGCCATCCGGCTGATTTTGCCCCACCACCCCCCGTCCGACACGTTCTCTCTCTTGGCAGCCCCCTCGGCGGATCCCACCTCCCACCCCCCAACCCCTGGGCAACGTGGTTCGTTGACGCCGAGCGTCGCGTTATCGGCGTTTCTCTGTTTTTGTACTCATATCCCTCTGCTCTCAGGCCCGTGGAGGGGGTGGGGGAGCCTGGTGGGGTGGGTGGTGTGCGACAGGGGGAGGGGTAGCCAGAGAGGGGGACGCATGTTGCACACTTTTCGGCATTTGCCCTGCACACGCACATTCTGATTTTGGCGGCGTCCCACATTCACCGTTATGGGGCGGCAGTGCGCAGGCGCTGCCACCTAAGGTCCTCTCACTCTCGTCGTACGCCGCTTCGCCTCTCTCGCCGACGTCGACGGAGGTCCTGGCGCCGCAGCTCAAAACCCATTTGGCCGTCTCTGTTTTGGTCAGTCAGCAGTTGGCTTTCGTCGTGTTTGGTTCGCCATTGGAGAAGCGCTCTGAGCTCTGAACCCACATCCGAATCCAAATCCACATCCAAAACCAAAACAAAACAAATCACACCAGTAGCAGGTGGAAAGCGATAACCATTAGCCCAAGGACTAGACATCCTCGCCAAGTAACTCTCTCGCTAGGGAAGTGTGCCAAAGATCCGATTCGCCGCGAAATCAAAGTGAAGAAGCTGCGAACTGCGAAAAAAAAACCGAGCAAAAACCCGCCAAAAAATTGTTATCCTGAGAAGTGCCAAGTGACAAGTCGCAGCAGCGAACCCGATCCCGGACAAGTGTTACAAGTGTGTTCTGTGCCAACGATACCAGCTGGGAGCCCAGTTGCGTCTTGAACTGCAATTTTGATATCGTCGCATTTTGGCAGCGCCTACTCCTCTTCAACTGCCTGGTCTTCGGGCGGACTACTCACCCCACGCAGGACCTACAAAAAATTGCCAAAATTCCGAAGAATCCGAGGAAAACACCAAAAACATCGACACGTACCGCATCGGCAACCGGTGGCGGTGGCGGAGGTGCTGGCGGAGGCGCCACCACCAGCACGAAAATGGCATCTAAAAGAAAAGCCTCGGTGTTGCTGCACAAGGTGAGTGCGGAGGAGCCAGATTAGACTTCCTTTCTGGTAGAACCTATATCCTTTGGAGATATCCTTTTCAAGAATATGGTCAGGAGGCGGCAATTGAACTCTTTCGTTTCGGAGGCAAGGAGATGGGGGTTATTGCCACAAAGTTTCTAGAAATTAACAGAAAAGTGTGATAAAATATGTAGGAGTCCTTACACAATGTCCTTATACATAAGTCCCACTATTAAGTCCCATAAAAAAAGGATCAAACTCATCCACAGGTTAATCTAAAAACATAATCACTGTAATTGGATAATGGAGAGCTTCATAAATCATTCAGGAGATATGCTTTTGAACTTAACTGCAGTTTCAAGTATCCTGCCCTTTGAAAGTCGGCACTTCACCAAATGGCATGGTTCCCTCGATTGCCATCATGGAGCTTCTGCTCCGGCTCCCTATCTTGCACCACCCACCATCCCGCCCAGACAGTCTCAGACACTCTTTGAGTTCCTCGAAGCCTTCTCCGTATTTTTTTCCGCTCCTTTCGGCAAGTAGTCCAATACGAAATCAATTTGCCCCCAAGCCACTCCTGGTCGAGTCCCACCGCAGACCAGACACATTTTCCCAGCCGCAGAGTAAACATTTCGAAAAAAATACATATATTTCGCAAGGTGAGGGGGTTGTGTGGGGAGAAAGGACTAAAAAGGAGCGGAAGAAACCTAGACAGTTGCAAAAATATTGCTAATACGCCGCGTAGGCAGCACTCGCAAAAGAAACCTGCTCATAATGCCTTTTTGGATAAAAAGGCGCCTAGGCGGTGGGGGACTGGCACTCTAATGATATACGAGGCAATGTCAGTGTGGGTATCCTCTCATGTGTGTGTGTGTGGGTGCTCCTTGGTAAATAGAAGCGCGAATTGCGACGAGGCGGAGGGCGTATGTATGAGTCTGCGGGCGAGGGGTGCTCGCAGGGTGGTCACAGTAGCGAGGGTGGCCGTGTTACGGCTTTGGGGTGTCTGACTTAGGGGTAAGGGCCCATGGCTGTGGGGGCTAGCCTCCGAAAACGAAACGATGCACACTCAGCGAAGCCCCTCACTACCACCACCACCACCATCTTTGTGGCACCCCCACACCACTACCACCACCCACAACAGCTAAGGGCGCACATTTGCTCTGCACGGTAATTCATCAAATGACGAAGACGCAGGCGAAGGCAACGGCGGCAACATGGGAAAGTGGGTGCGGGGGTGCCAAGGGTGCACGACGGTTACTTGGGCGCCACAAAAGAAGTTGCTTCTTGGGACCAACCCACCAGCACCCCAGCTCCACCACCACCAACACATAACCAGACACACAAAGCGAGTCCGGGGACTGACCAGCCCTCCGGGCAAGTTTCTTTGGATGTGTGCGGAGTCGGGTGACTGGGTGCTCCTGTACGCAGTCAGGGTATCGCTCCTTGGCTGTGAGGGTTGTGGAAAAAATAGCATTATTATTGGTCTTATATTTTACTTTAACAATAATGACTAATATGAAAATCTAATTAATTATTTTCACATTTAAACCTTAATTAATAAATAGTTAGATCGCCCAACTTCTTCCCAAGATCAGAGACAGTGTATTCCCGCCGCTCTACTTGATTCCAGAAGCCTCCAGCCGGCGGTCAGCACCGCAAAAGCATTGACTTTTGTACATAGCCAGCGACATTTGTATATAAATAGTTGAATCACCGGCTCTGTTTGTGTTTGTCAAAGGAAACCCCATTCCAGGGAGCCAGGACCTCCCACCACCCACGCCACCCCCCATTAAGTCCCGGCCCATCAACCCTTTGTGGGCGGGCGGGTCAAGATTTGCGCCTAAGCGCATTTAAGCCACCGCCGGGCATCGTGTGTGTCCATCCGAAGGAGGGGAGCGCCTTTGTGTTCAAATTTCGGGTATCGAAAATTTCTGCGAAGGCATTAGCTGCAAACTTTAAGATTTTCCGGCGAGATTGTAGCTTCCCGGAGACTCCCGTTCCAGAGGCACAACTTGTTATGCTGCTCAGCTGTAATCAAACATGATTCGTTTCAGCCAGCAGCGGGAGTCACTCATCAGCCCATGATCGAACTTTTTGAATCTATGAGGGTTGGGGGGTCGGGTGCCTGCTCCAGGTCCTGGTCCGGATTTCAATCCGGGGGCTGCGTCACCGTCACAGAGCTCAGCATTAGTGTCGCCGGCAGACGACGTGGCAAGCACATCGACGCAGACGCCGAGTTCGAGCTGGAGCTCGAGAATCGGGGGAGAATCTCTACGAAAAGCAGTCAATGTCGTCAAAAACAGTCTGGGGGAACGGAGATGACTCCGGAGCAGGACCAGCAAAAAGGGGAACAAGAGCGCAGGACGGGGATGCAGATGGAGCAGCATCGTTTAAGACGTCTTTCGACTGTCTTGACTGGCTCTGGCTCTGGGTCTCCACCTCGGTTAGATGTTACGGAAAATTGCTTACGGTTTTTTGCACACACTCGCACATGCAGGGCAGCACACACATGAATGGCGAATAGATGGGATTTGGTGGATGGGTAGATGGGTAGATGGGTGGTGGCGTGGTGGGATGTGATATGCCATCATACAAACAGACAAGTTAGACAGCCCAAGACCCTCATCTGCTCAGCCATGGCTCGAAAATAGAAATAGATGACAAGAACACCAAAGACGACAAGGCGGGGCCAGGGCCAGGGCCTGGAATGGGCGCTGGGAGCTGGGCTGAAGGTAGAGGATGAAGTTCGGGGATGAGACTCGATTGCGACAACGACTTTGGCTAAGGACAACGGCAAGCCCAACGGGTTTACTTTGGATTTGGAGAAGGACCACTGAGAAAGAGCAATAGTTTAAGTAGAAAAGATAGTTCTTTTAGGTTAGAAAATAATACTAGTAATAGTTTAAAAATATATCTTGAAGTCTTCAAAAACTCAACAATATTTCAACTAACTTTTTGATTCTCTAACTAACTAAGACTCAATAGTTCTCTCATGTAGTCTACTCAAAAGTCCTTTTTTAATCCATAAACTCTAAAAACCAATTGAAAACCAATCAGTATCGTTATTCTCTCAGTGCCTCGCACAGACCCTCCGAACTAAGATCCATCAGCTTTGGGCCACCTCTGTACCTTCACCACCCCATAGCCACAACCAAAGGAAGTGGAAAAAAAAAAAATGGTTTTCCACCCACCAGCAACGCTCCGACCCACCCACAGGACCCTCACACCCACAGACACTCTGGCACAGACCTAGACCGAGTCGCACAAGCAATCTGCCAACTCAACTCCATCTTGGCCAAAAAAGAGGAGCACAGACTGGGGGGGTGGGGGAGCGAAGGAAATGAAGAAGGCAACGATGTATTTCAGCTTCAGCCACAATCAAAGTTGCTTCAGCGGCAAGGAATTGGAAGGGGGTGGGGAAGGTGAGGAAGAGGTCCTGGAGGAAAGACTCTGGGTGGAGGGTCTGAGGCCAGACTTGGCTCATCCCCAGCTGGAGATAGAGATAGAAAAAGCGGGAGAGAGATAGAGCAATGAGTGCCACATCATACACAAGCACACCCAAACAGGCGTCTCCGCCTACAATCCACACACACACAAACACAAGCACACACTAACACACATATACCCGCCTACAATGGCACAAAAACAATGCCAAAAGTTTCTACACAAGCGCCTCGACCTCACCTTCAGTCCCAGCTCCCTCTCAATGTTGCCAAGCCAAAGACTCTGCCTTGGCATGCATGAGTCTGCCCCCCACTCCAGGCAGCCTCACATCATCCTTCTTTTTGCCCCAAATTGTATGCTACACTTTTCGTAGGCACAAATCCCAGCCCCGCCCCCATCAACCGCCTTCTAAGTCCGCCCCCGCCCCCGTCCATGTGTGCGTTTACGTCTTCGACTTGGCTTAGTATTTTTGGTTAATTTTCTTGCAGTTTTAGGTTACGTTTTTGGCTTTTACCACTGATGCCAGCTTTTATGGCCCTCGCACCCTCGCACCCTTAACCCTCCCCTCCCCCGTTGGATATTCACCCCTCAGGCCTTTCACTTGTGAAAGACGTTTGCTTAAAAGCCACCGCACACACATATGAGCTCTCTGCTTTCACCCCCACTTGTATTTAGTTAGTTTGTGATGGTTTTTAGCGCCGGGGAGACCGGAGACGCAAACCCGAGACATCTTAAAGGGGTGCCAGCACACACACACACACACATATGGAGATATAGAAGGAGTTCACCCTGAAATGGGGGAAGCTGTCCCTTTTCCCGCCTGTCGCCGCCAGGCAGCATACAAATGAAACCCACGTCATGATGTAGCTGAGTCCTGCACCGACGACTATTCGCACCCCAGACTACCGATCACTACCCCCAGCTGGAAGCTTACCCTTCATTATTTTCCATTTTGCCCCTGACGCTGCTGCTGCTGCTTCTCCTCCCGATGAGCTAAGCCCGGCCAGCATCTACAAATTTTTCTGGTCTCTTTCGCTCCGTCTTTGTGCAGGGTTTCGTCAGCCACATTTTACATTTATTACTTGGGACAAAGCCCCCAACCCCTAGTACTCCTACACCGCCCACCCAAATCCACTCGTCCGCCCAAGTTTCGGCTTAATGAAAATGAGGGAGCGCTCCTTGCTGTCGTTGGTCCTTGGTCCGGCACAGGCCTCACGATTGATGTGCAGATGGAACACACACTACGGAGAGTCTTGGGGCTCCCTCTCCCCAGCCACCCAGGCAATAACCTTTGGCCAAGTCCTGGCCAGGACTTCGCCCACTTGAGTGCTCAAAACACCAACACGAAACGATTCATCTTCGCTTGCTTTCGGCCGAGACCCATTCCCCACCCCAACCTCAAAGCAGGCAACTTTTCGCTTAGCCGGAGCGTTCGTCTTCATTGTACTTTCTTTTTACCGACTTGGGCCTTCATTTTTTTTTTGTCCAGAACGCCCGGCAAGATTTCGGGCTGCCAGTTTTATGCTCCGGGAGTTGGGCGAAGGCGGCAAAAGAAAAGATACGTACAACGATGCCAGGGATGGCCAGGGATGGCCGTTGGTACTGTCTCCACTTTCAGTCCCCGGACAGAAAGAGGATATGGGATGGGCGGGGAGTGGGCAGGATGGAAAAAAAGGTTTCCGGTTGCGCCAATGTTCCTTACTTCCTCAGGACAGAGATGAAACTCAAACACAAATTAGAGAACTCTGGGCCGGACTCGTGGGCAAAAGTTTCGAGGCACGGCCCAAGATATTGGAAAAAAATTTATGCCCAGCCCCAAACGTAATGAATGAATGAGGAAACGGACGGCAAATGGATGAAAACGAAGGAACTGACGAGGCCTCAAGTCGACTTTAAAGTGGGCGCACTTTCAGCGCGGCTGGGGCTAATCATATCAATTCCCGTCTAGCCATCTCAAATAGAAAATTAACCCCGAGTCACACCTACCACGAAACGCCTACAACCAAATCGGGTACATATCCATGCAGCTGGCAGGAGTCCCATCTCCCATCCCGGCTATCTGAACTGCTAATGAAATGCGCCACGCAGCGGAGGCGGAAAACTTTCTCCTCCAGGAAAGCGGCAAGCAGAAGGAAGGGTTGAAAGTACCGAGAACGCCGCGCCTCTGGATCCCCCTATCGAATTACTCAGGTCCCTGTTCCCCGACTCGGCTCCTGACTAGCGCAAGTCAGCAACATTTCAGCTGCTCAACCGAGAACGAGAAAGCTGTCTTGTACCCATTCAACGCTCTCATATCGCACCCGTGCCACTCCTTCTATTTCGCTCCTTGGGCCTCCCTCCACTTTCCTATCGTCCTTTGAACGTCCCACACGGACACTCCGAAAAAAAAATAGAAGAAAACTGAAAGGGGAGTCTATCCTGCAGGAGCTTTTATGAGGACGTGCGCCTTGTATTCCATTACCAAGACTTGGAGAAGCGTTCTAGGTTGGACTTCCAGGACTAGAGTAGAGGAAGGAGTTGGCACCGCTCTCCTGCACTGTGGAATGATTTTAGTCGAAACTTTCTTCCATTTCTTAAACAGTGGAGGTCCTCCATAGGTTTTAAAGATCTTAAAGAAATTTTCTTCTATAAAATATTTTAAAAAATGAACGCGTTAGATCATTATTTTTCTTAAATACCACTGTAGTGCCTTGCCTAGCTTCGATGCTGACGCAGACTTTTTATTCCACCACTCAGCTGCTCCGCTCCGCCTTTAAGCAGGACTATCTTTGCCGGCCCCCTGCCTCTGGCTATCCCACACGAACACCAGAGAATTGGGATTACAGCCAGACCCAAACACACACACAGATAGAAAGTCTAACCCTTTCGCTCGGCCATCCCTGTCCTCACCCTTTTTAAAGCCCCTTCCCCAAATAAATTCGCCGTCCGCCAGCAGGAGGGCACTCCCTTTCGGTAGTCGTCTGCCGTTTGCTTACTTTGCCAGCGCAATTTTTATACAAAAATTTCTTGCCCATCGCCTAGTCCTTCCGATTCGTCACCCCCATCGCCCATCGCCCTTTTTAGGGGGGTTGGGGGAAAAGGGAGCCCTTCAGTTGAGAGAGCTCACAGTCGAAGTCTCTTGGCAGCGGAAGAAACGACCACGCGGACTTGGCTCCTTTCCTCGCAGCGCCATTTGGGTTCCCCGCCCATCCTTGCTCGTCCTTGCTCATCAGCTTGCTTCTTCAGCACCAACGTCCTGCCGACTCCCCCATCCTCGCGTTTGTCCATTTTAGGTTCGAGCCCTGCCCGTGGCACTCATCCAGCGCAGAGTCCTTCAGCAGCTCCCCCTACCACACGTCCCCTGGAAACACCCCTCGCTAAACTCAGGGCCTGGCCCTCATTTATTTTGTACCCACGCTGGCAGCAAAGTTTGTCTTGCGTTTCGTTTGGGTTTCCATTTTTTAGATTATTCCTTGCCGCTTGCTGTCCAATGCTCCGCATTTTTATTTTGCACTCCCCAACCCACCATCCCATCCAGCACTCCTCCGGTTTTCTGGTTGGGACTAACGAGCATGTTACTCCTTACCCGGGCAACGATTTACCCTCCTCCTACTCCTGCTCCTGCCCCTGCTCCTGCTCCTCGGCAGCTTGCCTTTGCCCCATTCCTTTCGCTTTTATTATTATGCTTTGGCGCACATTCCAGGATGGGGCGAAAAAATAGAGGAAAATGGAAGCTGGACCCTTCTCTGCCAGTCCTCTGAATGGCACCAGCGTTGCCAGGACTACCAGTTCGGTGGCAGGGACATGGAGAAGCAGCTGAAGGATGGATGCAGCGATGGCTCGGTCGACGGCAAAAGTTGCAGTTGTCCGAGTCGGAGGGCTCTGGCCATATAAAATAATAACAACTAACTAAAAATCCGTTCGCTTTAGCTGGAAAATCCTTTTGTTTTCCACGCCCACCACTTCATTGCCACTCCCCCCGGCCACCGCTCCTCCTCCGTGTCCTCGGTGCATAAAAAACCCGAAAAACTACTGGCAAAAAAAGGACGCTAGCAAAATAGAAAAATTGTTTGCCCCGCTCAAATTCAATGCAAAAGTTTTGCATCGCCGTCGAGCTACCCCCATAAATTTCGACCCCATGCCGCCCCATATCCTTTCTATCCCCTCAGCACCCCCCTGTGCCAGTCTTCCTTTGGCGTCTGACTTTTTTGCGGCATGGGTCGAAAGTTTATCAGCGCGTTTATCTGCTGCCATCGCACACCAGCTCCCGATCCAGTTCCAGTTTCAGCCCCAAAAAAAAAGAAATCGCCAACTCAACCGCTTGTTTGTCTTACTTTTGACCTCTATAAGGGTGCAGTCCGGGGGTGGGCAGGAGATGGGGCTGTGAAACATCCGATAATGACGAATTGGCAGGCGGATTGCAGAGGATGTGTAGATAAAGTAGTGTAGTTTGTCACTAGAGTTAGTTCCATTTGAATATTGAAATAGGTTGCCTAGAAGTTGGTCTTGTAAAATATTGAATATATCTTCTATGTAGGACTATATCCTTTCTTATAAGCAATGTTTCTAAGATCATTCTGTACTTTCTCTCATTCCAGGTAAGAAAAAACTAGACTTGTTCTTTTATCCTGCTGGTCTATTGTAAGTACATTGCTTTTTGAAGCAAATCCAATGTCTGTGCCAGTTTTGGTAATCCCAAAATGGCAACTCCTCCATGCCCCAATTAGTTCAACAATGCCATCCAGCTCCATAACGACGAAATGAAGTTGGCCCAGACACGCGCTTCACAAAATGAAAATTAAAAATGTTCTCCTACCTTAAGCAGCTTAAAATTAATTTGCATGGACGGAGGAGCTGCCGAAGGTACTGGCTTTGGATGGGGAGTGGAACTGAAACTGGGCCGTGGTGGCACCAGGCAGGGCAGGGCTGGAGGTGGGGCATGGCGGTTAGAAAAACTTCAGTGCAGTGGCATAGAAGTATACATTTGCCGGCGGAAGTTGAAAGTGGCAGTCGCGGCACTCGCAAACACACAGCCCTCCCACGCAGGCGGGGAAGGTGAAAATCCAAAGCCCAACCCCCTCACCCCCGATGCCAGGACCCAACCCCTGACCTCCACCCTTGCAAGCACTTAATAATACGGTTTATTAGCGACATAAGCACATCCGACGCTGCCTCGTCCGCTGTCGTTGCAGACATTTTAATTGGTAGGCGAGTGCATGGGTAACATAAAAATTATAGTCCTGCGGTGGCAACTGAGGCGGGGTGGTTGGGAGTGTGGTGGACCAGGGGGTGTGCCTCTGCAAACAGTGACAGACACGCTGGCAGCAGCCGCAGTGGCAGTGGCAGCGGCATGTGTTAGGGCCCGTGGCGCGAGCGAGGGGCGGCTGCCTCCAAGGCTGGGGGCAATTGAAAAGTAGGATATACACTTCAATCATTGGCTGCCTTTGTCTCTGCCAAAGTATCGCGAAGTGGAACGAGAGTGGGGCACGCGGTTGTGTGGTGAGGGCCCGGCATTGCCACAAATTAAAAACTGCTGCGTTTTTTAATCAAAGCGGCATTAAGAGGCAGCCGCGACTCCATGGTTGCGACCAGTGAAAAGGGTGCCCCAACACTGAGCTGCATGAACTTAGGAGCATGTGAAGCATTGAAAAACAGAGAAAACTAAAGCCCTAGATAGTAACTACGAGGGCTCTGAGGTGCAACGCATTGAGATTTAGCTACAAAAAATAAAATAAAATTTAATATACTCTCATTCAAGTATCTCCCGCGTCCCAAAGCCCTTCTTAGCTAGAGAGAATCATGTCTACATTTTTTTTATAGTGAAAAGACCTGTCTGAATCTGGTGGAGATTGTTCTTCGGCATTTAAATGCAGCGAAAAACGCTGCCATAATGGCTGCAACAGCTTAACGGCCCTCCCTTTGTATGCCCCCCGTGGCAAGGCTCTCAAAACAATTCCATAGCCACCTCGAGAACCCTTTTCGCCGCTCCTTCCACGGCGAGTACACGGGACTGTGATCCTGGCGGTGGAGGAGCCGATTGCGAAGGAGTGGCGCACCCGGGTGGCAGACGTACGAATTTTCCACATCCCTAAATCGCTAATCTGCTACGCATTTTTGCCGTGCCACTCTCGGTGAACGGTCTCCCCTCCAACTTTGTAATAATTTCGTCCTCGCCGGGTGAATTTTTCTCCGTTTTTTTTATTTTGTGCCCAAGCGCAAATCGGCAACTTTGAGCTGTAAAGTTGGAGGTTGGAGCCCGAGGAGGGTTTGTGGCTGGAGCTGGATATGGGTAAGGGTCTGGACTCCGGCCGGGCTTGGTTCTGAGCATCTCCAACGTGCACATATGTGCGAGGGTGCGATAAGGCGGCAGAGAAATTGAAATTGTTACCATTGGCGAAGGTTGTCGCTGCTAGACGTCGCCGGCGAGGTGAGCTAAACCCCACCCAGCCCAACGTCCTAGCCGCGGAGAGAGGGGATGGATGGGGTTTCCGCCAAAAAGGACGGCAGCCGTGCCACAAAAACGAGCAAAAAGGACTCGGAGGACACGCGAAGGTTGTAAAACCGCCAACGCCGAGGCTGCTGGAAATTTTGTGCTGCCAACTTTCAGGCACTCCTGCTCCAAACTCAAGTGCGCTTCGGGGATTGAGTGGGACGAGGACGAGGGTCTGGTGTGGGCTCAGAAGTGTAGTGGGAGGAGAGGGGGGCCAGCAAAAAGCGAAACTCCCCCGACGCCCTTTCGCGGAGTTGGCGGCGCTGTTGATTATGACGGCGCCGGCCATCGACTGTCGCCTGGAGGGACGAGAAGTTTGGAAGCGGGTACGTGGTTTTATTCAGGCTTGGGCCAGCTTTGCAGACATCCAGGACTCAGGATTCAAATTAAGTCTAGGCAAAGTGGATTTCAAACTAACCTCCATTGGTTGCAGAAAAAACTATACCTTAAACTACACTCATCCATCAAATTATGAGCTCAAATTAAAACCCAACGATCTGTATATCATTATATTAATTATTTGAATTTAAATGTTTTGTTTCGTAACCTTTTTTATCCAATTTTTAATATATTTTCCACATACCAGCATACAAACCTTTTTAGTAAATGAATTTTCATTTCAACAATAACCCTTTTCGGGCGTCTAGCTGCAATCTAGCAACCGCCCCGCCTCCTGGTAACCGGGGAAAAGCCCGGCCGAAACTCTCTTCCAAATTAAGTCTCAGACCTAACAGCGCGGCAGTCCCGTAACCCCTTGTACTCCCCCGCCCCTGCTCCGCAATCGATGGTGGGAGCCAACAAATAAAAAACTTTTTTTTTCCCCGGAATGTTTGTTGTATTATCTGCTGCCCGGGGGGAGGATGAGCCGCGGGAATGGGTCCTGGGAACTGCCCATAAAAGACGCCCATTTTTAGGAAAAATATCACCAGCAAAAAAAAAAAAAGAGGAATACGAAGGACCCAAAGGGGCGGTGGGTGGGGCGTGGGGGGTGAGCCCACGTGAGCTCATGCCAACAAAACGTTTGCCGCATCTTTTGGGATTTCTTGCCTCGTTTAAAAATCATTCAAGCAGCAGACACCACCGAACCCAATCCAACTGCCCCACCCGGCCGCCTCCTGCCACCGGATCCCATCAGCGCCCGAATTCAGACAGTGGCACAAATTGTGTCAAAAAGCGTTTGGCCTGGATGGGAGTGGACTTTGGGATGGGTTTTATTTTTTTCGTGTGGGTGTGGATATAGATGTGGGCATGGGCATGGGCATGGGCATGGGCATGGGCTTTTGGTCCCCCAGTTCCACCTTTCGTGAAGCGTTTGTTTGGCCTGAGCATTCATTTTTATGTTTTTGCTCATCCACCCCAGACTCCTAGCCTTCAGCCTTCAGCCTTCAGCCTCCTGCCTCCCAACACCCAGTGGCCCGAAAAACTTTGACGCCCAACGAAAGAGGCAGCAAATAATTCATCATTTTGCCTTCAGACTTCGGAGTGTTTCCTTTGCCAAAATCCTGGGCCTGTCGTGGAGTCGTGGATTGCCACGCAGCTTTCTGGCAAGAAGATGCCACCTCGGCTTCCAACCCCTGAAGCGCCAAAGAAGAAAATATTATTTGGAATGGTTTATCATCAATTTTATGTGCGAATTTTGCTCCTTTTTCTTCTCGTTTGTGCTTCCTCCTCCAGTCTTGCTTGACACACCGCCACCCCACTGCCTCTCCCGCTTTTGTTGCCGTAGTTGCCGGGAAATGAGTCCCCGTACTGGAGGTTCAGTTTAAGGGGGAAGGACACTGAGCTATGGAGCCAGTGAGCCACTGAGCCACTGTGACTGTCTTTGCGAGTGAAAATCAACTGAAACTCGATTTGATTATGATTTGTTTCGATCGAAGGCGGGCGAATAAGGAGAAGGAGCGCCCCTTCAGGACCAACTCCTCCATCCTTGCTATTGCAATGAGAATCGTGACGCAGACTGGCAGTGAAAACTGAATTTGATTTTTCACATTGCTCGGCTTGGCATTGACAGCATCCTGGATAAAAACCATCCATTTGATGACGGGGGAGAGCCCTCAGCCAGCTAATGCATTACTCTAACAAGGTTTCGTTTTAAAATTGAAACGAGCTAGTAGCTAAAGTGAGTTTGCTGAAAGTCCACTGAAGGGTTAGCAACGGTTATCATATTAGTCCACAATTATTAAAGTTCCCATTGGGAAACTCCGGGTCCAACTCCAACTCTACAGTTGGTACAGTTTCGCAAACTAAGCTTATTCGTTATATATTTGTCTTTTTCATCACAGTATTATTTGTTTCAATTTGTCCAATATTTTTTCAGTATATCGAGGTGTGCTCGGTTCTTTGGCTATTATTAAAACATTTATGGCATCATGGCTGCTGAAACGCCAAACACAGAGGACCACATCAATCAGCGTCCATGCCACCAACATCCAATGTTTTTTATACATTTATCCACATTTATTTTTATACACGCATATACAATATTTTATTTGTGTTTTTAATTCTTTGAAATTTTGTTTAATTTTGCATTTGTGTTTGTTATGATTTTTCGTTAGACCATACTCTCAGTTTGCTTTAATATTTCATCCACTCAATATTTAATGGAGCTGCAGTGGGATCTCTGAACTATTCTATTGTACAGTAGGTTACATAAGTCGGTGTAAACAGTGTTGTTTTTCGTCCATATCGCACAACAACTGCAGCCAAAAAAACATTTATTTGAGCAATAAAAAAAATTAAACAAAAAGGGGCCGGTGGAAAAAAGCCTGACATACCTGAAATACTATTTCTTTTCATGCATATTCAAAAAATTATTAAATACACTGAATGCAAATCATTTTTTCTAAGGTATATGTGTGTATTTGGCTAAGAGTAGGAGTACATGATTTCAAAAATACACAGTGCTTTTTTAAATAAATACATTCGAAAAAAGTTACTTTGAAATATTCCTTTAAAGAGCTTTTTTCTCTTTTTTTTTTTTTTTTTTGAAGCTGAGAAAAAACATTATGTTGTGTATATAAATTATGCAAACTGGATATTGAGAAGGCCCAGCACAACAATATCAGAACCAGCCATTATTTTTTTCTTTAGACAGTCTTCGATTTCACCCAGAAGACATGCCATTCATTAATTAAACCACAAATTATAAATCGCAGGGGCTATTAAATTTTTGATTCGATTTCTGCATTACCCGCCGATCTGTATCCAGAGTTTAATCGTCTAAGCCCATGGCAACCTGACATAGTCCGGCCGTCCACCTTGACTGCCATTTGGCTTTCCCTCTCACCTGAAGTGACAAAGTCTCGCCATCTGGCATGCCCCAAAACGCTGTTGGCCGTCTGCACACCCGGCGTATACGCAATGTGCGTTAGATGGGGGAGCACTAAAGCTGCCATAGATTTCAGTTAACTGCAACGCATTGCCGACGTGCTGTTGTCGTCAGCAAGGAGCATCCTGTTTAGCACAGCCATCGCCATCGCCATCTCCATCGCCATGAGCATCTTCACATGCCTCATGATGAGAATTCATATGCAAATCCAAAACGCAAATCAGCATCGGAACTCGGGTCCCATCAGTGGCAGATGCAGTTGGCTCCTGCTGACTTCCAACTAGGCCCCGAAGAATGCCAAATGGTTTTTGAGGGGCCTTCAGAATCGTCAGGTGGGAAAATGAGGCGGCAAAGTAGCTCAGCAGGCAATAAGCGGATGTTAATGCACTTGCAACAAGTTGAAATTCTACTTGCTTCAAGTGCAGCAAATGCGGTGGAAGCGTCTTATGAAAATCAATCGGAATAATTATAAAATGTGTGTTTACTCACAGCAGGCTACCCATGATGACAATTAAGACTGAAGCTATTAACTAAAACAGTAACTAGAGGAAGTAGGAGTTCTATCAGTTTGTAATATTAGCATATTGCAACACTATCAAGTGTCGACAAAGGGCAACAGATTTTACTGTTTTCCGCTGGAAAAAACAAAACATTTTCTCCTATTTATTTGGCCGAAACATCCATCCCTTTTAGGCGATGAGCGCACGCATAATTTCACCTTCCCCTGCACCTGTCATCGCATCCCTTGCACCAGCCACCCCCCTTCGGCTTGTTCTGCTAATGCATTGACTAACGGGCACATCATGCGTGCAACTAAGGGCCGGTGGGGCATGGCATGGCATGGCATGGAGAGTGTGATTTGTTGGGGGGCAACATAAAAAATCCGTCCTGGAACGAGTTCACCATGAGGCGCAAAAACCAAAAATAAAATGCAATTTTTGTTTGCTGTCCGAAAGGGGGTGTAGGAATTATTGCGAGTGTAGCTGGCTGGGTGGGGGTAGGAGGTTGGGTGGCAGAGGTTGGGAGCTCTGCCAGGTGGGTGGTATTAACTGGGCAACAGATCCTGGGCCCTACAAAGCGACCAGTGCATATGCGTGGTGGGCATTAATTGTGATGTCTGGCATGGCTGGAAACTTGGCAGATGAGTAAGTAGATTTCCTTGTATGTAGGCCTGCATTTTTCCCGCCTTTTTTCCCATGCCACTGCAAGGGGGGCTGGGAGATATGCATCGGCTCCTCATTGATAATAAGGCCCCCCCGCAGAGTTCCCTTGATTTTTTGCACCTCCCGCTGCATTCGCATCGGCGCTCGTTGCTCGTCGGGTGTCTGCTTTTTTTTGCATCTTTTGTATGTGCCACATATATATATTTTTGTATGCGTAATATTTTACACGCCAACACAGATGCAGTGGAGCCTACCGCTGTCCAGTGGAAGCCGAGTGTGTATGGGTGTGCGTGTGTGCGTGCGAGCAGAACAGTTGCAGCGAAAAAAGGACCAAAAAAGCTCCGCCTTTAAAAATGAGTGCGCACCAATTGCCATTTGTGTTTCTGTGCTTTTCTCTTTTTTACTCTCACGCATCCCGCACGCAGCCTGCAATCCCTGATAAGCATGATATGGACTGAGACTCCCAACTCCTGGCTAGCACCATCTCTGGTGAAACCACCCACCTCCCACGCCTCAGACCCAGCCATCCCGGCCATCGCGTTGTTGTAAATAGGAATAAAAATAAGGGAAAAAGTTGGGAAGGCCGTTGCAGAAATGGCAAGTGTAAAAAGCGTTGAAAAAAGCGCCTTCCCTCGCCTTCCTGAAGAAGAAAAGTAGTATCCTGGCTGTGTTGTTGCATTTGCTTTCGCGCGGCTTCGGTTAACTGGTCCATATGGGGCATCCCCAAACATATGCGGGATATTCTTTACATACCAGTAGGCGTGTTTTTTTATTTTATTTACGCACCTCAGCGACAGATCGCTGGATCATGGGAGAGGAGAGTCAGGACATCCTAGGACAGTTAAGTGGCAGGACGAAAGAGACCTACTGTCTGGCAAACAGAGAAGGCGCTAGCTGGGGGAGAAGGACTTGTGCGGTTGCGGTCGCTGAAGGAAACGGGCATCAATGTCTGACAATATTATGTTTCAATTTCGAGGCACGAGGCGGCGAAAGGGGCAGATGGAAAAAGGATATATAGCACCGAGGGATAAATTACAAATGAGCCATGGCAAAGGGAATGATGGCAAGTGTTTGAGCCTGTCAATGCGAGGAATTCGACTTTACAATAAAAAAAGGACTCAATTGAAAGGGATTTAAGAAATTGAATAAAATTGAAGTTGATAAAACGAAACAATGATAGAAAAGTCCATCACCTAAATAATCAGATCAGAAGCGAGGTGGTGAGTCCTGTTTCCACCTCTCTGCTCTTGACACCTGCCCTCGCTTCGGCCAACAAAACGCTGCATACTTTATGATCCTGGCCAAATAATATTCGCGCCCGGCACAGGAACTAACGACTTTAGTTCCCCCTTCCATTCCCCTTTTGTTTCTGCCATTGAGTGGCGTGTACCGTTAGTTACAGTGGCCCCAAAAATATTTGTAACAAGCGCAGCGATTACAGCCCAGTGCCACCTACCGCCCCCCAAAAAATATACTCGTTTTGATGTGAGTAAGGTTGACCCGTTTTGTGGCCATGGCCAGCAGGGAGAGTGGAACTGGGACCTGGGAGCTTCGAAAAAAAATCAAGTAACGGAACGGAAGAGGATTTTTTTCTCCCATTTTCGTTTTTCAGAATAATGTTGCCTACCGCTGGTGGGCAGAAATAGAAAAGCAAACCATCATCAATAGCATCCAAAAACGAAGGGTGGAAGAGCGGAAAATCGCTGCCGCCACAGGTCGGGCCAGGGCTTCGGGGTTAAGGCGCCCGGGAGGCTCCATCCCCCATGACGTATTCCCCATCCGCACACATACAATCGCTGGCTAAGCTTTGATGCCACACCGTACTTCCTTTTCTGGTTAGGCGATGCAGTTTCTAATGCCCTCGCTGGGGGAATTTTGCACATCGTACTTCAAAAACATAAACTAATCACTAGGGAAAAGGATAAGGAGATAAATATTTTAACTTTTTGCGAATAGATTGTATGCTTTATAGAGGTCTATTCAATCCTTAGAGGTGTATTTGATCCGTATTATATCCCGATTATATTTTATTTTATATTTTATTCAAAAGAGTATGCCATTTTCTATGCAACTTGTAGTTTTGTTCATTTCTCGCAAGTGCATTGCATAAAAATAAGTGCAATCCCCCTAGTTCTCTCCCCCATAATTTGCATGCATCCCCTTTTTTTTACCTCCAGATGCATTCGCTTTTTAGTTGCAACAATGGCAACAACAAATCAGCAACAAAAACAGGAACAGCATCAAAGTTTTGACTGGCTGGCCCTTCACCACCCTGGGTCTTTGTGCGTGCGGCGTAAAAAATAAAATAGAATTTTCAACGGAAATGCGAAAATTTTACACCACACATCCACACTGAATATGTGCACTGGCGGCAGTTGCTATGCCAACATTCAGATGCAAAATATTCAAATGATTTGACAACAATAGAGAGTGAAATATATTACAGGTGTCCTTATAGATATGGTCTGCGTATAGAGTTTAAAATAATGGGCAATTATACGATATTTTTTATGGATAATAGAAAGAAACTGATAAAAAATACACATATATTCTTCTGAAATCCATGCAGAGCTTTAGTGGCCATAATCCCCATTTTGGACTATCAGACTAAGTCCGTTATTACCTGATCCATCACGCCCTTTGTACCTTTTTTGGGAGCCAAGCAAATAAATAACTTGCACTTCACACACACACCAGTTATGTATCAGTTATGTAAACAAAACAAACACATCGGATATGTATGTATCGGTTTCAATATTTCATATACACGATAGGGAGCCTGGAGGCTTCCTGTTCCCCTAAACCATCCAGCCCTCAGCTAAAACCATGACTGGTAACTAATTTGAAACTGGCCCAGCATCGGGCCACCCATTCACTGATTTTTTCTATACTTTCTATATATTTTTTTATAGGTGCACTGCCTCCCCCGCGGAGAATGCAGTTGCCGTGTTCCGACCACTCCTTTTTTGTAATTGCTTTGACCAGCACAGATATTATTTTATTGTTGAAGTTTTTTCGGGCTTATATACACATGTACCATATATGTGCACCATCTATGGGTGTACATGCATTAAATGCATCGAGGGTTGCAGTTGAAATTTTAACCTAAATGGGAAACAGACGAATGGGAGAGATTTACCGAAAGCGCATATTTAAATTGAAAAATCTTTAAAATGTTTCCCACAGTTCCAGGCAGTCTAAGACACTCTAGTAAAGTAAATAGAAATTTATTGCTTCTATAAAGAGCCCATTGAAGGACAAACAGATTGGACAAAAGTACACGTTTTTTATTAATTAAAATGCAATCCGACATAGAAAAGGAACCTAGACAAAAGTCTTGAGGGCAAACAAGTAACCGCATTTTTAAGAGTCCAAGTCCGAGTCGGAAACGGAAACGGAACCAGTCCGTCGGGAGTTCTTGTGGGTTTGGACTCTTGCTTGACTTAAGCTCTGGACTCATCCCGGGCAACCTTGACTTTGCCAGGAGCAAGGTAAGCCGAAAGATGAGCGCCGGTCCCTTCTTGGCAAGTAATTTGTTTTGGGCTGACAGCCACCCACCGGGCGTATGGGTAACACCTGCCTGCCAGAGAAGCATTGGGGAGCTGGGAGGTGGGGCCATAAATCCAAACATTTATTTCCATTCCCCGAGGTTGCTTTTGAAGTCTCACCCAAATTTGTAACCCTTTTTCGGCAGTGATGAGCTTAGGATGGGCGAAGGCAGGCAGCTCTCCTAAATATCAGAAATATGCGGGCTTGTGGCATCTTACAAGTAAAAGCAAAGCCTCGCAAAAGGGGAGTGGGAAAGTTCATTGCAGGAGGCAGTACCCACCCAAAACTAACAAACCGATGAGGTGACAGGGTGGAGGATAAACATGTGCTACTCCAGCTTCCTGCTGCCTTGTGTCTGGTGCTCGGTGCCGGGTGCCTGCCAGCCTAAAAGCAGACTTTGACTTCGGCTGCGTCTAGAACACACCACTACAATGCCGGCAACCTCTAAGCACACGCATAATGAATTACCACCCAGCCAGGAGTCGTCCTGTCCCTCCTCCATTCCCCCATACCGCCTCACACCCACCGCCAACTGCCGATGACATATTTCTCCAGACAGAGGCAGCCAAGCCAGCCTCCTGCTAGCAGCGCCTAAAAGGCAGCTAAGAAAATTTGCGTTTAACTCATAAGTGCGTGAAAGGGTTGCCAGGACCGGGTCCCAGTGCCCCGGTCTCAGCCCCAACCCTAGCCCCAATGCCTCCCGCCCTCTTCGGGCCAAACAACATCCCTTGCCAAGGGGTTGCCTCTGTGCACTGTCAAGGAAATTGTAGTTTAAATGAAATGGAAGTTGCTTTTATCAACGACGGAGGCGGTGGGCTGAGAACTTAGGGTTTCGGATTGAGAACCTGTACATAGAAGGGCTGGAGATGGAGCTGGGGCTGGGGCTAGTGTGTGTGAGCTTTCTTAGAAGTTCTCCCCCTTGCCAGCTTGTGTGTCGTATATAAATTAAAATGCCTAAACATATGCATTAGTTTTTGTCTCGGTCTCACTTCTTCCACAGGATGTGTGGGCCTCGGTGAGCTGGGGCTTGGGGTAGCTCCAAAGTTTTTGTGGTTGCGACATCGGTTTTTGAGGGAGGTGTGACTGGATGCTTGAGACAAGCAGAGAAGGTCGGAGGGCTACATTCGGGTGGTTTTAGGGGAACGAGGAACTTGGAACGAGGCGAACTGTCAGTCTCGAGTCGGTCTCGAGTTGTGGCCTGACAACTTAGTCTAATGAGAATTCAAATTCGAAACCCAACTACGCAATCGTGCTGAAGAAATTAAAAGAAATTGCACATGATGTGCTTCCCTGCATAGGTATGTATGTGGGCATGGAACACTGTGCCGTACATAGATATCCATGCATGGAGGTGTGTGCGTGTGCCGAAGGTTCAAGACTGTAAGCAATAAAGCAAATATTTGTTTCACTTTTTGGCAATAAACTCAAAAATATTTGTTCAAACCCGACTGCTGCAGGAAGAAATACAATTTTTGTGAGGTCTGCTACCACGTTGAGGTGAAAAATGTCAGACGGTAATTATCTTATAAATAAACCAGGTACAGTTGCAGTTCAAGGGTGTACCAACAGACTCCTGGACATAGAGATTTGATTGTTGCTGTGAAAGAAAAACCTTTTTCCCTTCAAAAAACATTCCACAAATCATTCCCCAGAGCCACCCACCCATATGCCTCAGAGATCCGGCAAATTAATGTTAATTAAGACTTGGAGTCCTTCCACGTTTAAAGGAAAAGAAGGGAGCTTCAATCTCGATGGCCATCCACACGGAACACAGCATCATTTCATCTTCTCCATCCCCCACCCCGACACAATCCCTTCTCCCTCGCCCATCCTGTCGCAGTGTCCTTCGACCGCAAAACCAAAGGAGTGTAGAGGAAAAAAGCTTGTGTGCCGGACACCCAACGTCTTGGGCAAAATGTTTCATTAGAACCATGTCGGCCGCAAATGGCAGGAAAGGAACCCAACCCAAGAACCCTCCCCTTTGAGGGACCCGGAACCCGGTTCCCGGCAGCCCGCCTTCAGTCCACCAACCCACCGGCCGCCCAGTCCCATGGCCACTGCTTATACTAATTTTCAGTGCAAAAAGACGGACTGTGAAAAAAGGCAACCCCAAGAATGGACGGAAGAGCCAGGCAGCCAGGCAATGTGAACTGGTACTGAGCTCGCCTGAAGATGAAAGTCGGGAAAAGTTTCCCTCGGATCTGAACAGGGGTTTGGGCAGCTTTCTTTGACGTTGCGTCTTTTTTGCATTCTTTTGAATTCTCTAACGAACTTCCAGCTGGCTCTCCATCTAATCATTGGGATTTGGCATATCGAACAGAGTCCCAAAACTTTGTGTGGTCTCCGCCAAGTTGCCTTGTAGCAAAAAAAATTTTTCAATATAAACCTGAAGATAACCAAGACACTGAAAGTTTATAAAAAAAAAGTGAATTCTGAAATTCTAGACTAAAATTTTTAGAACTCTCTAGTCTTTTAGATACTGACCACGATTTGTTTTCTTTTTGTGATTTATAGGAAACCATCCCAGCAACACCGACCGTGACCACCGATACCACCAGCAGCGTGGTTGGTGTGGCCACCGGGGTCGCAGGCGGAGGAGGTTCCGGTGCGGGTGGTGGCGGCATCGTCGGCGCAGGCGGACTCCTGGGCGAAATGGTCAGCGGCCTGGGTGGCGGCGCGGGCAGCGAATCGGAGGCGTACGCCGGCCTGATGAAGGACGCCGACAAGTTGAAGCTGATGCTGCTCGCCTGGAACTACCAGAACTCGACGGCGGTCCGCAACGGAACCGAGGGTCCCGACCTTTCGGTGGTGGGTGGTCTGTGGGCCCAGTACCAGAACGCTCTGGCCCAGAACGCTGCGGCAGCGGCGGCGGCCAGTGTCAAGATGGACAGTTCGTTGTCGCCGGTGCCGCGGCAGGACACTCACTCGCCCATGGAGACCCAAGACGAAACGAACTCGTCTGGACAGAAGGAGGAAGACGAGGTCTCCGAGGACGACTCTGACGACAAGCTGGATGAGAAGTTGGCCACCACACACGATCCCGAGCGCCTCAAGGCCTTCAATGTGAGTAATGCGAGTGAGATGAGAGCTGAGAGTGAGCAGCGAATGTAAAGCCAAGCGTTGCCAAAGAAAGCGCCAGGATATTCTGGTCGATATTCAGTTCGATCGGTATACAATAACGCTTCCCTTCGCTTTCAGATGTTTGTGCGACTGTTTGTGGACGAGAATCTGGACCGCATCATTCCGATATCGAAGCAGCCGAAGGAGAAGATCCAGGCTATCATCGACTCGTGCGCCCGCCAGTTCCCCGAGTTCAGTGACAGATCCCGCAAACGTATTCGAACCTATCTGAAGTCATGCAGGCGCAATAAGAAGACCCGGGATGGATGGGAGAATACGGTAAGTGGGACTACTCTTCTGATTTTTCATTTTTATTCCACACCTCCTCCTACAAAGCAAAGCAAACTTTTTAACTTGAATACTTACACCTCCTGCTTGCAGACCCGACCCACTCCCGCTCATCTCACGTCAGTGCAGGCGGAACAAATCCTGGCCATCGCCTGTGAGAATGAGTCCATGAATGCCAAGCGAATGAGGATTGGCCTGGAGCCCATTACCCACGCGGTTCCGGCGCCGGGCAGTGCAGTCGCCGCAGCAGCAGCCGCAGCTGCCGCCGCCGCTGTGGTGGCTGCCACCAGCTCAGGAGCCGGAGGAACCAGCACAACGACCGCTGGCAACGCAACCGTCACCTGCGGCGTGGGTGGAGCTGCGGATGCCGCCGGACTCACCAGCGTTGCGGCTGCAGCTCTGCCCTTTGTTAGTGCCGTCGGCTTCGCCCGCTCTACCCCCAACTCGGAGCACGCGGAGGCCCTGCCTTTTGGGGCGGCCGGCACGGTAGGTGGCAGCGCGGGTGGTGGCAGCGCGAGCGGGGGCCAAGTGGGCGGTGGTGGGGGCATGAGCTCAGCGCGAAGCTCTCCCCTCGCCCTCAGCTCCAATGCCAGCGTGAGCGGCGGTGCTAGTGTTACTGGCCTCACCCTGGCCAATGGCGCCGGGGCCTCCAACGGAGCCGGTCTGCCGGCCAGCAGTCCCTACACCACGGATTTCAGCTCCCCTTCGACGGCTTCGCCGTTTGTGGCGGCGGCGGCAGCAGCGGCCGTAGCTGCCGGCCGGGCTCCTAGCTATCCGGGATACTTTCCAGGTGTGGCTGGCCTGGGAAATGGTGAGTTTAATAATGATTTGAAAACCTAAATTATTAGCAGAAATGCATAATTTATTTTTTAATTTCCAGTTACGCCCACCGATCTCTCGATGAAGCCCAATAGCCTCACCTCTGGCATTGGCGGCAACTTGGTCAGCAACAACAACAGCAACAACTCCGTGGCAGGCAACATCAACTCCCAACTGAGTGCTGCCAATTTGGCCAGCCTGAGCAACGCGAACAACAACAACGCTCTGGTTACCGCCACGCAGCAGCTGCAGCAACTCCAGCAACAGCAGCAGCAGCAGCAACAGCAGCAGCAACAACAGCAGCAGCAGCTCCTGGGAGGCGGTGGTGGGGGCGGCATGGATGGGCAGTCCGCCCGAGCGCCGCCCATCCTACCGCACAAGTTGAGCGCCAACGAGGTGACAGCGGCCCGCCAGGTGATATCCGCTTACCGCGAAAGCGCCGCCTTTCTGCTTCGCACCGCCGACCAGGTTGAGCAGCTGCTAGTCCAGCAGCAGTAGGTGGACCGGGGAGCGGGAGACGACAAAGGCTGTTAGGAAGCCGACGGCGGGGCGCACTCTAGGTTCGAGACCCAAGCGATGCCAGGCGCGTGCGGGTTGTTCCTATTTTAAATTAAATTTAAAATGAATTACACACACACTGCAACACTGAAGCCAAACTAAGCGAAAAATAGTCAAACCATAGAGCAAACTAACGATGAGAACCAGAAGGGTCGATCGCAACATCGACAGCAGATTAACGAAATAGTCAAAGCAGTTTATTTAAACAAAACATTTTAAGTGTTTTTTCCTCCAACTACGTACAGCATATTTAAAATAGAATTAAACGATAAACAAAAACCAAAAGAAATATTGCAAATATCACAACAGTAAAGTACTTGGAGCTGCCTCAGCTAGCTTAAATGATTCGAAAACTGTTTAAGAGATCCCACCTTGTTTTAAATTCCAAAAACTTGTAACTATCCTCTGCATGGAAGGTTTCAATATGTTACTTTAATCTTCCGGTCCCAGATGAAAGCCTACCCCGTTTAGAACCATTTCAGGTAGCTGAGGTGGCTCCAGTTTAAAATAAAACCAAGCAACAGTTCAACATACTACAGTGTCTACTAAAAGTAAACCTACAATAGCCATACACACACACTCGCATTGATTTAGTTTCAACTTTTAATTATAGAATACTTTTTGACTCTCGTCCTTCTGAGAGCCACTGATTCCGGGCCCGTTTTTAAAGTGCGCGATTTGTTACGAAAATTAAAAAAATATAAGTAATAAGTTGAAGTATTGTTGTACATTTTAAGCAAAAGATTTAAAAAAAATTTTAAGGAAAGAAAAAAAAACAAAAAAAAAAACGTAAAACTATGAGAAAACACAGGGTGATACTTTGAAAAATTAATACAATGCATAAGCTAAAAATTAATGACAAACAAAATATGTAAAGAAAGTCGATTCGAGAATGGCATAGATGTTGGTAAATGTGTATTTAACGTTTAGAGTTTACATTTGAACACTGTTTTTTGGATTAATTGTATTTATCTTTTTGAGTTGTTGTCCCATTAACTTTCTCTTACGTGTATATATTTTAAATGGTTCTTTTCAAAGACATTTTAAGTTTAACTGTTGCTTTTTACTCGAATTCGATTATGGAATAATACAAGTAAACTAATTATATACAAATAGCCATTCATGTTTTTTGCAAATATAAATGTGCATGTAAAAATAAGAACAATTTAAAACACACACGGACGGTAACGAAAAAAAATAGTGCATCAGTTATGTATGAGTGTGTGGCAGAGAATTGGAGCATCGCCAGGCAAGGCAAATTATAGAATTTAATGATATAAATAAATTGCTAAAATTATTTAACCAACAATTATTGACTACACCTAACTAAATACTCCAATGAATCCGATAAATTGCTTGCAAGGCAGACAAAACATTTATACAGAATACTTAAACATAAATTAATGTGTGGCATTTGCGTAGGAGAGTAAACTAATTAAATCATCACGAGGCAACACGAATGAAACAAGACATTTTAAAAATCGAATTAATAAAGAATTTATGAGAATTATATGTACATTAAAAGTATGTGTTTTCATTTCAACTTAAGTGGAAAGTAATCGTTGTCCCTCGAATTTTAGGAACCCTATTTGTAAGTCACCGTTTAAAAATCGCAAAAGTGCCTCGAAGGACACTTTGGCCCACTGCGATGGCTGTATTTTGGCCAATTTTCTTGAGCGGAGCACCTTAAACGAATTGTGGATCCATTCTCCATCATTTTGCATCAAAATCTAGGAACGAAATATTTTTTCGATATTTTGTAAATTTTTGTGGGGCATCCCCTTCAAAAATCGCAAAAGTGCCACGAAGGACACTTTGGCACACTGCGATGGCTATATCTTGGCCAATTTCCATCCGATTCTTGAGCGGAGCACCTTAAACGAATTGTGGATCCATTCTCCATCATTTTGCATCAAAATCTAAGAACGAAATATTTTTTCGATATTTTGTAAATTTTTGTGGGGCATCCCCTTAAAAAATCGCAAAGTGCCACGAAGGACTCTTTGGCACAATGCGATGGCTATATCTTGGCCAATTTGCATCCGATTCTTGAGCGGAGAACCTTAAACGATTTTTGGATCCATTCTCCATCATTTTGCAAAATCTAAGAACGAAATATTTTTTCGATATTTTGTAAAATTTTGTGGGGCATCCCACAAGGACACTTTGGCACCCTGCGATGGCTATATCTTGGCCAATTTGAATCCTCTTCAACAATTGTGATTACTTGGGGCTTGGGGTTTTTCTGTGGCGCCTCCTATTTATAAAGTTATTTGCTTCTTGGCGCCATCTGTGAGAATAGCTTAGTGTGAGGCTCCACCTATGTGTGGTGGCGTTACACCTGAACATTTTTTAAGTCTGGCAGCTTCGGTCAAATTTAAAATTGGCAAGTTCATATGCCAGATTTTAACCAAAAATTAAATTTATAAGCTGAAAATTTAGCTATAGAGTGTCTGAACTATGAAACATTTTGAATTAAAGATTTGTTAAAGGTTTTTAAAGCTTGTGTGTCGGGTGAGTTAGTTTATGGGTGAGATAAAACCACCTTAATAGAGGAACACGAAATCTAGCCAATCTCTAGTTGAAAATTAAAATAAGGTGTTGTTTATTTCTTAACTATATATTATTTATTTTACACAATTTTGTAAATTAATTTGCATTTGATTTAATGCCAAAAATAAATTAGATATGAACTTAGCTTAGATCCCAAACAGATTCCTTGGTGTTTGTTTTTAATTACAGATTCTCTTCTCGTTTTCTTAAATTGAACTATGTGTAATGACTGTTTTATGAAGGCGAAAAAGAAGTGATATAGTAAGGTTCGCGGCAGCACCAATTCTTTGCGTGTATCCCTTACAGACGACGAATTTGCACCAGTTTTATGATAGAGATTGCAATTTCTTAGGCCCAACCAACTGGGCCTTGGCAAGATTTCACTAAGCAATTTTGTATGTGGTTGATGAAGACTCCTTCCTCCTCGCTTACCCTACTTCTTAAGGACTACGGATAAAACTGCTGGCAGACAGCTTTGGTCTCTTCACGCCAGGACACCATCCAGGGCGTGGATCACTCCGTTGGTGGCCGGAATGTTCGATGTGACCATCTGGGCGTCGTTCACTTTGATTTTTCCGGCCGACGTCTTCTGCAGGATTACAGTTTTGCCGGTGTACAGCGAGTCCTTGACCTGGTAGAAACGCATGCCGGCGGAGAAGAGGGCTCCCGGCACGATGTGCTTCATGGCAAACTGCTCCGCGGCCTCCTTGTCATTGTAGAGCTTTTCCAGCGTATCAGAGTCCAGTTCGCTGAAGCTCTTGTCCACAGGAGCAAAGACTGTGTAAGTCTTGACACCTGTCAGAAAACAGAGGAAGTCATACATTTAATGCAAAAAAATGGCTTGCATTTTTCTCACCCTTGCTCTGCAGCTTTTCGGACAATCCGGAGGTGTACAGGATCTTCAGGAAGTTGCTGAAGCGACCCTCGCGATCAGACTGCAAGGTTTGAAGCAAATCTCCGACAGGCAGGGGGAACATTACGCGGTCCACGGCATGGGCCACTCCCTGCGGTATCTTGATGTCCTTCTTGTTCAGTACAACCATGGCTCCATTGATTGTAGTAAGCTGAAGAGTAAGATTTATTATTTTTATACCCATTTATTTATTTGTTTAAAGTGCAAGACTTACAGTCACATCATTCCACTCCTGGTCATGCATGTTGTACTGATTAACTCGCAACTGAGTTCCGGCCAGGGAAACGCCAGTCATCTCGTCCTGCAGGGTGGCTATTTCGAAGGCTCCGGGGATTACGTGGTGGAGTAAGAGCTACATAATATCGAGTTAATAATATAATATGTTTTTTTTTTAAATAAATTAGGACTTACTCCGCTCAAGAGTCTGGGGTTCGACTGGAACTTCTCTTCAGCCCGCTCAGGCCCACCCAACTGCACCAGCAGGTTTTTGAAAGCCTTGTCCGTGGGCACGAAAATGGTATACGGTCCCGTCTCATTCAGGATGCTGTCCAGGCCAGACTGTCGCAGGTACTTGGCCATGGCGAACAGACCGTTGGCCTTGAGGATTTGGATCAGATCCTCGCTGGGGTTGGACAGCACGGAACCGACGGCAGGGCCAGCTTGGGCTGCCTTCTCACTGTTCTCCGTCTCCTGAACAAGGGCATCGGCGTATTGGGTGTGGGCTGGCACAGGTTCTGGGTTATGGGTGACGTCCGACAGTCGCTCGGTGACCACGGGGAAGTGGGTGGAGGCTCCGCCCAGGTAAGGCGCAACCGTAACCGTCGAGGCACTGTAAATGGGGCCAGGAGTAGTGCGAACCAGACTGGCGGCATTGGCATGGTTGGTGGTGCTCTCGAAGATCAAGTTGTGGCGTTGAGTCACTGGAGCTGCGGTTGTAGTTGTGCTAGTGGTGGTAGTAGTGGTTGAAGTCCTGGATGGGTGGTACTGCCTGTGGTTGTGGGGTGTTCCACGAGAAACAAACGGAGTCGGTGTGGTGGTCGTGGTAGTTGTGGTCGAAGTCGTAGTGCTGGGAGCTCTGGTGGTCTGGATGATCTTGCCGCTCTTAATCTCCACCAGCTCATCATTGGGCAGGGTGAGTCGGGAAACAGAGGGAGGCAACTTGATCTCGCCGCTACGGATTCGCTCTAGGATGCTCTCCACCTCGGCGCCCGTTTGCTTGGTTTCCTTCTCGCCGTTAGCCTTGACTCCTTGGATCTTGAAACTGCCATCGGACTGCTCCTCCAGGTACACGTAGGTGGCCTTTTTTTTGGCCGGCACTGGGGGCGGAGCAGCGGTGGCCGGTGCTTGGGATTTCGGGCTCAGTCCCTCGATCTCATATCCATCAGGGATGAGTCCGCGCTTGGCCAGTTCCTCGAGCGATGGTGGATCATCAGAGTCGGAAGTAATCACCGCCGAACTGGCAATACTGTTGGCTCCACTGCTGATACCCTGGATGTCGCCAGCTCCACCGCCGTACAGAGCCGCCAAGCCGGAGAGATCGACGCCGCCTGGCAGGGACCCGGTGGGCAGGGAGTCGGACTCTTGTGGATCAGGGGATCGGAGAATCTGCACCTTTCCGCCGCCGGGCAGCTCGAGGTCCTTGCTCTTGGTGGGCGCCACATCGCTGAGACTGAGCTTGGCATCGCCTCCCAACGCCTGCTGGGCCAGCAAAGTCTGCAACTGCTCCTGGGAGTAGGCCTTCTGGCCCTGCACCAGGTTGGGATCTGTGGTGCGGATCACCTGCACCCGTTGTCCATTGGGCAGCACCAGATCCATCTCGTCGTAGGTCTTGTTACCCGTCAATGGTTGCTGCGGAGCCTCGGACAAGGCAGCCTTCAGTTGCTTGAGCAGATCATCGCGGGCAATGGTCTTCACCGGCTTCTTGCCCTTCTGGCTCGGATATTTTCCCAGCTCCGACTTGACCTGGGCGTAGATGTTCTTCTTGGGCGTGGTGGTGGCCTCCGTTGTAGTTGTTGTTGTCGTTGTAGTGGTGGTTGTCGTCGGGTGATCCTTGTAGTACTGCTGCAGGGCACTGTTGAACTGGTTGTACTCCGTGGGATGCGCCACTGGCCTTCCTCGCACCGGACCTCCCACATACTGAGGAGACTGGTAGTTTCCATTGTGTTGCGTGATGATTGTGGGCAGAATGTGCTGCTTGATCTGATGCTGCTTGGCCAGGAACTCTTCGTGCTGCTGCCGCACCTTGTGCTGCTGCTTCTCGTATTGCTTGGCCACGAACTGCTCGTGCTTCTGGATCAGTTTCTGTTTGTACTCCTGGTCAGCTGCCTGCGTTTGGGCCTGAACCGGAGCCTGGGCATTCACGAACTGGTGCTGGAACTGGGGCTGCTGTTGTATCTGCTGGTGTGGCTGCTGCTGCTGCTGGTGTGGCTGTTGAGGTTGTTGCTGGAAGGTTCCTCGAGTGGGCTCTGGGAATGGAGTGGCCTGCAGATTGCTGAAGATTTGGGGCACTGGCAGTCCCAGCTGAGGAGTCAACTGATATTGCTGCTGGGTGGGCTGCTGCTGGTAATTAAAGGCAGGCTGCTGTTGCTGCTGCTGAGGAATCGTCTGGAAGGTGGGTACTGGGGCCTGGCTAGGCAGCTTCTGCGTGGTCTGGGGAAGCACTTGGGGTCCAAACTGCTGGGGTTGCTGAAAACCGAATTGCTGCTGCTGTTGTTGCTGTTGCTGGTAGGTTTCCGGCGAGGGTTGCGGAGGAAAAGCTGTGGATTGCAGCCGCGAGTCTACAGAAGAAGTCCAGGAAGTCAGTAAAAGGTGAAATATTAAAGAATATCTTCAAAATTATCTTACCGAATTGCTTGTGACGATGTTGCTGCTGCTGCTGGGGTTGCTGGGATCCCGCAAAGTTACGCAAGTCCAAAAAGTTCTGGTGATGCAGATCAAGGCCTCCGGCCGATGATGGCAACTGCTGATGCTGCGGATGTTGCTGCGGGAACTGGGGGGCTGTCTGCAGTTGGTTTTGGGTCGAGCGCTGGAACTGTTGGTTTTGCTGCAAGTGCTGCTGCTGGGGCTGTTGCTGCTGCTGCTGTGGGAACTGCCCAAAGCGGTGTTGCTGCTGCGGTGCCTGATGGTGGATGTGGGTGTGCTGCTGGGGGCGGTGGGGAATGGGCAACTCCACGCCCGCCTGGACAAAGTTTTGCTGGTTGTACTGTTGCAGATTCAACTGGCGGCGCTGCGAGTTGTGAAAGGGCGGCTGCAACGAAAGAGTCGCCAAGTGAGTTACAACTTTCCAAGAGACATTGCATCATCCAGGCCAATGCAGAAAACCAGATTTTGCTTTTGGCTGGTTTCTCCTTCACTGGCTTTGGCTGAGATCAGAGATAAGTAATACGTTCAATGAACGGCGAGCAATTGCCTCAATACTCCAAAAATGGACATGAACCAGTTACAAAAGCGGCTGCTCTATTTCGACGAGACTGCGGGTCTGGTAACGCTCTGGGGTCCTTTCTTTGGCGGCCAGTCGGTCAAGTTGAAGTCCGTAACAAATGTAAACTTGTTTTGGAAATGGCTTAGGCAACAACAAAAGTTTGCAGAAATTACTTCAGTAAGCTTATGTCTACAGATCTCAAATCAGCATAAATTCAAATGCAAAATCCGCCAGATAATGGCGGTCTCATCACGGGGCCCTCTCAATTGAAGACGAATGTATTCAGTTAGTAACCCACTTTTATTGTTTCCCATCGGCAGTTGTCATTAGTGGATCTCTTTCCCCTAGCGACCTGCTTATACAATATTGCAGCAGAGCCCGCCCTGAGAACTGCTCGTCATACACGGCGTATGCGTACTGGCAGCCCACCAACCAACCCACTAAATGGGCCAAAAGCATCGGTCAGGCATCAGGCAATTGTTCAACAACAGTTATCCAACACAATTGCCAAAGCGGCTTAAGGAGGCAAGGCTTAGTGGCTATCGGCGGAGGCCTGTCTTGAGAGTGTGTTTGGTTTATGGCCGAAGTGCTGCATGTATAATTTAATTGCGACGGCCATAAATCTTCTTCTGTGTTTCAGCCGATGCCAGATTGAGGCGTTATCGGACCACTCGAGCCACGGCTCTTTCTTTTCATTTCGCAGGGTAATTATGTTGTTGCCGCTAATGCCGCGCCTCATCATGCCACGATGATGCCGTCAAAAGTTGTCAGTGGGACGGCGGACGGCGCACGGCACTGGATTATGCAACCTAATCGCGTTGCAATGATTAGCCTGGCGAAAAGTTCAAACACACATTTCGAGCAGGTGAATGCTGGAGACGGGATTGTGGTAATCGAATAAAACCTTACTCAATTGCAAAATTCATTATTCTCGGCTTATGATTTCCCTTCGATTACTGCCAGCCCGCATAATCCAATCTAAACACAACAAACTCCAATGCCTTGTCATGCCACACAGCTGCTTTTTGTTCACCATCCTCGGCTTCGGATGGGTTTTCTTAAGCTTTGAATAGAAACGAAGATGACTTTTCCTCAACAAATTGCCTGGCTGGTGAAAACGCCAATCAATCACCAATCAAGTGCCAAAGCAATCAGCATCCCCAGCCCAAGAGCCACTGAACCCTGTCCTCCTAGGGCCAGTCATACAATATTTCTCTTGCTTTCGATTTCCTCGTCTTTCCTCCAACCTGAGCCCCATCCCCAGCCCCTGTCTCCAGGTATGTCGGCATGTGTTAAACATGTCAATTTCATGGTTTAGCGTACTCATTCAACATTTTCTCGGCGCCCGTATGCAAAACGCTTTCGTTTTTAACTGCCACCACAGTGCCGGAGTGTCGGCCACCAATAAATGCGCCGCGCATGCGCATTAACCCACCGAAGGCAGGTGACGTCCCCGACTATTGTTGTGGTTTTTGCTGTCACCAAATGCCACGCAGCCCACGCCATTGATACCCAACTGTTTGCCACTGTGGCTGAATACGTCAAATGATTGACAACCGGAGAGTGGGTGGTGAGTTAATCAAGTGGCACAAAGCAGTAGCTCATAGCTGGTAGCATACCCAATCATAAATATGATGAACTGTGACTTCTTTTTAACATATTCTGTGTGCCTCAACAAATCCAAATCATTTTAATGCCTAACTAAAACCCTGATTTGTTAAACAACTAATGTATTCCCTGGATTAGCAAAGAAAGTTCCATTAAACAAACAAATGTTGGAATGGGCCCCCGATAACAAACTCCGTTTCGTTACGTAAACTTTTCCACTGGCGGGCTGTCAAATTCAATGAGCATTATGCTAATGAGGGAAGATACGGCATGAGATAGCCGGCAACAGGTAGAAGTCACTGCATTCCACCAGATCGAAACCAGTTTTCAATTTTCAGATACTATTTTCGTACACTCGCTGGGGCGTTTCGTTTCGATACATGATGTATCTGTCAGTTACACGGCTCGAACTGCCGGCTAATTTGTTAATAATTCATAATTGATTTCACATCACACATCAGCTTGGAACAGGTAGTATTACGAGAGTTAGACAGCAGTCGGATGAGATTCAAGATCCAAAATGAAAGCGAAATTTTGGGAAATTTCTTTTTGTTGGCAGGTTTGGTTCGGTTTGGGTTTCGTTTCGCAGTGAAAGTCATTTGCCAGATATTTAGTAAGCATTTAAGCCGTTTATGTTAATTAGAATTTAATAGTTAAAATCAAAAGACGACCTTTGGGGGAAGCGATGCCCCCAGAAATGCCTGGCTTAATTAAGAGTTACCCAAAAGTCAAAAGCTGTAAATTCTTCAAGTCCCCAGTTGCGCAACTGCCTCTGGTCTCTGCATCTGACAGATGCTTCTCGAGTCGCACAATTTACCAGCTTGTTTGTTTTTTGGTCATGTCATTGGCCAGTGGCATCCAATCTGGCCTCGTTTTCCCCGATTGCCTTTCGGATTTCCTGTCTTCATGAAAAACTAAATGCATTTGCCTTCCAGTTTAAAGCTGATTCTGTGATTGGACTTCTTTTTATCTCACTTGCTAGCTCGTTGTTCGGTTCGTTTTTAGTAGCCTATGGGTTTTTGGCGATTCGAGCAGATTCAAGGTTGTTGCGACTAGAATTGTCTGAAGAATTGCTGCGAAGACCTGAGGATCTTTTTCGGAGGCGCTTAGAGTCGTGTTGTGCAATTTGTGTTCTGGCCAAAAAAAGAGGTGCACATGTCAGATGTCAGTTTGGGCTTCAATTTAATGGCCAGCTAATGAGAATCACGGTTCTATGGGGACTGGAGAGGAAGTTTTCTTGCGAAAAGCAGAGAACTGGGGCAATTAAGTCACAAAATTCTTTAGCTATTTAATAACTTGCAATATATTTAGGGCCTCACTAACTAAGATACAAATCATTGGCCTAAACTGATTTATGACTGTGTTGCAATTGGCTTTTATTGGCTCATTAAATTGTTTGTCTAGCTTATCATAGCAGGGCCATCGCCATCTCAGTTCGATCTTTGAAATCGTGCTCACACAATTTCAACATCCCAATCAGCCTCTCATCGATTAAATCTGAGTGGTGTCGAGAACTGAGTGCGGCATTGCGATATCCTAGCCCGGTTCGATCTTCTGGCAAATGCCAGAACTGGTTGGCAAGGCGGGCAGCCCCTGTCAGTCCCCCCAGTTGACAATTTCGTGTGTCAGACAGCAAATGTGCATAATAAGCTCTTGATGGCGGTTGATGGCTTAGTTTTGCGCCTGTTGCCGAAGAGCCTTCGGTGCGGAGTTGGTCAATCGAAGCATTTGGCAATTCCCTTTCACTTTTCCGGACTATCGACAAATGACTACAGCTTGCACAGAGAATCCCCGAAAAAAGAGGCAAACAAAATATGGGTATGGATTTCCTAAAGGCATTTTAATTGCCAACAAAATAGCCAGGCTGGCTAAGCAAATAAGTAATTAATTTGCGGTGCACAAAAGAATGCCCGACAACAATAGCCAACAGCAGGCAACAGCAAAAAGTGAAATTTACATAAAATTGTGTAATTAACTGAGGTAAATAAGAAATCGCCTCAAGCGAGGCTTTAGCCAACACCTACACCTAAAAAATATGTACCTTCCCCACCCAAAAGAAATCCACATGAAAGCGAAAGAAGCCACTGGGCAGCCACACCAGCCACAGTACCACAGCAAAGAAAAGGTTCCGACCAAGTGCCGCCAGCAAGTGAGACAAAAGCAGCAATAACCACCGAAAAACTGAAACTGAAATTGAGGCAAAAACAAATGTTATTTAACCGGGGCTTTAAACCCCCTCAAGAAGCGGCAAAAGATACTTGGCCAGCTCGGAGCAGCCCTACGATAAAATCTGACCCAAACGAGGTAAAAGTGCTGCAAACTGTATATAAATTAGGGCAATTTATTTGGCGGATGAAGATATCCTCAAGATATCTGTAATTATGGGCTAATATTGATGGAATCTCTTAAAAGACAATTCTTAAACTCCGGTGTACACTGCCTTTGATACTCCACTCTTGCTTAATTGAAAGTCTGGCATCCACAAAATTGCATAATCGCCTGCGGGCTCGGCCAGAAAATTGTGAGTAAATGCAGTCGTCAGTATCTTGGCACTTCAGACCTGAGTGGCATACAAGCTTCGTTTAATTGAATTGGAGATGCAGGCAAATGAGTTTGCGAATTAGGCAAACTGCCAATGGCAGAAGTTGCACAAAGTCGCTTCCTCAATGAGCGGTTTGCATCCGCAACTCGACACCCACTCACCTGCCTAGGTGACTCAAAGCCACCGAGTGCATCGCATCCAAGACAGTGCGCATGGAAGTCTGCTCATATGCTTAATTTGACACACTCTGACACTTTTTACGAGTAGCAAAGATTTATTACACCATTAGCACGGCCAGGGGCAGCATCTGCAGTTTCTACCACCGCCAGATACTAACTAAGGTAAGCAATTGTAATTTGAATAAACCCACTTTGTTTTTTGGCTTCGACTTGGTTTTGGGCATGAGAAAATGTGGGTTTATGGGCCATCTGTTTTTGGATAATTAACATCTTCATATGGCTAATTGCTCTGGCTTGGTTTTTATTATTTCTCGGCCAAATAGTTTCTTGTCGCTCTTGAATTACTTCCAAGACTTGATGAGAAAACTTTGGAAGGTCAGACCACGACTAGAAAGTGAGAATTATTAATAGCACTGACCTATTCACAGTCCTGTATCAGCACCATTGCTTTCCGAACAAATAACTCAATTTTCAGCCTCAACACACTTTCAATTTCGAAACCACAATATCAGCCCAATAATATCATAATACAATTATTATTTGGCAGACAATCGCCTGAAAGATCCTCATAATTATCAAAAGCCATTTGCGTGCCAGCCGAACATAAAGTAGGAGCCCCTAAAAATTATATTATTGTTGGAAATAAATTTAAATACGCTGCAATTTTACTTTCCAATTCAATAATTTTGGCGCACGCAGCTAAGCGAATTGCGTGCCATATATCTCTGTATCTCTGCTCCACGGACAAGTTACACTTCAGGTAGGAGTTGTGGATGTAGTTGGCGCCCACATCCGAGACAAAGATTTATATTCGTTTCTGTGGTGATGGACGGTGGCGAACAATCAAGAGAACCGCCAAAAATATTTTAATTTCGCATTGTAGAAAGGCCTTCCAGCCGAAGATTTGCATTCGCCAGTCTTCGTTACTCAACCGCTTTGCCGTGAAATTTCATTGACAGTGCCGGAACACGCCCAAAGCCTTTCCACGCTCATCATCTGTCCGGCCTGGTACCTTTTGTTCAACTCATCATCTCCAGCTCTTGTAATTTTTGTGCAATTTTTCCCATTTTTTGGCCAGCTGTCAGTGGGAATTTCAATGGCGCCAATATACAACCGATACAAACAGCCATTTCAAAGGCGCTTATTTCGGCCATCTCTTGTATTTCGCACTTGTATTCGCCTTAGTGACTTCACTGCCATTTAGATGGGATTGTTTGTCCACTCGTTTTCATGGGCTGTCACTTGAAATGAAGCGCCTCGATTTCAATTGATGCCCGGTCTTAAGGTTTTGTCGCTCTGCCAGCCTCAGATATATGGGTCACCAGTTGTTATCTTAGGGGTTTTGCCAACAAACTCAACCAATTTGCAGAGGTGACCTTGACGAGCGTATTAGATTGGCGAATGGTGGGAAAAGTTTGAAGATATAAGGTCGTCATGGCATGGTGTTTACTTAGATCTCAGATCTACCACTTCTTTTAAACCAATTAGGCACTTTTTATGGGCCCTTTTTCTGTCCCAAGCGACAGACATTTCTAGCGATCCGATTTAATGCTTGTCTAATGCATTAATTACACATCAGCATTGCTCCACAGAGCGCCAGACATGCAACTGGCGCTGGAAACCCCAGCCACCAGACTCCCCCATCGGTTCATTTGTCAAAGGGGGCCGCCATTGTTTGCCAAGGAGTGGAATGAAATGAAAAACTTTTGATTTTCTTCTCCAGTTTTTCCTACTTTTCCATTCCATTTTCAGTTTGAATTCATAATTTATGGGTTAGCAGTGCGCCAAAGCTAGCAGAGTCGAATGCCTCGGATTCGAAAGTGAAGTTCTGATAATTTTAATTGCATTTACTCCACGGAGGAACCAATTAAGTCATTTCCAGATTGTATCGCGGCCGGCTAGTTGGTTGGAAGTCGCAAGTCGCGACCCGCCAAATGCTCACATTTCTGGCTTCGGGTGGGTCTCGTGCCCGCTTTCGGTCACGCAAGCCCCGCTTTTCCCAGAAGCACAAAATAGAAGCTAAAGCTCGCCGGGGTCTGCACATGCAAATTACGGAGCCGGAGCTGGAGCCGGGTCTAGCCCGGGTCTCGAGGTCCATGGTCTGACAAATGTTTCGACTTGCCACCGACTCCGAGTTGGAGTCGGTAAACGGTGTGCTGGTGCAGTTCGTGACAGTTTTTAGCAATTACCCGGATGGGACGAAACGCGACAAAGTCGTAGCCCCAGCTGACCATTGTTTAGCGGTTAGTAACCCTTTGGGGAGATTAGTGGCCACTAGCCATGCCTGGGGCTTGTGAGACGTCTCTGGAATGCCGTCGAGCCAGCGGGTTGGGACAGCGGGTCGCCCCCGCTTGATCGATGCCAGTCTGCGGTGTAGAAAACAACACCCCGACCAAGAGCCATTTAGGCCTTTAGTTTTCTTGAAAGAAATCGAAAGCAAATCCATTGCGCCTCGCATGCTTAGGTGATGCACTCAAATGCGCAGAGGAGAAAAAGCACCGAAAACCGCCGAGCAAATTAAAATTTATTATTTGCAACAAAACGAAAACAGTTTTGTGTGCCGAAGAAGCGAATGGAAAATGCAACTGAAATGCCATGGAAGCTATGGAACTTTTGCGGTGCAGAAAAATCACCGAAGCTTGCGAAAAGTGTTTTTCTCTTACTGCAACTCTTGTTAGTTTTCTTCAAACCGAAAGTGCCAGTACTGGGACAGGGAGTACTGGGGTATTCGGTCGGTCGGTGGCGATAATGTGGCATGAAGCAGCCAGCGGCGGCAGACGGACGCCGGCAGCACTGTTGTGTGAAGTGGGTTGCATCCCGCCGCCAGTTGGGGGCGGATTCGGACCTGACAGCCACTAAGCAGAGTATCTCTCGGCCCCCAGGGCTTTGACTTCCTGCGCAGGGAACCTTCAAAAAGATGCCACATGCTGAAAGCGTTGCATCAGAGCCAAAGCTGAGCCAATATGACAGCCTCAAAGGTAAACAAGCTGGCTTGACTCCAAAATTTGCCTATTCATTTTCGATTGTACGAGGAGGTTGGTTAAAGATATTTCATAATGCAAAGAGATCTTCATACGCCCTCTTGGAAATATAAAAAAAAGTATGTGGTCTTTAAGGACTACTTTCTTACGAGTTTACTATCCTATCTCTATAAACTTTGACCTTTTGTTGCCCATCCTAGTTTTGTTTTTTTTTTTTATGTGAATACCAGACAACTGTAAAATTGTTTTAACCACTTTTGCATTGCAACATGCCAAACCGCAAAAATGCCATTAAATAATTTCGCTGCGCATTTTCTTTTTGCCGAAAAAAATAACAAAAATAAAGTGCAAATCAATGGACAAGTTTTTAGTGCTTTTAGGCATGGCTGGAGGCTAGAGGCTGGAAAAATTTGACTCCCACCGTGCCAGGCTGGCAAAAGGAAAACACACACAATTATGCAACATCTTCGCTGTCGTCTTGCAACATCTCTCGGCAGACCATGCCAGACCAGACCAGACCAGGCCCACTCCGACCCGGCCAACAGTTGCAGTTGCAGATGCCATTGCAGCAGCAGCCACAGCAGCAGCAGCATCAGCAACTGCGGCCTGTTTAAAATCTTGTTTTGGAACTGTATGCCAGCAACAAACGCTTCTTCATTTTCGCGCAATAAACTTTTCGCCCAGACACAAAGAAAACGAAAGTGCAACAACATCGGGCAATAACTGGTTGCCCAGTTTGAACTGAACGCTGGAACCGCTGGGCTTGGCTATCTCTATTGCTATTGCAATTGCATTACGTGGGCCAACTCAGGCGCTCCGGCGAGGATCGTTTGACTTTTGGCCATATTTGTGTTGAGTTATGGCGAGAAAGAAGATGAGGCAGCCCCTGCCTCTTCGTGAAACCCGTTTCACGTGGCGTATGAGTAACGCGGAAGTTGACACTTGCTGCTGGTGCACTTGGTAGTGACGGTACGGCGCCATGGCTGTGGGTGAAAATTGCCTTGATATATTTACTGCACATACCGCCACTAATTGCGGCATTCATCAGGCGAGTTGCAACTTCCAATTCCTATTTGTCGCAGTTTGTAATTAGGCAACAAAAAGTGGCAAACAAAAAGAAAGATATTATGACAAAACCTACTTTGTCTTCGAAGCGGCCCTCCGATTTTCAGTGGTTGGCCAATCCAAGCGACTTTTAATGACCCGGAGGAAGGGAAGCCATCCGGCAAGCTGCCTGTCAATACCCAGCGATGAATTATGTCGCCGAGCCCTTTTACTTTCTACCACCGATGATGTGCGTCATCTTCTCGATCTCAGTAGCCATGCGAAATTATTTTTTATACGATATGGCTTTTTATTTTCCACTAAGCTAATTTCTGGCAATGGCGGAACAAAGTCTCTAGTTAACTGGCCAAGTTAATGGCTTAATAATGGAGAAGTTCGGAGGGAACCATAGAAAGCGGAAGATGCCTGGAACCCCCACGTTTTTTTCTTCACTCCGCACTGCGGGAGATCCGCAATTCTCGGAAGAAATTCATATTCAACTTTTACCTGAACTACATTCTACGAGGGCTCCAAACTGGGTCAGTACTTGGTGAAACTGGCCAGCAGGTCCAGCAAGTACAGTACCCGATAAAGTACATTTCATAATGGGTCTTATATCACCGATGCAATTGGTGCAACATTTTCCACTTAGGTCCCCCGGCAGCAGCACTTTCGGTCGCCTCTGCCCGATCAGGCATGACACTTCGCTTTCATTCACTTTTCAGGCAATTTTCCTCATCGAAATTGATTTAATTCTCAATCAGTTCGAAGCCAGTTGGGTGCCCAGCGAATCAAATCAAGTCAGACCACGCGGCGCCCAAAAACAACACACCAGACACAATGGAGTAAAGAAACCCTCAATGGCCGGGTGTGATTAGCGTTCAATTATTTTATTTGTTTGTGGTTAGCAGCTGAAAGGCGCGATCAATGGGATTTATTTGGCTGCGATTCGATGTGGAGTGGCGCCAGGCTAATGGCAGCTAGTTACTTCCCTGAAGTGGGAAAATTGGAGGGCCTCCATAAAGCCCCCAAAGATTGGGGGTCAGATTAAGGGGGGCCCTGACCAGTGGCACTGTCTCTTTCTTTTTTTTCACACTTTCCTGTTCTCGCACAAAAACAACTTTCATTTTTCAAGCCAAATCCATTAACAGTTTGTCACTTCACCGCACAGATACCGAAATATCTTTCAGATAAATATGCAACCGAGCAACAATATTTATAAAGATCTCTCGATTTGACCCACTTTCCCAAGACTCGGAACCGAACAGAACTCCGGCTCGCAAAATGAAATTACAATGAAATGCTGCCGCTTGTTATGATTGCTGGTGTTGTTGTTCTTTTGGGTTCCAGCCACAAAAGCCCCAGCAACAGAAAACGAACAGGTTGTAGGGCCTGTCAGCTATACGGAAATTATGGCCAGCCCATTCAAAAACGCCCAACGTAAATCATTGTAAAATACCGCAATGCTCAGTGCTTGCCAACGGGCAGATCGGATCGAAAATGATGAGTTTATATTTCGGCAACTCCAAAGTGAATATCAGGCATTATAGGTGGCCTAGAGGGTGGCTTACAAGCTGGGTTTATGAGTATGCTAAGAGTTAATGCTTGGTTATGTAAGCGGGGGAGTTTTGTGGCCATAATCGATAGAGATTAGAGCCTAAAATAATGCCCTTGTTAACAAATACTTGCAGAATTACTTAGCACCCAGCCATTTTATTTGGAAAAGTGAAAGCAAGGCTGCAAATATAAACATAAATATGCTAAATAAAAGCGAAACGAAACAAGCAACAATTTGGCAGGCCCAGAAAAACATGTTCGAAAACACCAAACTGATGTTGCTGTCGGGATGCTGGGATGCGGATTTCGGTTTGGAACTGCTGCTGGAGATTAAACTTTGTAATCGCGGATGGACCATGGACGGTGGACGCTGGACTGTGGACTGTGGACGATGGGCAACAGATGTTGGTGAACAGTTGACTGCCCGGCTGCCAAGTTTACACGACACAAAAGACACAATTGCCAACTACACTACGTGAGGCAATATATACAAAATAATAAAAGTTAAAATTAAGCAATGGCTGAAGAAAAAACAAAAACAGAAAAGAAATTGCAGAGCCGCCAAAGAGCTGGCAAATCCTAAAACAAAACAGAGTCTGGAAAGCCTGCGAAGGCAACTTCAACTACTAGTAGTTCCTGTTCAGTGCCAGACAAAAGGAAGATGATGATACAACCGAAAAGCACTTTTTTCTTTCCTCGAACTTGGTTGGTTGCCCAAAAACACTGCAAAATAGAGGCTGGCCATTGCCACAGCCACAGCCAGCTTGTGTCAATGGTGAGAGATGATGCTGGCAAAAATCTGGTCTCGGACACGTTTTTCTTGCGTTACGGAAAAATTGTGCAAGTTGCCAAAAAGGAAATCGGCAAATCAACAGATGCACGAAGAGGTTAAGGACAACACAATATATATAGAGATATAGAGTTCATTTTGCGGGACTTCGGGAAAAGAAAGTTATTCAAAGGATGCTGATGTGGGCTTTGTCTCGCTGATCAATGCTCTTCAGCTTCGGCTGCTGACGATCTATTCAAGCCAAATGCCATATCAAAACACTGCCTTTAGGCCAAACAACAGAGAAATAAATCTTTTTACGTAATCCCAGCCTCAATTATAGGCATTAGTTCATCCAAAATAAAGCTTAAAAAACCGAAAAGAAAAGAGGAGACAACAAAGCCGATGATTTCACATCATAAATTGTGGCTTTTGGCCAAATCTTTTTGGGGTTTAGCCATGAAAGTGAAAACTATAACAGCGGATGTCAAACATGATCAAATTACATCAACACAGCAAAATCGATGTATCTCGTTAAGGTAATAAATTATGAAGACCTTAAACTTGGCAAAAAAAAAAATAAAACACACATAATCCCATGGGAAATTCTCCAAAATTCACATGACTCGACGGTTTCTTGGGGAACTGGCTTTGGGAAGATTGCTTTTCTTTTCGATATTTGGTTTCTTGACCACTCCAAGCGAACAGGTTTATAAGGTGGCGCTGTGCCGCCTTAAACGATGTCTCATGACTCCATGGCTTTTACTCTTCCTTTGCATCTTCATTTAATCAAGTCCCCCCACCTCCGCCGCCCGGAGATAAAAATATTTTTGTGAAAAGGGAAAGTTCATTGAGGCGTTGAAAATCGTTTTCGTTTTCATTCGGGCCCATATACATGTTTCAACAATTAATATCGAGATTCCCAAAACAAATATTTAAATAATTGAATTCGTAAATAGGCTGGGGACTCCAACGGCGATCATATTGATAGAAAGTCTTATGCAAGTGTGTGGAATTCCTGAGCCTCGGCCCAGACTTGGACGCTCCAAAATCTTTGGCTGGTTCATATATTTATGCGAGTACTATGCGATCAACTGATGGCAACTTTCTTTGGCCGAAACTCGAAAAGATCTAAAATCTGTGTCAATTTGATCGGGACAAAAGCCAGTTTTGACAATGAATATTTGCATAACATTGAATGGAAATGCAAATCAGGTGATAAATAGCTTTATTCTCCCCCTTTATGACTATTTGGCACATATTTGGACACGTCTATGAGGTATTGCCTTTGTGTTAAATGGAATGTGGAACACGAGACTCGAAACTATGCCGAAACTTACCGCATTATGCAGTCCAGCGTTGGGCGGTGGGATAAATCCTTGAGCATTCGCGGCGACCACCCACAGGCACAAAGTGCCCCACAGTGCCAATGAGACTTTCATGACTCACTTCTAGTTCCAAAATCCAATAATTATTCTAGCGAGTCAGTAAAGCAATCCAATATCGATGCACTATTTTTGTTCAAAACAAACACGATATACGGCTGGAAGTGTCCAGAAAACGGGCACGCGAAAAATGTCAGTAATTCGACATGGAATAAACACGACCAATTCGAATAAACTTTTGCCCAAGTTATTTTTGTTACGTTTTCTATTTGCTTTATGCAAATGATGCAGTTTCTGTTTTCTTCTCTCTCGGGCTTTAAATTCCGTCAACGTTTGAGCCGCGCTAGGGACTTGACTTAACCACTGGCCACTGGAGGAGTAGCCGACGACACGACTTGTCTGGCGAAGGTTCGAAGCTAAACTGAAGATCGTTAAACGTTTGGTAACAATTTAAGCCAAGCTCACCGCGAAGATGCCAAAAAGCCGCAACAGCGCTGCAGAAGACGCCGGCAACATGTTGCCAGAGCTGTGGCCCAAAAGAGCTGGCCATGCAAGCCCCAACTTGGCCGAAGAGAAAGCAAAGAGTACAGTCGGCTGGCCGAAAGAGAAAGTGTTGCTGGGAGTTCGCTGGCAACATGAGGAAATGCCGTGCCAAGATCTTCGACGATCCGGTGACAGTCTTATCGAACCCAGAAATGGCTTATCCGAAAACTTAATTCTCAGATTGTAATTTCTACCACTCCCAACGATTACGGCCACAATCACGTACCAGACTCGGAAGTCAAGATAAGAATTCGGATGGGGGCGTCCGAGAATTCGAGCTCAGGCCAAGACATCTTATGGTAATACACCGTTTAAGCCATCAGACGTGTGAGCCGCATACTTGGGGGGCATGTAAATGGTCCACAGTAGCCGGCCAAGTGGGAATCTCATGTTCATTGCCGCACTTTAATGCGCTTTATGGGGAAATCGCGACTGATTCATATTTTTATCATTTAAGCATGATTAATGCTGGGCTTCCAACTTGGTTGAGTAATATGGCCAAATATTTGAAGACTCCCGCTGACACCATACAAGGCAGTCCACTTTACAGGTCTAAACCCCTTGCATCACTTTCATTTGGAAGTGAATACTGGATGATATTTTCTTATAGACATTAGATTAGTTCAATAAATTAGGTTTTGATGGCTGTCTTTATAACCTGTAGCTCTCTTCAGTATAAAAATCATTTAGGTTTTACTTTAACATGGTAGCTATGTTTAAATTAAAATAAGCTGCTCTATAGTTCCTACGTCTGAAATAAATTATTTATTTTTAAGAAAAACTTTCGTTCTCAATTGAACTTAATAAAAATATTGGCTGGCAATTTTCAAAGTAATTATCACAATGCAACTTTCCCTTAAAAGTCACCCTTCAAACCGATGGCATCAGTTTTATTGAAAATTTCATTTCCTCTTGTATAACAAGCCCCCTTGAAGAAAAGCGCATTTTTTTTATCAGAGAACCTGCCAGACCGATCAACAAATAATTGCATTTCCACCTTTCCGCCCAATTATTTTCAGATCCCGGCCAATTCGGTGGCAACTAATCAACTAATCCATCAATCAACTCCCAAAATAGGGATTTCATCGCCGGCTTTCAGCCATAACTTTCCACTTTGCGGACGCCCAGGAAAACGGAATGCAATCCCAAGGCCAATTATTGGTAGGGTGGTAGATCCCCCGCCCTGGAACGTAATTCTAAAAGAGACTCTGGGACCCGTCAAGTGGCGATTGCGTAAGTGGCAAGCGCCACAGAGCTTATCAGGTTTACTTTTTTGTGCCATTCACGCAGACAATGATAATGACCCGTGATAGCCATGATACTAAAGATCGGGTCTCGCCAGTTGGCCAAGTCATTGACTGCAGCCAGCTCTCGTTGGGTCTTTTGTAGCTTTTGGTGCTTAAATTTTATTTGATGGCTTTCTTTGTTGGCCGGCCGGACTGTGAGAAAAACCTCTGCGTAATCCCCAAAAATCTGTAGAAATTATTTTCACCTGCCGGTCTGGTCGCTGCTCGCTGTTGACTTGATTGATTTGTTTGCACAATCCGAGGAAAATATTAGCAGGAAGTTAACCCCTTGTCAAATCAATTTCTAATTACCCAATTTTAGTTTCTTTCGCCGACGCTTTCGTGCTATTTTTATACATTTCGTTGGATCGATCTGCGAGTCCCCCGTCGTGCTCGTGTTTCTGTAATTACTTCCCACACACGGCGAAGATTGTAATTAATAATTGCCAATTTGGTTTGTTTGCTAATTGTTGGCCATTACTGCTGGTGTTGCGACTGCCAGGGTCAGAGACAGGCCATCCCGGCTAAAATTAATAAAAAATGTCCAGTGGCAGTTGAAATCTTGTCGTCGATCAATTACAAAGTTGTGACTCAATGGATAAAATTGGATAATAGTTTTGGAGATAATAGTGAAGGGTTTAAGATTGTCTTCCAAAAAAATAAAATATTAAAGAGGGTCGCCTTAGGTATATCCCTAATTACACAAGAAACCCTAAAGGGCAAGTCCATTTCAGAAGGCCCAAAGAGGTTCTAAGACTTTAAGGTAAGTCCCAATATGTTTTACAAATGGTTAGCCAATACAAATCAACGCCAGATTAATAAAAAACAAAAGCCATTTCCAGACAAACAAAAACTGAAACACCGAAAAAAGACTAAATGCTTTACAAATAGCAACAACAACCAAGTGCTTGAGGGGAAAGACTTTCACCTTGCGACGAATGATCGCAAGAAAGAAGGAAAAAAATATATAAAATAAAAGGCAAAAGAAAAAAAAACCAAACCCAAGACAAAAAAGGCTGGCAGAAGCGGCCTTCGAGAGAGATGCCATGGACCCGAAGCCAAAAAACCGAGCCCGACCTGCGATGGCCTCACCTGGCAACCTGACGGCAAGTGGGCAACCTGATCATGATCATGATCATCGGGAAGAAGACTGGCGCTGAAGAAGCCACCGCCGCAACCGTGCGTCAATAAACCTTTGACTCAATGAGGCTTACAGCTTATCACCACAACACAACAGCAGAAAAAAATCCAAAAAAAACGTTCGGTGTGAACGATCAGCGATCGTGAGCTGGCAACTTTTACTTTCCATTCAAGAATGGAGGGAATCTTGGGATTAAGTCATTCGGCTCATCCCCACTTAGACGCGTACTTAGAATTCTACTTTCCCCAAAAGTCTTCCAAAACCACAAAGTTACCCCCACGAAGGCACTTGGAGAGCAAAAGTGAAAACCAGGCTGTGGGCATTTGAAGCTGTCAAGCTCATGACGGGCCAGAGATCTCCGGGGCAGTAGAGTCGGTGGACAGCTCGAATCTGTCAGTCGTTTAGGATAATTGCCGGTCGTCTTTAATCGAACGAGTATCGAAACCCTCCACTAATGGGCTCAGCAGACACAGTTATTAGTAGGGGCTCTAGTTGGATGCAAGCACAAGCCACTTAAGGGTATACAAATATTATCACAACGCCGAGATTGGCAACCAGCCTGTCGGAAATTGCATAATTCGCAGCATGCGAACCACCAAAGATTAAAATCGGATAAATTAATAACAAACCCTAAATGAACAAACAGAGCCCGAGGCTGCAAGTGGTGACCCCAAATGGTGTCACGTGGAATCATTAAGCCCCACACTGAAGTTGGGAAAGAGAAGAAGCTGAGCTGGAAAAATTAGACCAAATGTGAAGTCAATAATCTGTGGTGGCCCGCAACCGCTTCCGTTTTCGGTTGATTAATAAAGTAAATAAATATTAGACAAGCGTGTACGTAATTCCCTAACCAGATTATGGATGGGTATGTAAGCCCAGGCAGCAGTGATTAATAAGGGGCTTACATATTTAATTTTTTTGGCATTTAAACACGACAAGGCATCCCTTCCTACAGCATGTAGATAAATACAGGCTCTTACCATAAAGCCTATAAATATGCTTCAATAAATCGTTTAAGGTATCCCGCTGGAGAATTTTAAACCAATTGTGGAACATACAGCCAATCTAGGGCTCAAAAGTGGAAATCCAGAATTCTGCAAGGGGTACCCCTACAAAAATTTGAAAAATGGGGATCCAAAATTTTGTGTTGAGATTTTGATAGGGATTTGAAGAGGATAGTTTCACAAATCGTTTAAGGTATCCCGCTGGAGAATCTGATACAAATTGTCCAAGATACAGCCATTCTAGGGCCTAGAAGTGGAAATCCAGGATTCTGCAAGGGGTACCCCTACAAAAATTTGAAAAATGGGGATCCAAAATTTTGTGTTGAGATAATGATATTGATTTGAAGAAGATAGTTCTACGAATCGTTTAAGGTATCCCGCTGGAGAATCTGATACAAATTGTCCAAGATACTGCCATTCTAGGGCCTAGAAGTGGAAATCCAGGATTCTGCAAGGGGTACCCCTACAAAAATTTGAAAAATGGGGATCCAAAATTTTGTGTTGAGATAATGATATTGATTTGAAGAAGATAGTTCTACGAATCGTTTAAGGTATCCCGCTGGAGAATCTGATACAAATTGTCCAAGATACTGCCATTCTAGGGCCTAGAAGTGGAAATCCAGGATTCTGCAAGTAGGGGTACTCCTACAAAAATTTGAAAAATGGGGATCCAAAATTTTGTGTTGAGATAATGATATTGATTTGAAGAAGATAGTTCTACGAATCGTTTAAGGTATCCCGCTGGAGAATCTGATACAAATTGTCCAAGATACTGCCATTCTAGGGCCTAGAAGTGGAAATCCAGGATTCTGCAAGGGGTACCCCTACAAAAATTTGAAAAATGGGGATCCAAAATTTTGTGTTGAGATTTTGATAGGGATTTGAAGAGGATAGTTCCACTAGTTGTTTAAGGTATCCCGCTGGAGAATCTGATGAAAATTGGCCAAGATACAGCCATTCTAGGGCCTAGAAGTGGAAATCCAGGATTCTGCAAGTAGGGGTACTCCTACAAAAATTTGAAAAATTGGGATCCAAAATTTTGTATTGAGATAATGATAGGGATTTGAAAAAGATAGTTCTACGAATCGTTTAAGGTATCCCGCTGGAGAATCTGATACAAATTGTCCAAGATACAGCCATTCTAGGGCCTAGAAGTGGAAATCCAGGATTCTGCAAGGGGTACCCCTACAAAAATTTGAAAAATGGGGATCCAAAATTTTGTGTTGAGATTTTGATAGGGATTTGAAGAGGATAGTTCCACGAATCGTTTAAGGTATCCCACTGGAAAATCTGATGAAAATTGTCGAAGATACTGGCATTCTACGGGTCAGAAATGGAAATCACGGAATTCCAAATTTAGCCCTTTGGGTTCGAAAGGAAACAACATCCATTTGAGTACATAATTTTTTCTTTTATTTCTTTTTTTGTTGTAATTCTTGTAGTTGTAATTGATTACATGCTTTCTTGATCTATACAATTAATATGCATCATTAATTTAAAATTGATATATACGTATAGTTCGTAATTATAAGTAATTTTATCATTTTGTTTTGTTTTTTGTTTTAATTTAATACTAAACGTTAAATTCGAACACACTTTGTAAACAAGTTTTCAATTTGATTTGTTTTTTGTTTTTTGTTGTCAAAATTTATAGTAAAACACAAAAACTAAAGTATCAGAGGACAATTACGACGAGTGGCAGAGAAAACATCTATAAATAATACGAAACAAGCTCTAAACGATCGCAGCTGTGTATATATAGGCTTAGGTATTGAAGTCCTAGGTGATATACATATATATATTTATATTCAAAAGTCATGAGCAAAATTACAATCTGTGTACAGTGTTATCTAAACTTATCTAAACAGGATTATAGGTTACAAACTTCGTTCAATGACAGTCTAGATTCGGTAAGCGTCCTTACCCAGCTCAAGTTTCTACTAAACTGTTTGCCGATCCGATCTCCTCCTCGATTCTGTTCCGATACACAAATTTATTTTGAATAAAACTGTATTTATTTCATTTGTTTTTTTTTTCTTTGTTGCCTCCACTAATACTGTGGCGCTTTACAATTACTGCACTATTTCTTATTCGGTTGTGATATTGGCCATATTCTGTTTATTTATCCGTATAGTCTAATAGATTTATAGTTAGTTGAATATGTGTTTCCATTAAATTATGACATGTATTCAGAGGGGTTCAGTGATGATGGGTGATAATTGTTCTCATTCTCAATCTCACTTTCATGGGGGAATGAACTTTTCCGATCATTCCTAGTGTGATGTATGACGTTGGCAATCAAAACTTCCAGATCCTACGAACTTACGAATACAATTATAGTTTAGATATACAGATACATTTCGGTTTCGCGTATGTAACTAATAACAGCCTTGATACTGTTGCAAAAGACATGGAAGCTGTATGAAATTGTTACAGTTTTTGGGGTAGTAACCCTATAAATATGTCCTATATCTTTGAGTGGGTCGTGTGTGGTTGTGAGTGGGATGCGTTGGGTGAATCGTTACAAATGTTGTCTACAACTATGTTAGGTATATGCCATATCTAATAGACTACATCTAGGTTATCTTGTTCCTTTGAGCTGGCTTCCGTTTCTCTTTAATCATTTATCATTTATGTTTTTATCCTTGAAGGTTTCTTGTTTAGGCTGAATACAGTGTGTGAAGGATGACTTGCAACACCTTGGTAGGTTTGGAGGGAGGAGAATACTTTTCGGGAAGGGTTTTGTGGTTTGTGGGGGAAAATACAATAGCGAATACCATTGGCTATGGCAGTAGCGAAATAAAATAGTTCAGGGCAACTGAAACTGAGAAATACTGCAAAGTGCTGCAAGGATGAAAACTCTATAGCTGGACGCCTGGTCTCCCAGGAGCTGGGGGCCAGTGGGAGTTCAACAGCAATGCGCTCGCATTCAAATACAAATACACACACATCTAAATATATATATTCCTATATAGCTTACTACAAAACTAGGTGAGCGGAGGAGAGAAACGGGGGCGAGGACTCCTAGTTCTGCTGTCCATCCATCATCCCATCCTTCTTTGCCTGCCCTGCCTGCTCCCGCTCCTCCGCCTCCGCCGCCGTCTCTGCTCCTGCCCGCTCCTTGACATCAGCGCAGTGCTGTGGACGCCACTTCTAGCTCCAGAAATCCATCATGTTGACCAGCTTGCACTTCTTGAGCTCCAGCTTGGTGGGCCTGGCCCGGAGTCAAGCTCTCCCGAAGATGGCTCTGTCGGAGACATCGCCGGTTGACTGTGAGTGTGACATGACGGTGGCTCCCGACGACGATTGCTGCTGCTGCCCACCGCCTGCCCCGCCGTGATGGTGGTGGTGGTGCGTGGCGGTGGCAATGGTGGCCGTGGATGCATTGTGGTGAGTCACATTGTGGTGATTGTGCGCCAGAGTTGAGCTGCCGTACTTGGAGGACACTCCGCTGCCGTTCAGGTGCTTCCTGGTGGCCGCCGAGGAGACATGGTGGGTACTGCCGCTTCCCACGCCCCCGTAGATGCGGTGCAGGGAGTACTGCTGCACGGATTCCAAGTCCGAGACGCTGGACGTGATCTTTGAGCGCACCGCCACCTTCTGCATGCTGTTGTACTTGTCGCTGGCACTCAACTTAATCTCCGGCAGGTGTCCGTTCGACTGGGCGTGGCCATGGGTGTGGCTCTGGGACTGCACCTGCGCCTGCTGCTGCCTTGACTTGGTCGTGGTGGCGATTGCCGCATTGTGCACTGCCGTGGTGCTGGTTATCGAAGCCACCACGGGACCACCACCGACGACACCGCCGGTTCCGCTGCCCGGCGAGATATCTGCAAAATTGTAGCAGGAGGACTTCTGGGAGACACTGTTCAGGCCGGAGCTGGAGGAGCTGTTCGACATGCGGCAGCTGCGATGGCGACTGGAGGAGGAGGGCTGCAGAAACTCGTGATGGGCTGCCTCGTCCGGCGTCATCCGCTCCGCGGGATCCCACTCAAGGCAGCGCTGCAGGAAGTCAATAAAGTACCGGTCCTGGCAGTGCAGGATCTGTGCCAGCGACTTGCTGCCCGGTGTCCGCTTCCTGCCTTTGGTGTTGGTGATGCAGCGCGGAGCATCCCGGGAATCGAAGAAGAGTCGGCGCCTCCTGGCTACCGAAATGAGCACCTTGGGTGGCAGGCCCAGCACCTCCATGATGCAGGCCAGCTGTTCCACCTCGTTCTCGCCGGGGAAAAGGGGAAAGCCCGTGTAAAGCTCGGCAAGGATGCAGCCTGAAAGTAGAGGTTGACACGTAATTAGTATTGATTTCTTGCTAAGTCCGATGCAGTCGTTTTCGGGGCAGTCAGACAAGCGCATTGACCTTGACTTTGTGTCGGACACAGTAAGAGCCCGAGTCCTGTACTCTGGCTGCTGGATTATTTATTTGCTGCTGCACTTTCTAATGGGCCTGAACAGAAAACGAGTGATGGATGCTGACTCAGTGGTGGATGACACAAAACCTCTACCATTGACTGACAATTTCAGTTTCAATTATCCTCGATTTCTGGCTAGTCATTACAGTAAAGGACAATTGCAGTAAAAAGAATAGTTTAGATTCCCTGTATTCCCCAAGCAACCTCTATCTATCCTATCAGAAACGTATATTTGGCCTGCTCCTGGGCGTTTACCTTTCTTTATGACCTCATTTGCCTAATGAACCTCGAAGCAATCAAGTCCGCACATATCTATTACAGCCGCCACTCTTCCGAGGGGAACAGAGTTGAGAGCTCACATCATTCAACACGTAACCCATTTCCAGTCCCCTCTCCAGCTGCTCACTGTTTGCTCGGTGCACAGTAACTCAAATAAGTAGCCTCCCACGGCATGAAGAAGCCCAAGACAGGGGATAAAAATAAACTGGGCTGGCTTTTATTAGGACCCGGGCAGAAACAACCTGCCTCTCACATTCCAACGAACCCTCCCACAAGTCCGTGCGCACATTTAATGAGTCCTTTGTTGTGGAAGGAGCCCACGATATTTTGCTGGCTTTGCTTTTGCTGACCGGACGTGGTTGTGGTCGGAAATGGGCGCTAAAAGGATGTGCACGGCGGAACACGGGGAGGCCCGGCTAAAAGTCCAGGCCAGGTTGGGCTCGGGTTGGCAGAATTATTGTATACATAAACTTCGAGTGGGGCGGCACTTGTTGAGTGCTCCCTCACCTCCGGCACCTTCATCGATATCTCATTGTTCGGTCGGCAGGAGGAGGTCCTTCCGCCCATTCCGCCCGCCCTGGTGCCTGTTGCTGTTAATTGGCCTAGTGCGTGTTCTTACACTCGGTTGAGCTTTTATGTTCGGCTAGAGTGGAAAGCCATCAGTTACTGAAAGTAATATTGAGCAAAAAGCTACAAGCTAGTATTGAGGCTGCACTGGCAGGAGGTCTTTTACTTCACAAATATATCATAGAATTATTTTTTCACCTCTCAGCCCATCTGGTCTACTTCAATTCAAATTGGAAACACCACAAAAATTAGTTCAGTGACCAAACATTAAGTATACGACACGTTGTTTCCCTCAGTGCTCGTGGTGTCCCACAAAAACACAGAGCCCTGGCACCCCCACACTGTTTAATATTTAATCCTTTCCATCAGGCTCTGAAGGATATATGCGAGGGTGTAGGGCCAAACGTGTGTGCGCAATAAATTGCTTGCCAAATGCAGGGCAAACATTTAAAATTTCATTGCAGCCGATACACGTTTCCAGACCACTCGGGACTCGGGACTGGGGACACACGGCTGGATGTTTTTAATTAAAAGTGGACAAAGACACTCACCTAAGCTCCACATGTCGATGGCGGTGCCGTATTGTAGTCCGAGAATCACCTCCGGGGACCGATAGAACCTAGATTGGATGTACGTATAGAATTTGCGGTCCACGTAGCACGAGCTGCCAAAGTCAATGACTTTGATCGAGCTGCTGCCTCGCTGTTTGAGCAAGATATTTTCCTGTTGAAAGTAAAATGTGATTTTTGGTATTTGAGAATAGAAGGCAATGCACTTACTGGCTTGAGATCACAGTGAATGATGTTTTCCTTGTAAAGCAGACGCAGGCACTTCACAATCGAGTTGCAGAACCGGCGAATGAGACTCATGCTGAATCCATTGTAGTTGTTCTTCTTTATCAACTCGTACAGGTTCAGGCTGCAAGTGAGAAGACAGGGGCGTGTTAGTGGAGCCGTTTCAAGTGTGACTAACATGAGTCAGCGGCGAAATCCCCATCCAAACAGTTGGCAAAACAAGAGACACACTGTCGCAAATAGAGAACACAGAACAAGGAGTCGCAGTAACATGCATTGAATTAATTCCCATTGCATGTCGGGCCCAAATTTGGGCTTACTAGATAACGTTCGTCAGCAACAATATCGACAATGTCGGAGCAGTCGGCAGACGACAACAGAACCGGCCTGAAATGGTGGCAAATCGAGCAGAAAAGAGCTGCCAAATGATAGTCATCGACAGTGGGTCGAAGGGAAAGATTTAAAAACTTGTTCGAATAATATTTTTGGAAGATATAATGGCTACACAAACTATATATTAGTTTGAGGCTTATGTAGTAATTTATTTAAAAAGATTATTTAATGAGAAACTATGTACTGTGCCACTGTGCCACCCACCCTCCTTGGGGCAATAATGTCTCCTGTTTGTCAACCCCTTTGCTGTTTTTGTTTACATTGCCATTTTTGTACCGTGTTTTGCATTCGCAGTTTGTGCGATTGCCGGCGATTAATTAACTGATAACGAAGGAGCTGCAGCTCCCTCAATGTCAATGCAACCACTAAACAGAAACAAAAGCAAAACTTTTAATATACTCATTCTATGATTTATTATCGAGACGAAAGTTTGGTCAATTGTGGTTGCCAGTGTTTGGGCCACTGCGAATGACTGATGGCTTTTCGTGGCCGGCCCCGAGGGCAAGGATATTAGTCTCTTCTTTCAATCTTTCCCCATATTTCCTCTCGTTGATCCAAATTTATTGAATCTTTCGATATGAGGAGTCTATCAATAACTGAGTGACATGTTTGACCCACATCCTTCGAAATGTATAAGGGAGCTGTAGATTACCGAAAGCAATATCTGCTCCTGACATGAAAGGACGTCGTGTGGGCCAGGGCGTCGATGAATAGCTGAAGGCTGTGGCTCTTAAAGCTTCAGTTTAATCGTTTGTAGACGCTTTGGGCCCTGTTTTACAACTTGTTCATGGCTTAATCCAATTTAAATTTATGTCAGCACACTAAAAGCCCCAACCCGAGTTGCTAAGAGCGCCTGAAAGCGCGTTAAGCTGATTCAGCCAACGCCGGGTAGAGTGGCAAGGCCACAAAGCCACATAATGGCCTGGATGACTGTCGAATTGCAGAGCAACACTCTGGCGCTGGATGGCAAGTACCTCCTCCCAACCGCAAAGGTCAGGCGGCTCTTAATTTGAAAACTTTCGCATTGCACCCAGCCGACGCGAACGCAAAATGCCAAAATGGCAGGACCTTAAATTCAGCGCGGCTTAAAGAATCAAGCGGCTATTGATTTTATGGCCACCCAAAATAGATGGCAGACGAGTCTATAACAAACCAATAAGAAAATCATCAAAATGTCATAATTTCAATCGGCAAATCGGGACAATACATACATCCTCCGTGCGGATCCTTACGGGTAAGGATGTATAAGACAAGTCTGTATGTTATAACTGCATTATGACATGCCACACAGTCAATGTCACAAGTCCATGAACTTGAAAATAGTTTACGTCTACCCGAGGCGGAACTGAGGCGTCTTTTTTCCGTTTTCCTGTTCCGATGTCCTGTTTGCCGTTCGCCGCCTTGCCGTTTTCCGTGCCAAAATTCCTCTGGTAATTTGATTGATTTGCCCCTGCGCCGTTGCAAAGCAACATGCAACTGTAACGAGCCACTAATGCCTGCATTTAGCCCACAAAAAATGGAACAGAGAAATGCCGAAACGAGACAGTGCCACGCCGGGTGAAAGTGAAATAAACAAAAGCTGGGAAAACAAATAACAAACAACGCCCCCAGTAAACAATAAACAGATAGGTTTGAAGGTCTGGCCTAATCAGATGGACCTTTGGGCATTACTATACTGAGGAATTGAATAAGGCAGGCTATTTATTCTAAATATACCCTTTTTAAGGACCTCGGGACAACCTCACATATTCATGCATCCCCTAGAACTTTTCGCTACATATTTCATGATTGCCAATTGGCCAAACTCTGAAAAATAAACCTGTCTTCGGGCCAAGAAGTGTGCCACTTCCCGGGGGCGGTGGGCGAGATAACTTTTTCGGGGCTTTGGCTCGACTTTCAGCATAAATTTGAAATTGGTTTCCCGCCAGGTTGAAAGCGAAATGTGACTGCCATGGGCGTGATTGACATGAGAGTGACTACCAGAGTTGTCTGAATTTGCAAGGCAAATGTTCTCGGCGTGAAAAAGAGTTTGGGGAGGAATTAATTCCGTTCTGCTGCTATCGATCGGGTGAGTTTATAAAATATTAATGATGCTCCTCCAAAGCGGATTTCTATTTGCCATTATCCTCAGTTAATTTCTCCTTAAACATCCATAAATATTCAACGTTAAGCCGCTTAACCAAAGGGCTGCCTTTGAATAAATGATGCTGTCCCCGACTGGGACATCAAGGACCTTGGCGCTCAGAGGCTCAAGGTCGGCCCACAATATTCCAGCTGAATATCTCTCGCTGCCATTCGTTGTGTGGCATTTTAGATAGTCGGGGGGCTGTGTGACAGCCTGCTACCAACTAGACCCACAAATAATCAGAGAAATGCCAAAAAGTTACATATAGTTTCGGTGGAATGTGAGGGGAGGATTCACCTTTTTTCAGATGATAAATGACTTGGCCTTGGCCACGTTAACTGGCTGCTATCTCGTCCCGCTCCCCTACATAGGAGACTGGCGGAAAGGAAAACAAACTTAATGCTCGGGAAATGTCAATTAGCAGTAATTACTGTGCCATGGCACGGCATAATAATAACCTACATCAACATCAGCAGCACAGCTGACACAGACACTCCCCCGCCAAACATCCGCGACCACTCGACTGTTTATTCTCCTGGTAACTCAATCCTTTGCTCTTCGTCCTTGCCGCCGCCCCCTAATTGCAATTTACACGCTCTGGCTGCAGAAATTAATTACTAAAAAAATAAAATAAACTTGCAGGACACGGTTCTGCTCATTTGCATGACCACGCCCATTGGGCACGCACCACAGCCCTCCGCATGTTGCATTTTAATTAAAAATAATTCCTTTCCAGCCCCGTATGAGCGACAAAAAGTGCGGAATGCTGGCGACGTCCTGTCAGATACTCGTGGCACTCCCCGGCTGTCGAAGGACATGTCAGGAATAGTCAATTACATGGTCGCTGACAGGTAGCAGATGATGCATCTGCGACATTGATTGGCTTTCAAAGCAATTGAGTTCTGGTCACTAAGTGGGTCACTCCCACTCCCAGGGTTGTCTACTAACAGCTCTGACTTTTCCTTTCTAATTGTCATACATTTTATTAAATTTTTTTAAGACTTTAAAGTCATTATTTATGATTCATAATGGATATTTATGGCTTGGCGGCAAAAATTAGGTTTTGTGATTTGTTTGAATGACTTTTTTGTTTATTCTTAAATGGTTATCCATTAAGTTTAGTATCTCATTAAATTTAAAAATTAATTCTTGCGCGATTATCGCCAACCCGATCTCGTTATGGGCCATAAAAATTGAAATTAAATCATGACATATTGCTCAGCCAAGAGTCGCGGATATGGGGGATATACTAGGTCAGGAGACAGTGACATTGGAGGCGGACTGGGGAGGGAGGCGAGTAATTCGCCTGTGTTGCCCTCCGGGGCGGCATTAAGCTGAAATTTATGTGCTTGGCTCTGGCAGACGCACACAACACACCCTCAGATGTAAAACTTGGCCACATCCATAGAGCCATATCCACATCCATGGAGCTCAAAGCAGGGAGCATGTTCGTTCGCCAGAAAGAGCAGCGTCATCGCCAATGGGACAATATGCCGCATAGTTCTATTAGTGTGTGTGTTGGTGCTACGCCCTCGGGTGGCTGTCTATGGCACTTTGGCAGCTACCATTTTATCGCCGTCGCTGTGAATTATGTGGCTCATAATGCTAAAACAAGACCAAGAAACAGCCACCTGCCAGGGTCGAATGTGGAGGGCCATCCGGCGTGGGTATGTGCGAAAATGTGTCACTTGGCGTCAATTTAGTTCCGCCCATGCCCGACCTTTTTGCGGAATGAAGTCCTTGAATGGGCCGGCTGTTGTGCGAGGTGTAATAAGTGTGTCACTTTGGGGACTCGGATTAGGTTTCATATTCTGGGGTCAGTTTGCTAATTAGCTAATCAGATTGTGGACGAGCTTTCCGCAAAATATGTTTCTCTTTAAAGCTCTAGCAATTAAGACTAATTCAAAAACCCATTTCCATGGTCTAGGATCCGCTAATCCTATCACGCAAATTAAATCTATATCTCTCAGTAGTTTAGCGCAAATCGGAGTCCCCCTGCCATGCAAATTAAATTGCGTGCACGTAGATTTAATTATATAAACTTGCCCCACAATTTGTTTACTGGTTCACAACAAACTTTAAAACTTGCCGCCGAGTTGTCAATGCGGTTCCTCCACTGCCTCCACTAGCCCCCTGGTCACTTTCAGGCACAAAACTTTTCCCGCTGCAGGAAAAACTTCTTCAGGACTCGCAAAAATAAAACACTAAGTGCGCACTCCAAGCAACAGAAACGGAAAACAATTTTGCGGCTAATTAGTCGCAGAGTAAATAATTAATTAACTTTGGGTATCTACTTGAAAGGGGCCTACTAGACTAAGCCTGAATTTGTATATCTGATATTTGGGGGGATGTGAACACTAGGCCTCCTCCTGATGGCGTGCCACTAACCCATTTGGATTTTAGAAGCCCAAAATCAGTGCTCAAAAATGTCAACTTGCAAAAATGTACTACGCTTCTCGGGCTTCTCTGCAATTAAGACAAATTAGTCGAACGGGGGGCCTGACGGAAATGTCAGGCTCAATGGGACAGGAAGGTATTTTTATTGGGCCCCGAGGGGCAACCTGCCGCTTACAAGACCGCCTTCGACCTTCGACGTTCGCTTTCTTCAACTTTGGCCATTGCATCGCGTGCCGCCCGTGTACTTTCTTTGGGATTTATTTTTACCATATTTGCGTTGCCTGCTGTCTAAACTTTGACATATGCAGTCAGCTCAGGTGGCTCAGTTGGCTCAGTCAGCCCATGAAAAATCAACACCTGCAATGGGCAGGGGCAGGCAGCTGATTTTTCCTTCTGCCAATCAATTAGATTTCCGCTTACACACCTAGATACACCAGCCACAACAACAGGTTTTCCCTGCCCCGCTGGCTAGTGGGTGGTGTGTGCCAGGTGGTGCTAGAAGTAGGCGTGGCAATGCATTTAGCTGCGCCTGCCAGTAGGCCACACAACATTCAACATTTAAATTGAAATTGATGGCCGAGCGGCGTTTGCGGTTGGTTGTTGATTTCGATACTATGTCTGCGTCTGTCAGCAGTTTGCGCTTTTCAGGACTGCAAGCTTGCAGAACCGGAAATTAAATAGAAAATTATATTGTCTTCCTGGATATCTGTTGTTACTCCCTCTCTGCTCTTCCGGGGAATTAATATCAAAAACTAATGGTTGAAATTATGAAAACCACTTCAAGGCATTTATAAGCCTAGTAGAATTTATGGCCTTATGAAATCGCAGAACCAAAGACATATGATACCAAACTCACACCCGGCCAATAAAACCCAAGGGGTAGTCGGAAAATGCACATGGTTGCGGGAAAAGTTTCCACATCGCAATGCGTGCTAGGTACTTGGAACATGGAAATTAATAATAGCCAAAATTTTATGGACAACTGGCACGCAACTAAAGTTTGCCGGCAATAATTGGCAGAATGTTAATAGAAATGCGAGTTATACGCGCTTTTAATTGAAGACGGTAACAGTGGGCTCCACTTTCCCCGCCATTGGCCAAACAAGACGGCAATAAAACGCTCCACCATTGACGTCACAGGCTGTAGGGTGGATAACTCACCTCATCAGCTCGAAGGTGATGAACAAGTGTTTACGGAAAAACGTGTAGTCCAGCATGTGGATGACGTTGTGAGATCCATCCGCATCCTTGTCCCGCAGCTCGTCCAGAATGTTGAGCTCCTCAACGGCCTGGTTGAGGAAGCGCTTCTTGTTCCTGATTATCTTGATGGCCACGTGTGTGTTGGTTTTGTGGTCCAGGGCCCGGATCACCTGGCCGAAGCTGCCTTTGCCAATCACCTCCAGAATCTCATACCGAAAGGCTACGTGATCGTGCTCGATCTGTAAAGTTTTAATTCAAAATATAATTTATAATTCTTAAAGAAATAGTTTCTTCTTACGATCTTGTAGTTGCCATTGTCATCGTCATAGCCCAGGTTAGTGGTATTGGCTGTGGGGGCGGGTTTGTTGTAGTTCTTGCTGGCATGCTGGCCAAAGTACCAGACCTCCTTGTACACCTTCAGCTCCTCGAACTCCAGGTCTGTTAGGTAGTTCCGGAACTTTTTCACCAGTTCTAGTATTAGAATAGATTTGAAAAAATATTTTATTATTTTAAATGGAAATTAAACTTTAACTAAAAGCTTTCTCATGCATACTCATTCAAAACTAAGTAAGTGGTAATTGAAAATTTTCCCATGTGGCAACAGGCACTCTAAAAACCTATTGACCCTGACCTCAATGCCATTTCGGTTTTCTCTCTTTCGACATTTTATATAAAATTAATTAGAAGCCGAGGGATGATGGAGAGTGGCGCCAAATGCCTGGAGGACGTGCCCAACTAATTGGCATTGGACTGCAGCGAGGAAAACCAAAAACGCACAAAGCATCGCCTCTCAATCCCATGGATGAACTTTAACCCTTTGAGGGTGGAATTAAACTAGAAATTTAATAAAATTAAAAACTAAACTATGATAGTGGAAGCCTTCTAGGTATCAGACTCTACCATCTAAAATAGTACCCTTTAGGGCTCAATTCAGTTACAACCTAGGGTTAAATGTGTGGGCTCCACTTACCAGATGGCGTCATGGGGGTGTTGCATTTTGGTTCGGCGCTGCCTGTGCTGCTGGCCGAGTTGCCGGAGCTGCCACTGCTGCTGTTGGACTTTGTGGAGGAGCCCCGCTCGTTGACCCCGTTGCTGCTACTGTTGGTGGTCGATGAGGAGACTGGGGAGCCGATGTTGTTGTTATTGTTGTTGTGACCGTTGGTATTCCCGTTGCTGTTGCCGTTCAGGGACGTGGCATTGGCCGAGGTCTCATTGACAGCCACATGATTGTTGTGTCCGTCCAGTCGCCTGGAGCCGTTGCAGAGCTGGGGCAAGTCCAGTCGAGAGCTCGAGAGGCGAGCATCCCGGCGCAGCTTGTCGTTGTCCAGCTGAATCTGAAATGCAGAGTCAAGACATTAATTGGCTTTCCCATCTAGACGGTTAGCAGAGAAGCGTTGCATACTATCGGGCCGCCGGCGAACTCTGAGCCCAGCCGCTTGTAGCCCGAGTATTTGGTGCGCAGAAAGTAGCATAGCTTTCGGCTAAGCTTCTTATGGGAAAAATGTTTTTGAATCTTGTTCCATTTCATTTTTGACAAATCTGGTGAGTTGATCGATCGGTTCTATAAGCTTGATCTTCAAATATCAAATATAAGTCACTTGAAAGTAGTGATTCGTCTTCGACTAGGTATAGTACTACATACTAAGTAGTTACTTGTTTATTTAACAAAATAATATAAATATGTAATTTGATTTTTTGCTATATAAAAAGATTATATTTGGATAGAGGTCTTGAATAGAATTGACATAAAAAGGGAAACACATATTCCTCCAGTCTCAGATATATTATTTGTATAGTTAAATGGCCAAAACTTTTGCCAACTCGATGCCTATTTCGAACTTGTTTACCTCCATCAGTCGACCCTTGACTTACCGGCATTTCACATCGATCCAACATCGTGTCGACTTCACTGTACTGATGGTCTTATCCAAAAAGGAAAACGAATCCTCGAAGAACCAGAGTCCTGTCACCCTGAGCCCGGTGCTTAACTGGTTGAGTGGTATCTCTATTGATAACTTTCGGGGTAATATGTCTTTGGAGCGCACATTTGCATTTGTTTCGGTTGTTGGGGCCAACTGTAAAGAGTTAAAAAAACAAAACAATGGTTAGAATATAAGTAAGAAACAACATATATTTTCGAATGGACTTCCAAAGTCTTTAAACCCTTGACTTTTAACCCTTCGAGCGGTAACTAATGCCAAACGCCAAATAAGAGAAACAGAAACAAAGTCAAAGAAATATAATAATCGTAAATAATACAGTTCGAATCAGCGGGCCATTGCGCATTCCAAGTGCACACCATAAATAAAAGGGAACTGTGAATGGTAAATGGTAAACAGAAACACAGAAACGCCCCCCGAATACCCATGACATGTCGGGGCACTGGCGGGCCAACCATAACTAACTGAGCCAACCGTCAGTCGTCCGTCAGCGACAGTTAGCAGTTTTCATTGTCAAGGCGGGCGACGACAAGCCCAGCAGCGGCCTCATCAAAGGGCCCCCAAACTTTATTCATATTTTCTCTCCGCAAGGGTCGCAAGAACCCCCGAAAAGGGCCAGACCCACTCCACAGTCTCCCATTCCAACCAGCTCCCCAACTGCAACGCCCGTTTCGGCTGACAAGCATAAAAAGTTGGAAACCAAAGTCATGGCCAATTATTAGCCTTTTTTTCTTCCGCTGACTTGTGCACTCTACTTGCCCATAATAATCCTAACCCTTTTCGGCAGGCCTTTTCGGAAAGCAACCCCTTTTCGAGGGGTAAGTGCAGCGGAAAGTTAAGTTTGTTTGGTAATTTCCTTATGAATAGAGGCGTGTAACTAGATATTCGGCAGTCCACTGAAATAAACCATATCCTTGTGCCCTAAAGAAACTCTAACTCTTTACAGTGTACTGCGAACAGGTTACCAAAAATTTCAAGGCACCCTAGACAGCTCCAACCACTTGTCTAGTTCCTACTTTACTTAACCATTTTCTCCTCTATTATTATTTTCTTTTATTCAGCTGTCTTCATATCTTTCGCGACTGCTCAGCCACAATTTATTGGCTTTTAAAACTTTTCTGTCATAAAACGATAATTTACAGCATTCGTTTCTTCATCAAACTGACAGTTGCTCTGGCATTGTGGGGAGTCCAGCGGTGGGAGTTCGAGGATTTTCCTGAGCTTCACCATATATCATGAAGTATTCCGCTGTTGTCTGCTTGTTAGGTCGTTAGCTTTCGACTGAACTCTGCCTTTCGGGGCTGGATGGCCGATCGAGGGGTCGCGGGCCAACCAACAGCTTACTCAGCCAGCCAGTCAGTCAGTCAGGGCTGTCTGTCATTAAATGCACTTTTTGGGTTGCCATTTTCCGTCCACTTCAGTTTCGCAATTCGGGTAGAAAGCCATGGAGCCGAAAGTGACTTAAAGACCCAGCAGCAGACAGGCCGAGTTTCACATTTGATAAGCGAAAGTTTTTTGAACCCACCTCGACTTGAGTCGGACCTAAGCTGGCGGCAAGGTTGGACAATTATGACCATAGACCGTTCCAAAAAGGTGTCGCCGCTGACGGCCAAGAGTCCGCAAGCATTGTTCTCACCGATTTAAATGAGAAATCAATTGAAACTCTAGCCAATTGTGAGCAATTCCAACAATTACACGCCTCGGCAATCGAACCATTTATTGATATATTTTATTGCAGTGATTTCAGCACAGAAACCCCAAGTTCATTGAGGATCGTTTGTCATTGCTCCGACACCCACCCGGTATCTGCAATTTCTATTGGTGACACTGAGACTGGCGTGTTGTATTTTTGGCTCAATGCTCAGGTTTTCGAAGATGTCTGGGTCGATTGGCATCGGCATTGAAGTATCATTGAAGTGCCATATCGGGCTTTGAATCGAAAAGACCTCCAAACGACAGATCGCTATCAGATCGCACTTCATATCGAGGTGATCAAACGATTCCGCTCTGATTTATCCGTCCTAATCCCTCGCGGGTGCGAGACTCCAAAGCCAAAATGAAAGTTAACCCCCACTGAACCCCGATGAGCAAGAAAAAATGTTTAATTTAGCCAGCGTCCGTTTTATTTCTCCCCATTGCATAATCCAATTCGGGTCTGCTCAGCTAATTTCGCTTCAGCTACTTTGATGATGGTGCTGGTCCGCTGACCCAAGGCATTAAGACAAAATATTAAGCCATTAATTTGAAATTTCTACGCCAAGTGCGCCAGAAACAAGAAGAAAATTGCCCACTCAAAGTAATTGAGTTGCACTAAGCTCAAAAATATCGTTGCCTGTCTTCGAAATTAACAATCAGTTGGGAGAGATGGGACGGCAACTTTAGTAGCAATAAAAGTGTCATGAAATTTATGTGAATAATTTGTCAATTTATTATGGCGGGGTATTGTGACAAGTGCGGGAAAATCGTTTCAATCAAAAGAGCCGAAAGAGTATCCGGACTGTGGCCTGCACTTATCAAGTGCATGTCGATTTTGGGCAAGCCAACTGAGCCGTTGTTTTCTCGATTGTTTTATGTTTAATAAATGTCAATTGCCCGCCGAGGCGGTAGAGTTGTTTGTGCTTCTCTTTCCGTCAGCGAGACAAACACTGAAGAGGAGACAAATAAATAAAAACAAAACAACAAAACGTGACATTTGGTTGTTGACTCTTGACACTTGCAATCAGTTTTGGGCGAGATTTATACCCAAAATGTTGACTCAGCAGATCTTCAAGTAAAGCACTTGGAGAAGCCTTCGATAGCCGATGCAAAATGTCAAGCCAAGCCGAAGGAGTGCTGCCATTTGGCTACATTTGGAAGGAAATCCCCAGAAGACACCAAATTTGGTCTTTCTCTGGCCAACCTTTAAAAGCTTTTCGGTTCTTTTCTTCCTCAGAATTCCAGAGATTCTCACAGTGGTTTCTGAACGGCCTTAACGTGTCAATAAGCTGTCCAGAATTGTGTTGGGCAATTCAACTCATTGTCTTGCTTGATTTATTGAAATGTTCTCTTTGGATTCTTGACGCTTCAAGTGCCGCCTCAAGCCCGCTTATGCATATAAAGCAGAAATCCTACATTACAGTCTTTTATTAAAAATATGATCGGATCATGTCACGTCTAGGGCTTTCATTTTATCGACTTACAAGCGGCACATGCATAAAATTGAAAATAAATTCCAGCTATTGTTTAATCAGATTTTATTGATTTGTTTGTCTGCGGCCCAGAACTGCCAAATACTTTTGACACTTTGAAGTCTTTGGGTTAAAAAACACATTAAAGGCCTTTGATCTCTGCTTCCCATGAATGGGAATCGATTTTAAAAGCAATCTTTAAATAAACAATATAAGTTTCTCTATCAAAGTGTGCATGTTTGGATGAAATTTTTCAGGAAAATAGCAATGGTTTATGTAAAGAAATTTCGATTCCACACGTGACCCCAATGGGCGTTACTCCATTTAATTATATGGCTTATAGAGCGCCGGCAAGCAACAGGAAAATAAAGCATCATTTGTCAACCGGCGCTGAATTTTTCGGTTAACTATTACCTCGCGTGGCCCAGAAAAGAGCTGGCCCACGAAAATAGAAAATAAATAAATGCAAAATGAGGGCCAGCTAGGCGACATGCTACAGGCATTTTGTTCATTTTATTTCGCGCAGACATGAAACATAAGTGAGTTTCATTTAGCATCCATTATTACGATTATTTTCGTTCGCGAAAAGCAGGCCAGGCCACAAGTTGCATGCCACCTAATTCGGTTAGGCAGGGCCGGCGAGCGAGCCGACGAGCTGGCATTAACCAGCCAACTAGATGCACAGCTCGAGCCCCTTAAATCCGACCTCATAAACCATTGACCCACTAACCCCCACCCAAAGTAATGACCTCAGGCGTAAACTGTCAACAAATCCCATATAGATTCCCATTCCGACCAGGAGGGCGTCAGCGGAGCGGAAGTGGTCGACTGGTGGGTCACTAGAGGGGAACCATCGGGAGGTCAGTTCCATAAAGTGTGGTGTGGCATGCTCCGGTTGGCCAAGGCCGATGTGTGTTTGAAAATAATCCACACAATGCTTGTAAATATTAATTGACGCTTGATGGGAAATGTTTGGAGGAAATGGATGGTTTAAGCTTTAAAGTTTATTTAAAAAAGAAAGGTAGAATCCATTCGATAATCCTCTTCAAGTTAAGCCACAAGAACCCTCTTAATTTCCAAGCCAAGCAAGACCACAAAAATGGAAAAAGAACACGGCAACAGATGTCACAACACCGAGCTGGCGAGGTGTGGGCCTGACATATAAACCCTAATACCGCAGCACGGGCAACCAACTACCAACTACCTACAAGCGAAGAGAAAAGCTGCGGTCTAGTCAACCCCCTAGAGCGCTGGGCCATCACTGCGTATGGGTAATGCTGGTCAATGCACCATTCAAACGGGGAAAAAGCTCCCCAGCCGTAACCTCTACGAGGGAAGTGGCAGCGGTTGGTTGGAAGGCTAGATGGGGAGAAACAATAACCATTTTAATAACTTCCGTTCTAAAAACACTTTTGAGCGGCCATCGAGTGTTCGGCATCGTTTCAGATTGCACAAAGACAATGGGAATGGAAGGCATTTCGGGCGCTTGGCTCCGAAATGGGGGGCTGGGCGCCATAACAAGTGCAGCGGGGCTAACGGATTTTATTGGCCGTGTTTTTCCAGCAGGGGAGGCATTATGCTTTATTGAACCCAACCGTTCAACAGAAATCAGAAAACAACAAGCGCTGCAATCGCGCAATCACTGAAAGTGGCAACTGCTCGTTTTGGGTGGAAACAAAGTGGAGTGGAGTGGAGTTGTCGCTTTTGTTGTCGGAAAATGACAATTAGCCGTGTGTTTTTCCTCCATTTCTCCCGGCCTGCTCATTTGACAGTTGACTGCATTTCTCCAAACCCACAAATGCAAATGGGCATTCAAAATAAAAATGAAAACAAACAGTCACTGGCACTGGCACTGGCACACAAATAAAGATACATTTCATGTTGATTTTCGTAGCTCGTCGCGGAAGTCTTCGAACGTAATTCCAGATTGAGTAATAAACATTCAAGTATTTGTATTTGTATCTCGGGAGTGCACTGTAAAACAGCTGCGAGCGGATTGCAGATTTTGGTTAATAGGTCTGTCGACTGCTGGGACTTTCGGATGGAGGAAAATGCAGGAAGCGAACTGAAACTGTTACAATCTGCATCGAAATTAGCCACGGGGGATTATTTGTTTTGAAAATGGAGTTACCAATGATGAGAGTGCCCCGCCTAGAGGGGGAAATTGTGTGGCAATAGAGGCTGAACTGGGCTATCGACTTTGATTGATGGATGGGACGGTCCAATAATAGGAGTGAGATAATCTTTAGTTCTTGTCTGGCACACAAATTCACTTTTTATTGGAGGGCCTATAAGTATAATTACAGTACCTCATGTTCTCGACATAATTCAGCGACGCCCGAACTAAAATCTTTGCCACTTATTCAATTCTCGGTTAATGGTCTCCGCAACCTTGACGTTCATTAACTCGCCAGAGCCTCAAGTTCAATCTCAAGACCCCAGAGCATAGCAATCCGAAGCAAAAAAGTTGGTACACACACATATTGTATGAACTAATCAAAATGTCACACTTTCCATACAGAAAGCGGGGAAAAAATCTGCTGACAGCTGACAAAACCAAAGCGACCACGAACCAGCCGGTGGTAGTGTGTGCTCTGGGGGCGGCAAATGGGCGTTACAATCAGCCATGGAATACCCGAGCAATGGGAGGTAGTGGGTAGTGGGGAGGCAGTTCACCACGCTCAGATTACAACAGACTAGGCAGCAGGAGCAGCTGTGGAGGGAGGAGGACAGGAAAACGCTGAGCGACGTTGACGACTTGCGCGACAATTGCCTCAACTTTGGCGTTAATGAACATGAGCACACTTTACCAAAGCGCGACGAGAGTTTTCATGGCTCAGGCCCATCTCTTGCCGCCGCATCCCAAGCCCCACTCCCAAGACCCTCCACTCCATCCAAGCCAGGCGTAATGAATTGATGTGGCTACTGCCATGACGATGATTATGATGAGATCGAGATGGCGATGGCAGTTGAAGATGGCGGAGAGGAAAGCAGCACTCGTCCATAAATTGTGAAAGAGGCGAACAAAAAGCATTTTAACATTTAATAATATGAAAATAATTGAAGCAATTATTAGAGGCGAGAGACATACAAGCAAGTGCTGGGGCACAATTAAGCATAATATGGTTTCTATACGAGTTTCCAGACAAACGATATCAAGGGGAAACTATTTCTTATTTATTATTATTTTATATCAGTTATTGATATATCAGGAGATGATCTATTTTCCCATCGACAGCCCTCTTTTCCCCTCATGACTAACAGTCTCAGCTCTTACACTTGGCTTTGTGGTCGATTAGTTAACCGTCTCGACTTACGAACCTATAAAGTAGCTGGCTCTTACTGTATCTCGTTCTTTCAATTACAACTTGGCTTCAAAACCAGAAAAATAAACAAAAACCGACGGGGGAAAGAAACTAAACCACAGGCAGAAACAATTGGCATTTGATTGACTGACAGCTGTTTGTCAGTTTTTTGACAATTAGGCGTCAAAGAGAAATTGCTTTCGATTTCATGGGAGACCCCCGTCGGCGGAGACACCGCTTTGCCTTGAAAATTGATTGGGAAATTGTGGGACGAGCCTCGATTGCCACAAACCTATTTTTAACCCAAAAAATCGTTTTGGTCTACTGTTTTTGGTGCGGGTAGGAAGAAGACATTCATGAGAATGTTTGCCGAAATTGGGTCACAGTTCTCCCCACTTGACATGTGAAAATGAAAGAGCCGAAAGCCAACCGACAAAGAGATGGAAGAACGCTTTGAATTTAAATATAAAACTAATTAGAGGCTTGCGCAAAAGCGCTCTAATAAAATCATCAAGTGGCCGGGGAGTGGGAGATCTTCCATCAAGAATCATGATCGTCATCGGTCTGATGATGTTTGGGAATGGGATCCAGTTTTTATGCTGATTTCTTTAGCATTGAACCAGTTTCTATCTATTTTGTTTGCCGACCGGCAGTTCATGACGAAGATAAACACATCAATTGGCCAGGTTTATAGTGTTTATTTGGTCTTTGTGCTTTATTGCTAATTTTCACAGTTTGTGTTTTGGTTTTTGGTTTATTACATTTTCGAACAGAGGAGAAATATTTGTCGGATGACAAACAATAAGTGATCGGCGGTCGGCTTTTATTTATAATGCCATTTTTAGAGGTTCACTGAACTGTCGCCGAGGGGTAATTAGCGGTGGCCTGTCGTCCGGATTCCTCCGTCCCCCAGATGCCGATCCAAACTAGTTTGTTCTCTATAATAACATCTTACAGCCAAGAGCTCTGAGAAATAAATGAGACACATCAAGTTGGGCTTCAAAGGCATCGATTACGTGCCAAGAATATGTAGTGTGGAAGCCACAAATTGCATGGCTTGCACCACAGGCCCTCTAAAGTGGTTGGGCGGTGGGTGGCTGTCGGTTGGCGGCCTGTCGATGTGGAAAAGCACCTCCTCCAAGCCGATGCACCTGAGCGAAATCCCATACGGAAAACTATTAAAGAGTGTATTTTACGGCGCCCTTCAGGCCCAAGTGTTCCAACATTTCAGGGACAAAATAGCGCAAAGAGCGCTTTTAGGGGATTTTATTTCGGGGGCTCTTCCACAATCCATTGTGCCACATTCGGGCCATTAAAATGTGCGCTTTTATATCGCTGCCGCTGTTTTTGCCAAATTTTATTCAAATCCGGAACGTTTGGAGAGCTTTCGTTGAGGCTGGGCAAGGTTTCTGCTGTCCAGGAGAACAGGCGATTCTTTGTTTACTTTTCGTGCACGATTAAAAACTTGACCCAGTTTCGGGGCGAGTCAAGCCCGTGCCGATATCTTGAAATCTGCTATGGTATAGCTGGAGCTATTGCTGTTGCATAACCAGCACCTGGCATGTGGCGATGGCGATTACGATGACGATAACGATTGCCTCTACTATTCCGATGACCAACCTCAAACTCTGGCTTAAATCTCTGTTGTATTGCAATTTGAAAAGGCAAAGCTGTAGTTTTTGCTTCTTGTTTTTTTTGCCAGCCAACTCCAGCCAAGGCTGTAACAAATCCATTCACTCGCCCAAGCCCCAGCACTTTGCCCCAGCCTTTGCAGTTCCAGTTGCAGTTTTGGTTTCAGTTTTTCGTTCATCTTACATCTCGGCCCGGCCACAATGAGAAATTGCCAATCGTCATGGAAAACCAAGAGCCGAAAACTAAGCCGTAAGAGCCGCGAAGCGCAAAGCAATTAGACATGCAATTCTCGAAAGTCCAAGTAATGTCAAAGTTGTAATTAAAACACGTCCGCGACTCGCTTGTTCATATTTTGAGCAAATCATTCAAGTGAGAAATCAAAGATAATTCCGTTTCCTTGGCCCAAGCTCTAGTCTCATCCATTCCAAGTGATGGAGTTATACAACTCCTCGAACTATTCATTCCGTTTAGGGCACTCTCAGACCATATATCATTTTAAGCTTCGGGCCACTCAACAGCCACCGACTGCAGCCGCATCGTCAAAAGGCCAGCCACCGACAAAGTAAAGCCACAAAAGAAATATGGGAAGCCTCGTAAATAAGAAATGTCACACAAAATTTCCATATGAAAGGCTTTCTTTGGGAAGTGGAGGTCCCCTCCCAAGTGTGCGTATGAATTCAGAAAAGCCACAAAAGATACGGACCAAATATCCATTCAAAGTCGAAAAGTCAAGGTCTGTCAAGACTCTCCTAATGGAACATTTAAGCCGGAATAAATAAATTATGGAGCAATGGAAAGTGCACAAAAAGAAAGGGGATATTCTATCAAAAAATATATATTCTACATAGGTAGTTTTTAAGTCTTAATTTACAAGAAAAGCTATAAGTTTTGATTGAAATGGTAATGGTAGTTCGTCGGGGTTCATTAGGACGTTGTCAATCAAATGAGACAACACTCGTGGAAGGAAAACCTCTTCCACGGCTTTAAATCAACTAAAGTTTTACTAATTGTGTCTGAGAGACTTCTCCCTACCTCGACCAAGCCAAGCTGCTCACAAAAAATAAGAAAATAAACTCCAATGATTTGAGCCGACTCTAAGTTGGAGTCGAAAACTCGCTAAACTGGCTCTGGGTGCTTTTGCTTCTTTCACATGGCTGCACTGGCACTAGCACTGGCACAGGCACTGGCACTCTTCGATTGCAGGTTTTTGAAGATCATGGTCCAGCGGCCAGCGGCTAACAACTTGTTGTTGTTACAGCCTCTGATGTTGGTGTTGTTGTCGCCAAACGCATGCCACACTGTGGTAGCTGTTGTTGCAGTTGTTGGCGATGCACTTAAGTGGCTAAAGATTGTTAAGGTTAATGCACTTGAGTTCGTTGTCGCTTCTTTGCTGACCAAACTTGGTTGTCTGTTGTTTACTATTTTTCCTGGCCAGTGTTTGCTGGTTTTTCTTTCAGTTTTTTTTCTCATTTTATTTTTTAACTACACCTATCGTGATCTTGTCGCCATTTACATTTTCATGCACCAATAAATGCGTAAATAATAACAACCCGTTAGGCTCCGCTCATAAATTGCCATCAATTTTGCTTTTGAATCTGCGAAAGCAGTTTTCTCCTAGCAGTGTCTCTCATTTTTCGCGGATTTTGATTTTGACAAATATTACGCATACGCAGTGTTGCACGCTGCGACATGTACGATGTGCAATTCGGCACTTTCACTTGTTCGCGTTGGATGGTTGGATGGTTAGTTTAGTAGACAGATTATTTAACCGACTAATTTGTTAGGGGGCTGGAAAAGGGGCGGAGATGAAGTCAGAGTCAAGTAGGGTTTAACGACTCTGAATCTGGTTTATAAAGCAAGGTGTTCATAACTCTAATTAGTAGTCAGTAGTATATCAATAACTTCACTTTAACCCTCGAAAGATCGCTCTAAAGATAGTTTTTCCTTAAGAGCAACTCCCTCTTTATACGTACAACCAACCTAGAGGCGCTGCTTCATAATGTACAGCCCAAATCCCGAGAGTAAATATTTTATTCAATTTTAAACTAAAACAAAATAGATTCCCAGAGAAAATAAATGCGCCTGAATCCTATTAAACTATCCATGTGTCTTGTCGCCGTTTAAGAAAACATTTTTATATCTCCAATGGTTTCGCATTAACTTTATTAGCATGATTTTTGCATCATTTTGCTTTGTTTATTCCAACAAATCGTATAAAATGTGAATACATATGCATATCAATCTGTATTGGATTTTCGGATTGAATTTTTTGTTTTTGGTTAGGCAAATGGGTCAGTGCTGTCGGGCTGTGCTTGATTTGGGTCAAATGTGCCCACAGAATACTAAACAAACCGAAAAAGAACCTACAAAAAAATGATGATTATAATTATTATTGCCATTCGCATGGCAATAAAAACCAAAACACCAACAGCCCAGCCCGGCCCGGCCCGGGAGGAAGTTGTTAATTAATACCCAAGACAAGAGAGCTGGAAAAACTTCTGGGGAGATCCGTTGCTTGACTCGTTCGAGTCTGGTTTTTTAATTAAAAACTGGAAACAGTTTGTTCTACGGTTGGGTTTATGTGTGGCCACAATTCTTTTTTTTTATGCACGAGTAATTTGGTTACATTCGAGCTTCTTTTTCGAGGGTCACTTGGGAGTTCTTAGAAGAATGAAAATGGAAAATATTTAAGAAGGCTTTTCTTAAGGAAAATATTAAACTTTAACTCCATTCCACCATAGCTTACTTGCAGTTTAGATCTTTTTTGCAGATTCTTACCTGAAATGATAAGAAAATAAAGAATAATTAGAATCTTCTTCAGCTCATTCTTAGATATTATAGTACTTCTATTATTATCCTTTAAATAGTCTAATTTTTTGTGTATTTTTAGGCATTCTCTGGTACAGTTCCAATTCATCTTCTCGCAAAAGTGAAACACTTTCAACTAACCAGAGCGTATTGGCGGTATTTTAAGGGCAGCCAGGGTCGGTAGGGCTATTTTTAAGAACCTCTACGTATTTCTGCCTAAAACATTTTTCTTTGTTTTGGTTCTTGCGTTTTTTTCTTATTTTGCTTTTTGGCATGCAATAAATTTGTGTTTTCTGGTCACTTGCGAAGCAACGCACTGACAGCTGTCAGTGTCTGTAGCGCGCTGTCGAAATGTATCTAAGAGATACAACTAAAGCCGAGAAATTCGCACTCGAGTGAATTGATTTCCCTGAAGTATATCTATATCCGCAACAAATCAAAGCCAACTGTTTCCATTTCCATTTCACTTTCCAGTTGATTGCGACAAATGTTTTCACTTTTCTTTTTCCAAACAAGCCGGCAAACAGGCGTGCAGCTCCAACAGCCAACGCATTTAACAGCCACGCCCATTTCCTTAACAATGCCATTGCAATTGATTGATTAATGCACTGGTGCGAGCTAATCAATTAAATATTAACTGCCATTGTCAATCAGTCTGGGCTTACATCATCGGCGGAGCTGGCAGGCTGGCATGCAGGCGGAGTTGCATTAATTACCAAGACGAACCATGACTTTAAAGCAAAGAGTGGCTGTGGCAGTTGCAGTTGCATCAGTGAGGCAAAGTCAACGAACGTTCAACCCAATTTCCTATCAATTGCCTTCAGTCTCTACTCTTTTCTTTCTTTTTTTTTTTGTCATAATAACAAAAGCAGCTCTTTTAATGTGCATCGGACAAGATCGAGTTGGGAAAACAAATTCAAAAAAGCTGATAGAGTGGAAGCTTTTGATTTAACAACTGCCTGCAGCCACAAGCATGGCCAATCAATTTTTGTGATTTGGTTTTTGAAGCTGCTGCTGCTGACCATTGACCAGCACCTCGCTGCTTAATCATAGTGGAGCAACTAGCTCCAAGACCAAGTCCAAGTCGAACAAGGAGCTCGCTTCATTTCGCCAACAGCAATCTTTTTTTCTGACCGTGTTGCAGCGGCAGCGGCACCGGCGGTGTCTCCTCGTCTATTGGCAATCATTGAATCACTTCACCCGCAGTCCCCTTCCATAAACAACAATCTATCTGACTATCCATCTTTCTAGCCAGCTATCTGGGAGTGTGTATCTGCGCGGCTGCTTTCGGTTCGATTCACTGGCTCTGACCTACGATAAGTCTCGCTCTGCGCTTGATTATACTCTGTTGGACTTTCCTATCTCCATCCCCAGCCCCAGCTCCAGCTCTAGCTCCATCTCTTGCCAAGGCATGCATAATTGCCTTCTCCGGCATTTTGGCCAGATGCAAAGGTCTCGTTTCAGTTTGTGGGTCAACGGGGTTGAGATATGCTTGACTTGGCTGGGCATTTTGAATTTCTAATTGCAATTGGATGCAAATATAGGCGGGTTAGCGGAACACTTTTTAGATCAATGATCTCCTTCGCAAAAGTTTAAATTAAGATAAATTGGCAAGTCTAACTGGAAAGAACAGTTTGCTTCTATTAACTCTCAGTCTCTTAGGTTTTGGGGATAAAATTCAATCCACTTGGCCCTGTTAACCACCACCTGTTGGCCAAGAATTTCCCAATATTCCTAAGAACTGAAGCATCCAAATCGAATATAAATAGAAACACAAATCACTGGCGGACGACTGGAAATTAGTAAACAATCAAGGGGGGCACTGGAGGCCGTGTGGTTACCTGATGTCTGGATAAATAAATACGAATCAGCAGGGAGGAGGTGAGTCGTGCCACGGCCCCCCGAAAGATTGGCGTTTCCATTCGATCCCCACTGATAAACAGTGCCAGACGCCATCGAGACCGACCCAGTGACCAAGTTAGGCCGCCGCTCTAGAGAGGATCGGGCCGAAAACGAGGCGGAGAAAGGAATTCGCATTTCCCGCAGTGCTCAAGAATTTATGAGAATTTTCGTTTGTGCCCGAACACGTAACTCAGCCATAATGAACGATCATCGTTCATAACACGATACGAGGAGGAGATTGGCGATGGGGAGGCAAGATCAGCCAAGAGAGCTCCACTAGACCGGCGGGCGATTAATGGGAACAGTTGGCAGGGTGCTGCATCAGTGTGGCGCCCCCTGGCGTTGAGATTGTCACTGAATTGAAAATGAAAAGCGCCTGCGCGAACGAGTTTCCACACTCTGACTCTGCCTGCTTTTCTTTTTTCTTTTGCGATCAATCAGTGAAATCGATATCATTGATGTGATGTGTGCACGTTTTGTAATTTTCACAGTGAAATTTTCTGGTTGGAAGACTCATCTTCGAACTGCCAATATTGCTTTTGCGTTTTGAGAAGAGAAACACACACTCTTGGCTAATTAGCGCTTCTTTCTGTCTGTTTGAACTGCTTTCCAATTGAATTTTATTTTCTCATCAAACGAAACAATTTTCACGCGCCAATTCCTGGCATTGTTTTGTGTTTGGCTTGCTTCTTTTAATCGTCTCGTAAGTAAAAAGTTTTGTATTTTTAGAAAACGAATGCAAACTGTAGTGGTCTATAGAGGATGGTGGGAATTAGAGGGATATTTTTTGTTGCACAAACAGGAAGCACTGGCCATTGTATACTTTACTGTCTATAAAGAAAGAATTTGGTAATTAAATGGGTTTCCTACTAGTAGTACTCCTATTTCCTCCACAAAATGAGCAATTGCAATAGCAAAGCCCTCCTCCATCTGGTGTCTCCAAGTGCTTCATCCATCAGCACTGGTCGAGTTGTAAATTTTCAACAAATTTGTCAAAAATGCTATTAAATGGCTCGAGGGAAGAGCTCCAAACAGCATTTGGGTCAAAAGAAAGCCATAAGGGGCCACACACAGCAACATCGACAGCAACAGTCGAAGCAGAAACATAAACAAAACCGCCGCCAATTTATGACACTCCACAAACACTGACAAAAAAAACGAGATTTTCGAAGGCAGGGAACTGAGAACCCCCTGAAACTAATTGCATTTCCTGTTTCATTTTTTTTTCGAAGGCAGGGGGGGCACTTCCACAAAACGCATAAATTAACAACGAGCTCAACTTCCGATAGACAATAGAACAGAATAACATGAAATAAAATGGAACAAATGAACCATAAGAAAAATAACAATGAAGTGGGGGAGAACTCGAATTCCATTCAACTGAGAGTGGAACTGGAGAGTTCTATTCGAAATTTCAGGACGGGGGAGTTTTTTCAGAGTTACGTCAAAAGCGTGACGAAAAGAGTTCCAACTGCAGTAGTGCTCCCCCAGGGACTTAGTTAGGGGACCAACTATGAGTAACAATCTATATTGTACTGATATATAGTCAGAAATAATACTATGCCTATTTGCCTATTTGGAAGCAAGAGTATTTTTACATTTTAAATCGTAAACTGGAGCCCTGCCACATGCAGCACAGTCGCAGAACTCCACTCCACTGACTCCGATGCAAACGGAATGTTAATTAGTTTTGGCTGCTGTGGCTTGTTTATGCTCTTGTCTGTAGTTTATGTTGCTTAATTTTAATGCTCGGCATAATTAAATTCCTGGACAGTGTCGAACCTCAGACAGCTGTATCGCACAACTCCTTCGCAGCAATAAAAACTAGAGAAATGCCTTTTTTATGGGCCCTAGTCTAGTCAACGATATGTAGAGCTGATACTTTGACAAAATATCTGATGTTATAGGAGAGACTATTGGCTTAACTTTTTATTACGCTGATTTGCAGTTTCCTTCTTGAAATTTAAACCACAATATTCGTAGGAAAGATGACTCATTTTGATTATTTATTTTCATAATTTTAGCCAGGCACTGAGTGAGAAATCACAAGCCTTGACCACTTGTTGGGCAAGACCTTTGTAGGCAACCGCATCGTCATGTTGGCAGCTATTAGCTAACCGTTGCAAGTCTCTTTGAAATCTTTTGATGCACACATAACCCTAGTGTGGTGGTGTGGGGCATTTATTTATATGCCACCTTCTGGCTATGGCTCTGACTCTTATCTAATCCCAAATCGCTCTCAGCTCTGTTCTATATAGAACTACGCGTGGCACATTCTCGGGCGGCATCAGCCAACCGATTTCGTAATCTTTTCACAAAAGTGGGTTGGCTTCCTCCGACGGGGCTAGTAGCGGCAGTAGAGGGACGGTGTCTGCCTTTTCCTTAGTGTGTCAGTCTAAATATATAGTCGCTGCATTTCAATTGTGCATTTCGCTCGAGCGCTACAATCTCAAGAGATGGTTGCCAATTGATCGAGTGATGGACGAACAGGTGGGAGGATACTATCAGGCCTTCCTCTAGAGTCTAGACTCTAAGCTATTTCCAACAAGTAGAGACAATAATCTCAGCACATCTTACACACTATTTCCATATGATATCTTTGGCTTAATTGCAGCTACGTGTAGTTTGAGAAAAATGTTTGTTGTCTTGAGATAATTGTTGCTATTTGCCTGCCTGGCTGCTTGCTGCTCGTTTGACCGATCCGTTGCGCATGGCTGTTGTATAATGTCAATTACTTGTGATTTACGACAGTTTAATGATAGACGGCGATACTCATAGGTCTGTTCGGCTCCTCGCATAGCGTGCACATAGCATGCGTCGAGGGCAGGCAGGCAGGCAGGCAGGACGCGGGGCATGCCCCAATCGCATTCACATAATAGTTGCTACATGATGCGAGCTTAGCATGTGATGGATGTGATATTTCAGTGCCTCAATGCTGTGTTCTGCTGCCCAGTGTTGCATGTAATTGGCTCATAAAACTTTGCCAACAACACAGTGTAGAGAAAATAGCCTTTGATGTTTGAAAGCTTCGATAGAACCTCAGCTGCGACTCACAAAAGGGCAAATCGATTGCAAGTCCAGTCACTGACACAGTGTCAGCAACTTTTCATCAAGTTTTCATTAACTTTTCATTAACTTTTCCCATTTTCATCAGCTCTGTATTGGTGACACTGTGTGACGTAATAAAGCCTGAACCTGAAGCTGGATTATTCATGAGCCAAGTCCAAAACTTCAGATCTTCAGGTGTTGGTGGCTCTGCCACTCGCACTAAATAACAATTAGCCATAAAAGGGAGTCTATTTTTTTCTCTGTGGAAGCTGTGGCCAAGTCACCCGTTCGGATAACGAGTTTTTGAAGAGGGGGCGCCAAATTTCACTTTGAAATGGTGATGGGAATTAATGGACAGACCATCACGTCATAAATCCAAAGACATTTTAGTACAAACTCATAGTTACAATAGATATTAATTAACTAACATTGTTTAGATCTTAAAAAGCCAACAATAGTTCAAATCTGAATATTATCTCCAGCGACAAACCCCTTAAACCAATTTAAAGTTATTTCTTTTTCTCCAAAAATGGCAAACTCATGAGTAAGCCAACAGGTTCTACTTTAATTTCCAACATGTTTTGCTTTTTTCGGATCTATGTATCTTTTTTGTTCTTCGAGAGACCTGAGAGACCGACACCACCGCCGACTAGCTACCGAAAGGGAAACGAACTCATTGAAATTCTTGACAGGCTGGGCGCGCGAATTGTGTGGAATAACAAAAGAAACACATTCGGAGGTTCTGAGCCGGGAGATATGGACGTGGAAAGACGTCAGCTAGTGCTAGCTCTCATCTGTTCTGGAAGCGGCTGTGAGGGAGAACCCCATGTGGCTAGAACCACCCACTTTTCCCGCCTCTCTGCCGTTTGAGGAGGCGCCAGGCGGAAAAAAGTATTTAGACCAACTAAGCCTATCGCTTAATAAGTCAAGTTCCAACTGGCAGACAGCAGGCGACCAATAAACCCAAAAGCGTTGAGCTCACAGATCAGAAAACTTTTAATTAGAAAATATACTATGATGTACTATGAAACTAAACAGTTTAAAGACTAACAATTTCTATTAAATTCTCTTCAAAAAAGCTTTCGAAGCGGGTTAAAGGCTAGGGACCTAGAACAAAGCCAGCATCCCTCGGCTGGCAGACAATAACGTTGACACATATTGGAGGGAATTCATTGTTTATCGCCGCATACAGGAAGCCGGCAACTCTTCCCGGGGTTATTACACTCCCTATGCTCTGCTGTCACTATGGAAAGCACTGATTTGTAATTGTTTTTATTTCTTTTATTATTTGCTTTCTATCTCCGCTGCCATGTGTTTATCAGGCAACAAAGTTACTGTCTGATTAGAGAGTCGCGTCGCGTCGAGTTGCTACTCAGAAGTGGGTCAGCGAGTTGTTGACTCAAGAGGCGGCACTCTGAAGTCTCACAAGCTGATAGCTTCCATTCCGAGTTGCATTATGCATTTGGTGTTGGTCGAAAAGCTGGGCGGGCTAGACGCCATATCAATCACTGGACTCTCCGTCAGTGGGTTAGTGGAGCAGGCAGGACAGATACCCTGCCGATAAGGTCGCTCTACAAGGGGGTTAATTGCAGATCATCAACCTCCAACCCGCTTACGTAAGAACCTATTCGGCATTTGATCCGCCTCGAATCAGAATTCAATTAATTACTCGATGTTCCCTTTCGGGCAACATGACACTCCACTCTCCAGTCGCCAGTCGCCAGTCAGAGTTCAACTCACCTTGTCCGAAACAGAAAGGCCTGTTCTTGCGCAATCTCCGAGGAAGTCTGCAAAGAACAAGAAACAAGGCAGGAGGTTAGATAAATGCCAGACAGAATTACCAATCAAATAATAATAATTATTAATTACAGCCATCGAGACAAGTTGTTCGGGCGAGGCTATTAAAATTAATCAAAGCAGTTACGCTACAACGCAATGCCATGTAGGAGATAATAAATTGTGGTGCTCACTCCGGCTGAACCACATAAACAGAGTACCAGCAAAACCGCCAACAACACCCACCACCGATCGGCCAAACCTGTCAACTGTAACGCAAGACAATCAAAAAAAGTGCATAAATTAATAAAGTAACGTAAAAGGCCTGTAATGCCTGGTAACAAACTGCAAGTTGTCATGAAAGTCAGAGCTAGCCGAGGGCCGAGAAGGCCTAGGGTGTGCACATGTGCGTAGAATGGAAGGGGGCACTCTTCTCCTTTTGTCTGAGGCACGCAGCTAATTTCATGCTCGGTGGCACAGTATCTCTACCATTTGTAATTGATAGAGTCTGGGGGCAGCTCGGATGGCTACTCCATGGATAGCGGTACCAGGCAGAGTGCCACAGAATGACTCTTCGCTTGTCAACTTAGTACCAGTTAGTTAGTCCCAAGAAGACCTTGATTAATCTTTCGAATATACACTTTCAAACGCCTCATATCTCACTGAACTCTAACAACCACTCATCCCCTCGTTAGACACCCACTCAATTCCCCATCAAGATTGTCGGTTTATGAACTCCATAACCATTTCGCAGGCATTATCGCTTTCAGAACCCCATTCCTTTGAACTCTGGGTAGTTACTACAACAAATTGCCAATCAACATTCAGCCATTCAGCCATCCAGCCATTGTCGTTGTAGTTGCCGATGTCCTCGACGCTGTTCTGTCGCTTTCGTTCATTGGCCCCAGCCGGGCTCCGGGCTCGGGAGCAACCTCTGCCACCCACCCATCCATCAGACCATCCTCTGCCGCCCAACAGTTGATGACACGCACTTTGCGTGTTTATTTAATAAATAAAAATTTGCATAAATTTGCAAACGAATTTGCGAGCGAATGTCGGAGGCATGGACTACATGGACTAGCTGTTGACATTTCTCCCTCGTTGGCATTTACTTTGGCTTTGCAGGAAAGGATTCAATGTTCTGGAAAATCAAAGCATCAAAGTTATAGAACCGATGACTCAATCCCCTAAAAAGCCTTCACAGTACTTATGGCATTAGGTTATCGCAGCTTAGTCGGCCACTTCCCACCATCCATTTGTGAAATCGGTTCTTAAGTCGTGTCTGGTGTTGCCTTGAACCAGGCCTAGCCCCGGCTTAAGCCTCCTCCTCCTCCACGGATCTGAGGAGCCACTCGTCATGTAAGCGATCAATCTCCAACTGCTTTGCATCATAACGCTGGCGAACTAATAACCCGCCATCAGATTGCTGGGCGCCCCGCTAAAGTGTAACTAATACGCGATCTCGGCGATGGCCAGGCCAGAGTGCCTTTTGATTAATGGACGCCGCTACTGTTTCACCGAGGGGGCAGGGCAGAAAGCATAGAAATTTATGCGGCTCGCGATTCGCGACGCACGGCGATCGCTGGCTCAGTTTTCAAAACAAAGCGAAGAGCCGGAGGCGCAAACTACAAAATTATAGAAGTCGGAGATCGAGTTCTGGCTCTGGAGCTAATCGAGTCTAAGTGATTGGTCAGTGTGTGCCTTAAATGGCCGATTGCCGATTGCCTCAATGCTGAGCATATCATTTATCTTTGGAGCCAGCTAGTCCCAGAATGAGTATGAACTCCAATTAGCGACAATCATTTTTCATTTGTCAGCCATCAGATACGAATCTCGGAGGAATTTGTGGTTCTATTATCTCAGGTGCAACTGGTTATTTGGTCATTATCTCCCGGACTCAATGTCAAGTCGAACTCAGTGCCCAATTCTCAGTGCAATTTTGTATCTTTAAGATACAGCCACACGCTTTAATAGTTTGCTTGCGAAATATGCGTTGTTATACAACGGGTTCTGTGGCTCTTTTGTTTCTTGTTGGCGGTGGCAGTGGCTGTGGAATAATTATGCCAAATATTCAAATAAATTATCAACTAGAACAATTGACGGGTGTGGGCTTTAAGGGGCGTCGTGTGGCAAGAGGCAGAGGCAGGGGGCAAGTACACTGAACAGCTGCACAGTAGCCGCGATTTTCAAGCTTTTGTTGTTCACATTGTTGCACAAAAGTTTTACATGATAATAAATTGAAGAGTGGAGGGCGGTATCTGTGTCATATCATACCCTTTGTGGGGTGCAATTGGGCAAGATGGGGCCATTGTTCGAAAGCCGGGCTCTACAATAAAGTTAGAAGCTTAGTTCGGGGAATGAATATAATTCTAATGGCCTTAAAGTGGATGGGATTAAGGCAAGAATAAAGTTATAGTATAGTTCTCGTTGTGATCTTCCAAAACCCACCCATTTCCGGACACTCTCGCCTGCATTTTGAACAGCCTTCGAGTCTCGGCACTAGCGTGAATAATTATTCATATTCATTATGGCCATTAGCTGCGGTGGCTGGTGAATGGAATAGTTTGCTCTTGTCTTGTCTTTTCTTCCCCATTTCCCCATTTAAGGCCTGGAATTTTCTTGATAGTAGTTGTAGTACCACCAAGACGACCGAATGCAAATGGAAGTGTTGTCTTGGCACTCACTTGGTATGCAGCTTGTGCAGTGCGGTGGCTACAAGTGCGCCTGCAACCGAGGTTCAGGGGCCTGCACCGGCTATAAATCTTAAAATCCGGGAATTGGCGGAAGTTTCACTTTACCTCAAGTACAAGTTTTCAGTTAAAGGGGTGTGGTTAGCCGTCAGCTGTTCGAGAACTCTGAGAACTCTCTGAAAGTAGATATCCCCCGGGGAGCTGCCTTTGTAGTCTGCCGGTCCAGCTGACATATCAAATATTTAATTATCGCGTGTTTTGACTCAACATTTATTCTTCTGCGGTTCATTTATATTAAATTTGTATTGTGTTTTGCTTTATAGTACCCGCTCTGTGCAATAACCTTGCCCGCAAACTTTACTTTACACAAAAAAAAAAACACAAATCTTAGCCATAAAAGATCCACGCAATCTTAGATAAGCTCGAATTGAAGATACTTTTTTGTATCTCAGCGATTCGTAGACGACAAGCATGACAGGTATAGCTTGATACAATATATTTGCAATCTACATGCGCTGTTTTACGATGTTTACATTTCACTCGCAGCTTGTTTGCTGCGATTTGTTTCACTTCCTAGCCCCACAAGGCTGACGCCGACTTTCACGCATCACGAAATCGTCCGTCTCGAGTCGAGTTCCACAGTCGTCGGTTGTGCCTCCATTTACAGTTCTGTATTGTTTTGTAATTCGAAATCGATTTCATTTGCAATTTGCGTGGAAATGAGTGAGCCAGCAAGGTTGTTTCGGTGCTTTTCGACTGATTTTCTTTGTTTAACCTTATGGAGTGGCTTTCCAGTAGAATCTTATCGAAAACCCCTTAACTGTAAGATATTTTGTAACATGATCAGTAACATATATACTAGCCTATACCTACTTTCTTTTAATCAAGTAATATGTCATGTTTTTCTACTTTATTTAACCTTATGGAGTGGTCTTTATGACAGAATCTTACCGCCCCTAAAAACTCCTGAAAACTCTATATTAGTATGTATATACTAACTTATAGAAACTTCCTTTTAAACATCTAATATATCATGTTTTCTGGCTAAGCATTCTGGAAATTCCGGGAAACAACAATTAATTGCACTCTCGACTTATCAGACACTGGCCGGCAGCTGGCTCCGCAGTTTACATTGAAATATGTGCGAAATGATATCGGGAAATGGTCACAAAGCCATAAACAAAGCAGCCAGCAGCGCTTTAGTATTATCGTTTGCAAATAATACGACGCAGTCATACAAATGCGTCTTTAATTCTTAATAAATTGTATTCATAAATCAATTATAAATTATAATTAAATGGACTTCCATTTCAGATCTGGCTTACCTAAAACAACAACTAGTAGACTCCCCTTAGAGTTTCCCAACTGAAGATCTTAGAAAGCTTTAAGATCTCTGCAAAGATAAGATATTTCAAAAAATTTATTTAGAAACTATAAATAAATCGAAGCTATTTATACTTCTTATCTAACAGGGGTGGTTATCTAATTATGTCGATTCGGTGGTGACCCCGATCCCACAATAAATTCCATACTTTACGTAATTAGTGTCCCACATGGAGTCCAAAAAATAAACAATACTTGTGCTGTTGCCGCATATCATAATAAAATACAAAACCAAATGGGGCTCTTATCGGGAGGCATGTCTGCAGCGTAAATAGTTAATTGATAAGCTGGAGCTGGAATCAAATCTGTGGAAAACCTGCTTGCACAATCAGTAATGGGGGCGGGTGTGAGTCAGTGCTAGATAGCATGTGGGAATCCAACTTCTTATCACGAGGAGGGACCAGCAGGATTACCCTATCCACGAGCTATAGACTCTATAGTATAGACACAAAAATGTCGGTAAAATGTATATCAAATGGAAGTCATTAGCTTCCAAGACTGCAATATCATTTGCCAGGGTCTGAACCGCCTTGCCTCTGAGGTTTATTTGTTTTCTTGTGAATCACTTTGGAGATTTATGTTTTGTTTTTAAAAAAATTTGCATGCTAAGGCTGTTTTTCATTTTTTATTTATTATTTATCGAGCTTCCTGGGTGTCCTCATTATGTGTTTATTTTGAATCCGGCAGAGAACTGGCCCAACCCCTCCGAAATACCCGGATCGGAAACCCAAGACTTCTCATCCATTTATTTATGAGAGGTCGCAGCTCTTAAGTTATATTTTTTATATTTAATAAAAAACAGAAGTAAGGCAAGTAAATATTGTCTTTTTCCACCAATTGTTACTCTAACAACCATGTGGGCACACAACTTGGCCAACAAAATTGGCAAGTGAAAGCGCGTTGAAGAAAAATGGGACGGAAAAATACAAATCAAATAATATTGCTCAGCTGGCCGGGCTTCTCAGCAGCTGGTCGTTCGACTGCCCGGTTTATTTTGATTTTGAATCTATTTTATGGACCCCCAAATGGATGTCAGTCGGCGAGAGTGTGCGAATAGAGTGAGCCACGCAATAAATTTTGTTTGAGAGCCCCTCCGAATGCCGGCCATAAAAATAATAATATATCATTGCCATCAATCGAAGACGCAATCAGCAGTGCACCGTGAGATGCTTTCATTAGGTTTATATTATTATTTGGACTTTAAGCTGGCGATTCATTATGAAACAGTTTCCCAATCCAATTGACACCCGAGGGTCCAGAGACAAAGGCCAAATCAGAGCCAGGGCAGGGCAGTGCTCGCCTAGACGGAAAATCCAATTAGGGAAATCGCATAGAGCCGGGCGCAGCACAGGGCGTGAAAGAAGAGCCACTTATCTCCGGTTAGCAGAGACAGACACAAACAGGACAAAATAAAGGCAACTGGCTTTGCATATTGAAAGGTCCTTTTAATAAAAAATATGTTGTAGGAGCGCAGCTGCTAATTTAACAACAGACAGGCGGCTAGAAGTATGATTAACCGCAAGGCTGGCAAGCAAGAGATACAAAATGGGTGTTGCAACTGGCAACTTGCAACTTGCAACTGGCAACAAGAGCCAGCCAAGCCCGAGCTCTGCAGCCGTTGCATGATTTTTCACTCATAATGAAACCGAAAGCAGCCACAACTGCCGCTGCGAATATCTATTCAACAGTTTTGGCGTAAATTAACGTAAAATACTCGAAAACAGTTGGGCCAAGACACCAGCCAGACGTCTTGTATCGGCCCCCGTGGAGATTGCCGGAGTGCCGGAGCTAAGCTGGGGCTTTGTTGCTGTCCGAGCACACCTTGATTTACCTGCACACAGTAGTCAGGCACTCGCTGCCTCCAATCCCCATCTCCATAGCCATAGCGATCTCCATCTCCGGCTACCGATCCCCGAAATCGGGCAAACACGATCATTATGAGGAATAAACAGCATCTAAACGGTTATGGCCTGGCAGCAGCCTGGTAGCGGAGCAATTAAATTTGTCGCCGGTCTATCTCTCATCTGAAATATTTATTTCTCGAGGTGTTCCGAACACGTGCACTTTAATAAAGATATAAGTACTACTTTAGGCACTTACAGGAGCTTAAGTTTACTTTCTTTTAAAATACTTATAAAATATTTAATATTGCTACTTTAGTAGTTTAGTAGTACTGTTGCTTTTCAATAACTTTTCCAACTTAAAAACATTACTTTTAGCCTGATTTCCTAACTTTCTCTATTTGAAAATATTTCATAACTTTCTTGCAACATCAGCCCAAAAATTAATAAACTATTTCGCCTATTTATGGGCTCATTAAAAATGTATTTGATTCCTCTTTACCAGCAACCAACCAAATCCATAAAACTGACTTTTTGCAATCCCGAAAACATATTTTTTGTCGAAAACTCATAAAGAAATAAAGTGAATAATTATGATGCGGAGCAAAAACAATTTTTTGGTTATTATTTTATGGCTCGAACCCCCACTACACCTCCTCCCACTTGACGCCTTTTGGCGATGAATTGCGAGTACGCCTACTTTTTACATCATTTATTATGTGGGCAAGTCAGTAATGAATGCGTTTTGTCCGCAGAAGCTTAGCCGGGACTGGGACTGGGGTATTGCATGTTTCCAGCTGGCACGCTCCGATGACTGCTCCTGCGTTTGTCGAATTAGTCGGCTGCAACCGATCCCGAGCCCTATATGCGATTCAATGAATCTCTCTTTTGGTTTCGGCCTTAGAAGCGAATATGTTTTTCCAACTAGCAGACGAGTGGGCGTGTTGGCCACTTCATGCACTCTTTTTTTTTTCGCCGAGGAGGAGTAACTAGAACTCGTCTTGGCCATAGAGGGAAACCGGCAGAAATGCAGCAGCCGAAGAATTTTGATTTTGATTTTGATTTTAAAGCAAAAAGCTTAACCAGTTTCCCCACCAGTTGACAGTTGCTAGTTGGTGGTTGGTAGTTGGTAGTTGGCAGTGGCAGTTGGTGGCTTTTTATGGCAACCTGCAGAATGAGGAATACGATGACTGATTGACAGCCAAATGAGAGAGTAGGCCGTCTAGTCAGCCACCAAAGGTTGGGATCAAGGATGGAGTAGATAGACCCGATGCCGAGCCAACAAACCATCAAACAATCAAAACAGAACACAGATAACCCCCACAAAAGCTATTGCAAGTTGGGATTCTTAAGCGGAAAGAGTACCAAACAAAGCGAAACTAGAAGTGCAGGCAGGTATAAGCTATGGCCCGAACAAAGCCTCGCCTATGAACCTGGTGGCAACCGGTTTGGCTCCGAGAGTGTAAAGAAACACACACAACCCGAGAGGCCATAAACCAAACAAGTCACAAAGGGCACTGCGACTGCGGCGGAGACTTGAGCCAGACTTACTTGGCCAGAGATACTCACACTTTTGGGGTAGATACACAATCAAGTTTCCAGCCCGAAGAAATTCAGGAGCCAGAAGAAGGCTTTTTGGTCAATGACTGGTGGGGCGAGCGGGCAAGCGGGAGAACTCGAACAGCAAGTCGGGTAGAGTCGAGGGAGAACCTCTGAAACCGCTCCTCCTCTAAAACAGTTGACTTGACCATCATTATCATCATTCATTTTTCATTTTTCATGGCTGAGTGCCTGGCAGGCAGTTAGCTCTGATTGTTTACAGCTGCCGTAGTACGAGTTGAGCCCCAAACTGGTTTCTACACAGCTGTTCGCCGCGGTCTCAGTGTCCAGAAACTCAATATGCTTAGGACAGGATGTAGACTGGCTCCAAGGAGTTACTGAGCCAAGTCGCGACTTGAAGCGGGTGCGGTTTGACCCAAAACGCTTCTCGAAGACTCCGACACCGACAACTCGGCATGAAAATAATGGTGATGGAACTCTCCGAGCCCAGAGCTGGTCTTTGTTCTTCTGTTTTTGGGCTTTGGTTGCTGGGAGTTGCAGCTCATTACTCTGCGGTTGGGGTTCTGCCGCTCAAGTGCATAAGTATCTGGCCAGCAGAGAGGCCTTTTAAACGGTAAATGATATATTCCGAAGCTGTTGTCATGCCATAATCTCTGGGGCATTAATACGAGTCCGAGGGAAGACTCTTCTCCGGTTGGGTTCTTGTGGGTGATGAAATGTAGTGATTGCAGTTGCGGTCACCTCTGGGTCTGAGTCGGCTAACGGAAGACCCGTTTCGCCAAATTTATGGATAAGGATAAGTGCAAAAGGTATAGCGAAAAGATACAGTCTGTAAGATTCTGTTGAATCTGCAAGATACACATGGGGGAGCTCTTTTTAATTAGAGTTAAAAAACGATGAAAATGGGTCACTTGGGGAAGTTCTTTCTTTCCATTCGTTTCTGTCAATTATCATTAAAGTCTTTTGAGTTCTCAAGACCTAAAAAATTTAAGTTTTCATTAAAAGAAGTATGAGTAGTTAACAAAGTAAAGTTTAATTAAACAATCAGCTTGCTAATCAGCCAGCTGAGTCATGGCTTGGCTGCCCACCATCCATAGTCTTCCGAAATATGCAAGGTTTGCTGCCATTTCCATATTCTTTGACGAACTTTGTGGCAGGGGGCTAGTGCCTTTCGTAATTAGGCGTCTCTCGCTTGTTTGCCAGTGGGCAGTGGGCTCACCTGACGCCTCGGCGAGTGCCCAAGCAGGTTGTGTAATCTTTTAAGCCAAGTTAGAAAATGCCAACCTGACACTGCACTTTGCCGTCAAAACCTTTTCTCTCAATACTAGTTAGGGAAACAGCTAACTAATTGCCAAAACAAGGTATGCTCATGTTTCTTGATTGTCTTCAAGCTGATGAAGAGTTTCTCCTCGCCCCGTCTAGACAGAGCCAATGCCAATCAGTACTAGCCTGTTGAGGTGTTAACATTAAAAAATAAATAAATAATTAAGCTGTAATTACAAAATCTTATTGAACGGCGGGGAGAAAATGCAAATCACACGAATAATTACATAGAATTTGACGACAAAAGTGCAAGTGATAATTAAGAGATGATTAAAGTAATTAAAGCTTTTAGAAACATTTAGCGATTTCACTTTTTCTAGTGTTGCCTTCCGATTTGGACTTGACCCACTTGGCCCAGAGAGTGCGAGAATCGAGAATTGGAAACAAAAATATCCAAAGTACTTGGCCGCAGAGTTGGCTCTCGTTGGCTCGTCAAGTGCGTTCCGCCCTCGTGCCTGTCGCTCTCGCGACCAAGACCCAATTCGCGAGTCAACATATTGGATGTCTCTGCGTGGTCTCGATTACAAAGGCAGAAGCTAAACGATCTAACAAAGATCTGTCACAGTGTTGGCCTCAAACACGCCAGTCTGGTTGGTCATGCCGCTGCCCACATCTCGTGGCGGTGCACTTGAGGCAGTTCGTCAGCATCGAACGGTGGCCTGGAAAGTCCCTCGAAGGTCTCCTTTCGCTTGCTTGTCAAAACTACTACTAACTTGGCCCAGACGCTGGGGAAATTCCTAGAAAACACGCTCTTAACATTGGGATTTAGACACTAGCCGGCACTCGGTTAAGTAATAATTGCTTGTCGCTTGTCGGGCAGAGGCTTTGGTTTCGATTTATTAATTAAACGAGTGCGTGGATGATGTCGTCTGGCAATCAATTTCAATTGGAGGTGCCGAGTGGGCGGGAAATCATGGCGAATCGTTTAACAGAAATAGGTCATCTTCTTGGCAGAGTTTTGAGAATCAACAGCTTACCCTTGAAGGTTGAAAGTACACCCTGATTGACTCACCGAAACTGCAAATAGAAGGGGAAAATAGAGATTACTATATGGCTCATAGAATTGTGATTTATTGTGGGCTATGAGGGATTGAGTGGCAGGGGAAATGCCTTTTTTAGTATTTGTTTGTCATTAGTTGTGAGATGTTAGCAGGGGCAGTAGTGTAATGGCAGTTCAGAAGCTATAAGAGCTAATATTTTATGCAAATTAGAAATACTACTATAACTAATATTACTTCTACCATTTAACAGAAAGTTTCTTTGTTTACTTTATCAACGACAAGCCAAGAGGACCGAGAGATAAAGAAACTATAAACTGATTGGCAGTGACCCTGATAAGGATTGCTCAGAAAGGGACAGAGAACCATAAAAAACAAAGCTAGAGAAAGAGAAGACTATACGGAAGTAACACTTCCTACTCGAGTAGCCGCAATCAGCCACTGCTTTCGAATACAACTTGGGCTAGATCAAGAAACCCTACAAATACAATCTACCAATAGAATCTATCACATTTGCCAGTGGAGACTCTCTGCCTTTTGTGACGCACTTGCCTCCCAGAGCCCCATGCTAAAATTAACAAAGAAAACAGCAACTCGCAAGCATCCATTACTATTTCGCACGAGTCTCTACCTTCAAGCTTTTTTATTTTTTTTTTTGTTGAATAATCAGCTGGGGGACAGGGAGAGCTCTCAGCGAAACACCTGCTTTGTTGCCTGACTTCTCAGCCTCGCTGGGGGTTTCTCAGTCGGATTCATCTCACACTTCATCGGAATCATAATACTTGTCACCGAATTTAAGCGGAAGTTCATAAAAAACTTTTAGCTTTCTGAATATATTCCGTTTGATAAGAGACTTGATTTCTCATCCATGACGTAGATCGGATTATAAGCGAGTTCTTGACAACAAAGTTGCAAGATAAGACTATCAAGTACATGTGTGTTTGGGGGAGATATGCCGGTAATCGATTGTTTTGGCCAGTTCGGTAGTTAATAAAAAATTGCCATCTATAAAGCGGCCATGAAGTGGAGAGGACTTTGGCACTTTTTCTTCAGTTATGGGTTTTACTTTTTTTTTTCAGATAAGTTGGAGGAGTGTCGGGAGAGCTCTACTTGGAAAGGTTTATCAGAGAAAGGGTAGCTCTTTTCCAAACAAAACTCACATTAAGAGAAGATAGTTTATGATTTTTTTTAGGTTCTTAGATACTTCTCCCACATCTTCTTAGATGCTCTGATGGTCTGATGGCATCCACTCGGCACTTTCGGGTTGATAGTTTTGTTTCTCTTTATTGCCACATTTCATGCAAATTGGTTTGGACCCTCGGGGGTTGGCTGGGGTCACCTAACGGCTCTTCCATTGCGGCTTATACGCTGGACCCCCGAACTCACCTCTCGAGCCGAGGCCGCCTCGCCGCAAACTTTTGCGCACTTCATAAAACCAAAAAAAAAAAATAAAAAAAATTGCGCAAAACAGAGTAAACACTGGAGGGAACTACAAAATAAATACTTGTAGTAATGGCGTGAGGGGGTCCGTTAGGAAACCCCTTGTGGGCCAATGTGGGCTACACTCTATGACACTTCACCCGGGCAGGGTGAGAGGTGTGTGTGTGTGTGTGTGTGTGGATCTTCATATGCAAATGGAAGTCCAGAGGAGACAGAACCGAATCACACCTGAGGGCCTACTCCCATAATTGTGTCGCTGTGAGTGCGTTTCATTAGAATTTCAGAGCAGGCTTTTATCGGCACAGGCTTGAAAGACAAAAAGGAATTTAATTTTTTGGCCAGAATTTGCATAAGCTGATGAGTTTTCCAGGCCAGACTTTCAAAGGCACTTTGAAGCCATCCTGACGAATACTTTTCCCCGAAATTCCCTTTAAACTTAATTAATTTTATTTCTCAAACACCCAAAAGTAAAACTTTCGAATGCCAAAATGGACATATCACTCGAATAACCCTCTGAGGGAAGTGACAGATGAGCTTCAAGGGGCTGCGGGCGAAAAACAGAACAACACTCCAATCGAGTGAAACTGAAAGCTAAAAGATACAAGCCACAAGCAAGAAGCAAAACACAAACACGACACAGAAAACGTGTTGCAAATTGTATGCAGGCCAAGAAACATGATTAGCACAACCGAAAAGATTAATAACAATGGCTGGGGAGTTAAGAGATCTGGGAGACAACCACGCGTTGATTAGCCGGCCCTAGGGCAGTTGCGGCCGAGAAAAGTATCTGACAGATACAGGAGAGCTAAGCGAGAGATTTCACTGCCAGATAGAGGGTCTAAGAGATCATTATCCCACTAGACTTGGTCTAGGTCTTCTTTCATTTCTTCCAACTGACTGTTCTTGAAATATATATGACTTTGAAAAACAAAAAAGAACAGAAAAAGCAAGAAAACTAAATCCATTTAAACAAAAAGCATGGAGCACTTTGGAACAAAAAGTGTGTCTGTTCCAAGGCCAAGATCATCCCGCCTTTCAGTAGAAATTTTTCCCCCGACAATCAATTTGAAAAAGAAATATGCTTAAAATTATTAAGTGCTCATAACCTTAACCGCTTATCGCCCAGCTCATTCATTCAAATGTAATCTCCCTCGCCGGGCCGGCTGCTACCTTAATAAATTGTTTATAAACACACCCAGCGAGATTAGAAGAATCAGGGAGAGCACTGGGAGCACATGTTTTTTGTTCAAAAGTGTGATATAATAATTATAGTATAAATTTTATACGCATTGTACAATATACTCAATGATAATTAATAAAAAATGTCATTGTCCTCGGGGCGTTTACTTATTTTTAATTGATACTGCGGGCTGTAAATAATCGGAATCAGCTGAGATGAGCGATTGAGATTAAGAGTTCCAGTCAGGTTTTATTTAGAAGCGATGTGAACACATATAGGGTGGTTCCTACAGGGAGTATCAGGAGGTTTTCTTTCGAAAATAACACACCTGGTGGTAGGAACTCTGCATAAACTAGCCGTGTGTGTTGTTTCTTTGAAATATGAAACCTTCAAACATTGAAACATAAATATTTCTTCGGTATGTGCAGTGTAGATAGGACACAGGACGTCCAATCCTTTGAAGATCATGATATTTGTTCAAAGTTCTATTGATTTTTGATCTCAGAGTCCCTTCTATCAGACTGGATTTATTTTGGTATCTAACCCAATACCTTCCTTTCAATTTTCAGTAAAATAGAAGCCATCATCTACTACTTATATCATGGTGGACCTTTTTCGTCCTTTAATCCTTCCCATCACCCCTTTCTATTCAGAACTCTTAATCAGATTTCTGGCGAGTACCGCTCAAACTTGCACATATTGCGAAGGACATAATTGCGAAAGTCTGTCCGCACACACTCACACACCTCACACACACAGACATCCTTGCAGGATGCTGCACAACTCTCTCTCTCTCTCAGTGGTTCGGCTCTCACTCTCTCTTCCCCAACAACAAAGGCCAGCGACTAGAACTCCTCTTCGGGAGTTCGTACAGCATCTCTCGCGGTATTATTGCTTTCCCACATAGAGTTCATGGAGTGGGGAGGTACATAGATGGGAGGCAGGAGCAGTAGCAGGATGAGGACAACTCCATGAATGTGTATACCTTTATGACAGACCAAAATTGTTGTTTGTTTCGCATTCGTACCTCTTCTCGACGGAATTCTCCAATGGCTCGATGGCTTTTTCAACTTTATTGCACTTTTTTTTGGGGTTTTGAACTGTTAGACACTTTAGTATCTGCCCGCGATACTAATTACTGAATGGGGATTTGAATAAAACTTGCAATTGAATTTGATTTGTTTGGAGTGGAGTTGTGGACCGTGTTTTGTCGCCACGTTCCAGCTGCTATCCATTCAAAAAATATTTCTTGCGCGTCGTCGCCGCTTTGCGTTTGATTTACCGTTCACGTTGGATTTCACTTTCGACTCGAGTCTGGTGGGGGAGCGTGGATATTTATTTTTCGACTTCAACTGAACTAAAGCCGACCTCCGATTCCGAACCGATATCTGAACGAACGCCTGAAGAGTATCAACAATGCGCCCACTATTTCCGAGTCGACCTGGACCTGGAGCTTTTCCAATCATCCGCCTCCAACCGTCCAGCGCAAGAAAAATTTTACGAATAAGAAGAGGTAAATAGACTGCTAAACCAAATTGACGAAATGAACAAAACAATCGACACGTTCCACGTTCCAGGTTCCACATTCCACACATACGTTCCACACGCTCCGAGCGGAGGCAAAATCAAGAGAGCCAGAGCGCGTGAGAGTAAATGAAACTGAAACCAGAAAGCAAAAGCAAACAAAAAGCAAAGTAAACACAAAGGCAAAGTAAACCGAAGCAACAGTGATGCGCACTTTTCGGTCAAATTCTGGAGCTATGTTCTATAAAAATATAGATATAGATATAGATGGAGCTTTCGAGGGATACCAGTTGAAAAGTTCATAAAAAAATTACTTTAAGAGAAAGTAATTCTTTATCTTTTATTTCCATGGCAGAACTTAATATTATAGTTAATTTAAAATAAATTGAAAAGTCAGTTTCTACCACAAGTTTACCACCAAAAAGTACCACCTTCACTTCAAAAAGTTCTAATAAAATTCCCAATTTTATGCAGGAGTTCCACCCTTGCATCAGTTGCTCTGAAAAACCACAAAACAAACATTTCAAGCCCCCATTAAATATGAATTACCATTATACAGATCGATCATGTTGCATGCCGCAATCTCAAAGAAACCACCCTCATGGGTGTGCGTAATGACAGCTCATTACTGGGCTGTCAGGGGCGTGCGGAGCCAGAAACTCGAAACACTTCAAAAACGATACCCGCATATGACCGATGGCCATTGAAATTGCATTATTATGAGTCTGATTGGCCTTACCCCCTAGGACACCCATCGAATCGAATCGAATTCCACCCCCCGGCTTATCACAAATTGGTATTTTCCACGGCTGCGATCGGAGGTCGGGAAAAATTGGAGTAGTTCCTCAGTTTCGCATCTCAAACACAATTGTTTTTGCAGAAAAGTAACATCCACAGCAAACACAATTTGCTTTTCCACCACATGTGCGCAAGAAAACAAAAACATGGAGAGTACAATGAAGTCTAGCTCTCTCTCCTCTCCCATGTTGTTAACAGCGCTGCGGGTGGTTGCTTAACGGTCCACTGTTAACTCTTGGCCCACAGATAACATACCATTTAAAACCATAATATTAATTTAATTAATGACTAAAATTGGAACAAAGCCGGAATTTCTTCGTTTTGACATTTTGAAATCTCCGCTGATAAGCGACGAAAACACAAAGGCCCGTGATCTCGCAATCTTCTGCGGCACATTTCTGGTCTTATCAACCCACGAACCTCTGAAAAAAAATCATAACCAGCAGCGACAATCACATCAGTGATTTGTTTATTCGAATTACAAAATGCGAACAGCTGGGCATTAAAATCAAAGCAGCCCGGGCAGAAGACAAGCCAACAAGCCCCAGAAAACAAGAAACCAAAACAAGCTCACAACTTCACAAGAGAGATCGGGATGGGAATTATTGGGGATGTGCCTGGAATATTTATCATACAAAATCGATGATAAAACCCGATGAGACATATGGTCGTGGGACCTCAAAAAGATGTCGACATGATGGATTGACACGCCCACAAAATGCATGGGATGTGTCCGACATGAAGTCTGACAACAAACTGGTATGTGTGCTAATTTGGGATACTGATCAACGGTACCGACTTTACGGAACTCGAGAACCTTCGTCCTAGGATGGGAGGACTATATGGCCACAGCGTCAACTATTTCTAGGCCAATTTTCATTTAAATTCTATCCACCCATAAAATTTGTTGGTGATCCCCTTCCAAAATCGGAAAAGTGCGTGGAAGGACACTTTGGCCCACCCCGAAGGCTATATCTTGGCCAATTTCCACCCGATTCTTGAGCGGAATACCTTAAACGATTTGTATATTGATTCCCCATCATTCTGCATCAAAATCTAGAAACGAAAAATTTTTTCGATTTTTTGTTAAAATTTCTGGGGTAAAATTTCTCCCCTTCCAAAATCGGAAAAGTGCGTGGAAGGACACTTTGGCCCACCCCGATGGCTATATCTTGGCCAATTTCTACCCGATTCTTGAGCGGAATGCCTTAAACGATTTGTATATCATTTCTCCATCATTCTGCATCAGAATCTAGAAACGAAAAATTTTTTCGATTTTTTGTTAAAATTTCTGGGGTATCCCCTTCCAAAATCGGAAAAGTGCGTGGAAGGACACTTTGGCCCACCCCGAAGGCTATACTTGGCCAATTTCCACCCGATTCTTGAGCGGAATACCTTAAACGATTTCATTATCATTTCTCCATCATTCTGCATCAAAATCTAGAAACGAAAAATTTTTTCGATTTTATGTTAAAATTTCTGGGTGATCCCCATCCAAAAACGGAAAAGTGCGTGGAAGGACACTTTGGCCCACCCCGAAGGCTAAAAAAAATTTCAAAATTGGAAAAGTGCGTGGAAGGACACTTTGGCCCACCCCGAAGGCTATATCTTGGCCAATTTCCACCCGATTCTTGAGCGGAATACCTTAAACGATTTGATTATCATTTCTCCATCATTCAGCATCAAAATCTAGAAACGAAAAATTTTTTCGATTTTATGTTAAAATTTCTGGGTGATCCCCTTTCAAAATTGGAAAAGTGCGTGGAAGGACACTTTGGCCCACCCCGAAGGCTAAAAAAAATTTCAAAATTGGAAAAGTGCGTGGAAGGACACTTTGGCCCACCCCGAAGGCTATATCTTGGCCAATTTCCACCCGATTCTTGAGCGGAATACCTTAAACGATTTGATTATCATTTCTCCATCATTCAGCATCAAAATCTAGAAACGAAAAATTTTTTCGATTTTTTGTTAAAATTTCTGGGTGATCCCCATCCAAAAACGGAAAAGTGCGTGGAAGGACACTTTGGCCCACCCCGAAGGCTATATCTTGGCCAATTTCCACCCGATTCTTGAGCGGAATACCTTAAACGATTTCATTATCATTTCTCCATCATTCTGCATCAAAATCTAGAAACGAAAATTTTTTCGATTTTATGTTAAAATTTCTGGGTGATCCCCTTTCAAAATTGGAAAAGTGCGTGGAAGGACACTTTGGCCCACCCCGAAGGCTATATCTTGGCCAATTTCCACCCGATTCTTGAGCGGAATACCTTAAACGATTTCATTATCATTTCTCCATCATTCAGCATCAAAATCTAGAAACAAAAATTTTTTCGATTTTTTGTTAAAATTTCTGGGTGATCCCCTTTCAAAATTGGAAAAGTGCGTGGAAGGACACTTTGGCCCACCCCGAAGGCTATATCTTGGCCAATTTCCACCCGATTCTTGAGCGGAATACCTTAAACGATTTGATTATCATTTCTCCATCATTCAGCATCAAAATCTAGAAACGAAAAATTTTTTCGATTTTTTGTTAAAATTTCTGGGTGATCCCCATCCAAAAACGGAAAAGTGCGTGGAAGGACACTTTGGCCCACCCCGAAGGCTATATCTTGGCCAATTTCCACCCGATTCTTGAGCGGAATACCTTAAACGATTTGTATATCATTTCTCCATCATTCTGCATCAAAATCTAGAAACGAAAAATTTTTTCGATTTTTTGTTAAAATTTCTGGGTGATCCCCATCCAAAAACGGAAAAGTGCGTGGAAGGACACTTTGGCCCACCCCGAAGGCTATATCTTGGCCAATTTCCACCCGATTCTTGGGCGGAATGCCTTAAACGATTTGTATATCGATTCTCCATCATTCTGCATCACAATCTAGGAACGAAATATTTTTTCCTCATCACTTCCTCACTTTTTCTTAAAGCGAACGGACGTGTTTTTTTTTTGTGCGCACTGCGTTTTGAAAAATCTTTATTTATTATAATAATTATAAACAATCCGGTGTTTATTTTTATTTATTTACATAAACCCGATTCTTTTCATCCCAAACATCCGATTCGCTTCGCGTGTGCAGTGATATATTTGGAGGTAAAATAATAAATTTATTAATATTCTTCCAAACATAGCACTGCTCTGCTTCTTCATCCTTTACGGTGTTGCTTCTTTTGTCTCACACTAGATTCTTATCTATATTCTTTGCTCTTATACTAACTCTCACTAATCGCCCTCTTTATTCTCCCTTTTTCGACTCTTTGGCACAGTGGTTCACGGTACGTCAATAATAAAAATAATATATTCATAATGGAATTTAAACTTGTCTGTGGTTTGAAGTCTTGTAATAAGACAATCTCTTCATCCCAGCCTACCATCCACTGCTGGCTATGTGAAAACGTTTTACACGCTAAGTGTGCCGGGTTCACGGCCTCAGTTTCGGATGCCATCTCACGTAGGTCTGGTCTCCACTTTTGCTGTGACGGTTGTCGTGCTGTTCAGGACGAAATGAGATCGTTCATGAGACAGACTAAAAGTGGATTTAAAGAGCTGGTTAGCGGTTTTCGTAAAATCAACGACCAACTCTGTGCGCTAGATACACAGTTTAGTAGTCTTCAACTACTAAATGAGTCTCCAAAGCGTAAGAAATCTGCTTTTAGTGATGTGCCCGTGGCGAAAAGTCTTCAGCCTATTCAGCCGACAACTATGCAGCCGCTCATATCTCTGGCCACCCCAAGGGCCGGACCTGGGAAAAATTCGGTTTCCGAATATCTCAGCATAAACGAGCAATTTTCCGATATGTCCTCTGTGGCATCGCTTCAAGTGATACCACCAGACCCAATAATTGAAACCCCCTTAAAAGTCACCGAACAGGGCAATCAAGCTTCCGGACCCCCGGTACGAACTGATGCTGCCATACTCGTTACGGCGGCACCAAAACCCTTGCAGGTGATCCCACCATCGAAACACATATTTGTTTCCCGGCTTGCCCCTGATACTTCTGAGATTGATCTCTCGGCTTACATCAAAGCCAAATCAAAAGCCGACATAAAGGTGGCAGATATAACTAAATTTAAATATAACTACACCAGGCATACGTCATCTTTCAAAATACGTGTGCCCGCGCAGATGTTCAAGACGATTTGTTCCGCCAGTTTCTGGCCAGAGAACATTTTCGTCCAAGAACATCAGCCAAGTACGGTGAAGAAAAAAATGACCAAACCTGTGGGAGTGAAACTCCCACATGTTAGAGCCACTGACCAACCTTCCACGTCAGCTTCAAAAAACTAATGCCTTCACTAACACTTACCTATCAGAATACTAGAGGGTTACGAAGTAAGCTTCCCAAACTGTATTCTGATAGTTCTTTCTTTGCATCTCACATTATAGTCTTTACAGAAACTTGGTTAAAGCCGGAGATCTTAAGCTCCGAAGTTTTTCCAAGTAAGTACACCACTTTTAGACGTGATAGAACTCTGCGAAGGGGAGGAGGAGTGTTAATTTCTGTAGACTCCAATTTCGCTTCTGAAGAGATTAAATCACAAGAGTTTGGTGACATAGAATTTCTTTGCATTAAAATCATATTGTCCGATAAATCATTATACGTTACGTGCTCCTACGTACCCCCTTCGTCCGAACCGCCCACATACTGGCAACATTTAGACGCTATTAGGTTTGTTTTTGATCGTCTGTCTGATGGTGACCAGCTAGTAGCTCTGGGTGACTTCAATATCCCAGAACTCAGGTGGTCCAATGTTAAAAATTCACCGTCTTTATTGCTGAATTCGCACCATGACTTCCCGGCGGGCATGTTCGACATGTCACTCGGGCAAATTAACCACGTTAGAAATTCTTTAGGTCGGCTGCTGGACTTGTGTTTCGTTTCTGATCCTGATGGAATTACTCTTTCCAGAACTTTACCACTTTCCAACCCAGAGGATCCATATCATCCCACTCTTGAGGTTTTAATAGAAAACAATAACGTAATTGGCCTTAAGCCTACACTTAAATCTCATAAAGTTCGTTTCTTTCGTAAGGCTGACTTTATGAAATTAAATAAGTTAATTTTGGAATTTGATTGGTCCAATCTACTGGCATGTGAAGATGTAAACATTGCCTTAATTAAATTTTATTATACTTTGAATAAATTTTTCGACGTTTGCGTGCCATGGAAATATCCGTCCGTTTCAATTAATCCGCCTTGGTATACAAGGCACCTAGGAAATTTAAAGATCGTTATGAATAGACTTTTAAATAAACATAAAATATCTGGCTGTACAGTTAGTTATTCAAGATACTTAGTAGCTCGGTCCAATTTCACCGTGCATAACGCTGAATGTTATAGGAGTTATATACGCCGCTGCCGGATTCAGTTTACTCAGGATCCGAAGCAGTTTTATAACTTTGTAAACACTAAGCGCAAACATGTATCTTCTCCTCCTATGCTTATGTTTGAGAACTCATATGCGAACACTGATCAGGCAATGGCCGATCTCTTTGCACAGTTTTTTCAAACAACATACTCACCTAGCACCAGTACAGGTCAGCCTTACACTTATAATATCCAATCAGCCAACCTTATATTTTGCCCTTCTTTTGATCAAAGTGGTGTGTTATTGGGTCTTCTTAAAGTCAAGCCCGTGTATTCGCCAGGCCCCGATGGAGTACCAGGCTGTGTTCTGAAGAACTGCGCCGAGGCTCTGTGCAAACCGCTCCTTAAACTCTTTAATCTTTCGCTGGAGACTTCGATCTTTCCCCTTATGTGGAAGGAATCTTACATTATTCCTCTTCATAAAAAAGGGAAAAAATCCGACGCTGCCAATTATAGGGGCATTTCTAAATTGTCAGCAATTCCGAAGCTTTTTGAAAAACTTATCACTCCACATTTGCAACACCTATGTAGTTCAATAATATCTCCATGCCAGCATGGCTTCATGAAGCGCCGCTCCACCACTACCAACTTACTGGAGCTAACATCTTTTATCACGGATGGGTTCCGGAATGGCTTACAAACAGATGTCATTTACACTGACTTCAGTAAAGCATTTGACTCTGTCGACCATTCGCTTCTTATAAGTAAACTCAGTCTTTTGGGATTCCCAACTGACCTCCTTATCTGGATTTCGAGCTACTTATCTGGAAGAACCCAACGTGTCTTCTTTAAAGATGTTACCTCGCGTCTAGTCCGCGTCACATCTGGGGTGCCTCAAGGAAGCCATCTTGGACCCTTACTTTTTACACTTTTTATTAATGACTTGCCCCTTGCCTTAACTGACTCACTCGTACTTATGTACGCTGATGACGTTAAGCTTTGTCTTCAGTATAAATTCACTAGTGCCCAATCTAGACTTCAATCCGATTTGGATAAATTTCAAAATTGGTGTTTTGCAAATAACCTAAAGCTTAATGGATCGAAATGTAAACTCATGTCCTTTTATCGAACTAGTCCTCACCAGGCTATGTACTTTCTCTATGGTAACGCTTTAGAACGATTAACTCAGGTTAACGATCTGGGAGTCCTTTTAGATTTGAAACTTAAATTTACCGACCATATATCTACCATGGTTAATAAAGCTATGGGTGTGCTTGGCTTTATTAAAAGATGGTCAAAAGAATTTAATGACCCGTACATAACAAAAACGTTATATACATCATTGGTTCGTCCGATTCTTGAGTATGGATCGTGTGTCTGGAGTCCTCAATATGGAGTACACCGAGATCACATTGAATCTGTACAAAAAAACTTCCTGATCTTCGCCCTTAGGGGACTTAATTGGGATGCAAATCTTCACCTTCCCACTTATCATAGTAGACTTTTATTAATCAACTTACCATCATTAACAAATCGTAGAACGATGCTGGGTGTTATGTTTCTATATAATCTTATATATGGTAATGTAGACAGTCAGTATTTACTAACACGCTTAAATTTTAACGTTCCTAGTAGAAGGACTAGAAACTTCCGTCCTCTACTCCTTAGCCATTGTAATTCGACATATGCCCAACATGATCCGTTCAGGGTATTATGTTCGGACTACAATGGTCTCTACCACACCTTGCCACTTTGCTCCACTAACAATCTTAAATCCTTTATACTAAACGCCTTATCTATGCAACACTCTTCCTCGTAATATCTTACCCCTACTCTTCTCCTAAACGTTCTCGGATCTATCCCCGCGATTCGAGCCGTACGTTATGCGGCAGCGTCCCTCGGTCGGTTGGACGGGAGGTGGGCTGTACGTATGCAGTGGGAACCGCGCGAAATATTTTTTCAATTTTATGTTAAAATTTCAAAAAAAATTTCCTTCCAAAATCGGAAAATTGCTTGGAAGGACAAATGACAAGGAAAATTTAAATAACTTCGCCAGATGTTAACTTTCTGCCCCGCTATATTTTAAAAAGAGACACTATTTGACCTAACTAAATGTGTATTTATATCCCATCTACTGACACATTTCCCACGTATTGCTTTTTATTTTTGCTCTATCCGATTGTAGCTCTTTTTGAGACCCCTTCGAATTGCATTCTCCTAAGAACTCTCCCACAATTCATGTAAGTCAGAGGCTTAAATCTTCACACATCAACAGATCCACCCAAGCCAGCAACGCATCTTGAATGATAAGTCAAAACGGCAAAAAAATAAAGTAAAATATTAAAGCCAGGCAACTTCTTCCATTAGGGAGTCTTGGGGGCCCTGCAGCCATGTTGAACGTTTTGGACATATCTTTTGCCTACAACATTTACGACAGGAAGAAATCCATCAACACGATTCTTTTGGCCTAGGCCTGCCTTCGGGCCAAGAGACTTTCCACCAGAAAAAAGCCAAGAGAGATGGGGAAAACATGAAATAAAAGTTGCATTCAACACTCGCTTTCTTTGCGAGTCATGTTGTAATGGTCGCTTAAGGGCCCGCAGACGACTGACCGACCCTACAGCATTAGCTGCTTGTTACACTTCGGAAAAATGTGTCTCATATGGACTATAGATTATAGGTTTCTTCTGTCCCTCCAGTAGCTATAAACACGATTCAGCTTTCACCAATTTTTCTGAGTGTAGTTGCGCCTCACCCTAAAAAAACGAAAGTCCATTTTACACTGTCACGGGAAACTGTTTGCTTAACATGCACGGTGCGTTTAAAATTACACGATGAGCAGCATTTATCAAAAAAACATCCAGAAATCAAAACGAACCAATGTGTGTAAGTGGGGATAGGGATCAAGATCGGGATCGGAGCCGTGTAGGATGGGGGGGAGATTGATGCAACTTCTTTGTCTGCCGGATCCTACGCAACTTTCTGTCTCTACTTTATTTTTTCTTGATTACAAGTATATTTAGCCGCCTGTCTGCCGAGGTCGTCGTCGGGGTCTTGATTCAATCGAACGAGCGCCGAGACAACAGCCAACAAAAACAACCAACTTCCTCCATAACCCCTTGCATCAGAAGCTCCCTTTGGCGACCATGCCACTGGGACGGGGCAATCATTGGCGCTGAGCTGACTGGTTACTGCTGCCTGCTGGTCTTGTCTGGCGACCTATGCTGATTTCTGAGAAAGAAATTATGATATTTTTCTTGTGGTCACTCGATGATGAGTTGCTGTTGTCTCATCGCTTCTGTGCAAGAAGCCAGCTGAAGAACTTTTGGCTTCTGTTCCACGGATACCTCCCACTCTTTGAGAATTTATGGTAGTCGGGGGTCTGACTTCCTAATTGGACGGATCGGGAGAAAAATTATAATTGGACCAGGCAGAGCTGCAGTTTGGAATGATTGAAGGTCTAAGGTTGAGGAGGAGTAACCATTTAGTCTGTTAAAAAACATGAATTTTCCAATTAAAAATAGTTTATAATTTAATCAAAGCATTATTCAATTATAAACTCTGACTGGTGAACATCTTTTCTTCCTATTCTTGGTGCCATTTCATTTATTCACACCCCTGACAAGTCTTAATGCGTTAATTACGATCTGAAAATGAGAAAAACTTTGCCAAAAAGAGCCTGTCTTTCGGCTGTGTGCCACTTCCTTGGCTCCGGCTCCATAAATATCCAAGACGTTGCGGAACGTAAATCTTCATTTAGGTCCCGTCTGTTCCAAACTTTCCCTTGCCCCAGCCCTTTTCCAGCTCCCCCAAGCCCTCGCAGGGCGTAACCCTATGTGGATAGTTGCTTAAGCCGCAGTAAAATTATTTCCCCGCTTCGTACGGCAAATGTTGACAATTAATCACAATGAGTATGGTACGGGATGTGTGCTTATACAGTGCGTTTCAAAGCGATAATGTGGCTTTCTTTGTCTTTTAAATATACATTACTTATCACTTTAATTTCGCAACAGTTTCTAATGGATTCAATTACATTGTTCAGTTTTTCAATAAATATTTACTCATTATATTAATTCACTTAAGTTGGAAACTCTTAAGTCCAAGTGTGACGCATTGTCGGGTTTGGTTGCGCCTCCCATGAAATGTACATGTACGGTCCAGTCCATAATTACAAGTCTGGAGTGACTGGCCCCTTGACACTCACTCACCTCCCCTCCACTGGCCAGGAGCCCCTCCAAGCCGCTGTTTGTGACACACCCATGCCCCAACCGCACTTGAAGACTTGAACTTAATCGCCTCCGAGTGCCGAGATAAGACTACCGGCCTCCCAATCTCTTCCCTCCGTCCGGATCTCATTATGGAGTAACGGTTAATGCACGCATAAATTAATTATTTCACAGGCAATCAACGAATCGAATCCGAAACTCAAGCCCCACCAGAATGTTAATGGCCAGATCCCAGATCCAGAAGCCAGCACAAGAAACAGAAATAGAAAGACTAGCATGGCGAAGAAATCTGCTGGAAATGTAAACAAACAGATCAAATTGTTGGCGATAAGATTCCCCTGTCTTCAGTCTCCAGTCTCGAGTTTTCGATTCTAGAATCGTAGTTCTACTTATTTTCTCCAACTGGTACCCAAGTACCCAGAACCGGTTCATAAGATCATCGCGTCAAGCATTCCGGGACTCTGGTCAAAGTCCATACATGGGAAATTAGTCAAATAAATCAAAGGGGAAAATGTGTTTTTGGATGAATTATGGGAAGCATCTCTAGGGTAATGAGAGTGCCCCGTGGTTCAAGTTCGGTGGGAAGTCGCACAAGTGCTGTAAAGAAATTCCGTTATTACCCTAGCTGATTAATCGGCAGTCAAGACGTGCCCCCTTCAAAGTGGCAATCAAAAAGTTCCAACTTTGACTGCCCTGCAGCCTGTCAAGCTGCCATCAGGGCAGTAATTCGATATGACGCTTGCCACACACCAGCAGTGGAGGCAGGGATGTGATATCTTGGCACTCGAGTCCCTCCCATGAAGATGGTGCATCGTCTAGTCAGTTTTGATATGATTTTTTACGATTCGTTGCAATCTCAAATTGAGCAAAATGCCTCGATTTTATAGGGCAAAATGAGTTGGAAGATGTGTTGTAAAGTAATAGAGCACAGCTTTAAAAGATGTAATAGGATAAATAAACTATAATCTCCCATTAGCCATCATGAATTTAACCAATTTCAATGACTTAATCAATGAGTACGTATATTATGTGCCATTATTTAAAACCTTTAGCAAAAACAACTTTGTAGATTATCCAGATGATCACTGAAAGACCTTCCAATGGTTCCTGATCTTGAGCAATTCGAAAATAAATACACACATGCCTCAGCGCAAAAATAGTCCCCTCCACTTGACCTACTCTCTGTGCAATTGGCGTAATTAAAACCTTCAAATAGAGGTCTCAGTGCTGCCAAAGTTTACAGTCCAGAAGGCACGAACAACAAATGCCAGCGACCCAGACATAGACCTTACACAATCTTACGAACTGGGGAGATCAACCAAGCGATCCCCAAGCTTCGACCCACATACCATTTAAAAGACCAAATATATGAAAATGGGAAAATTACTAAATTTTCTTGGTGTACGAACCACATAATTGCAAATTAAGTGAAATTTTTCAGTTTGCTTAAGATTATTTGCGTCACCGGGGGTCGCTTTCTGCAAAACCCTAATGGGATCATTAGACCCAGGGGTTATCCGGGCGAAGTGCTCACCTTTACATTGCAATCTTAAATATTTTCCGTTTATAACGTGGATGGTGGCATAAACAAAAGAAAAGCAGAATGCATCATAAAATATTCCCACTTTTAGATTGCATTCTCCGGTCTCCGGAACAGCGTGAAATTTGCCGAAAAAGTGCAAAGAAGCCTCTGCTCCCACGGTTCGTTCACTCAACAACTTGGAAACTATAAAATGCACGCGTTGCAACCCGACCAAAAAAACAAAAGATTTTCTTCTAGCTCGTGCAATCCAAACAGAGAAAGCAAAATAAATTTTTAAGGCACGCACTGGCTTGGGCCAGATGTTCCGGCCACTTTTTTCCAAGGCAGAAAAAGTGTGAAAATTATGGCGCCATCGAGGCATGGATATTATGATCCAAACAAATTTTTGGGGGATTGAAAAAATGGCAAAAATAAACACGGAAGCTGCTGAAGATGTTCGCCATGAAAAATTCATGGTCTGTAATGCTCTGTTTCATATTAATTTTACAATCTTGGATAGTTATTATATAAGAATTATTTTATGCTTTTGCTTGCAGGACATTAAATTCCAGCCAAGTCAAGTATTTACATTGCAAACACTTTTGGTAGCGTTTAGATAAATAAACAGAATTTAAAAATATGTACAGTGGGCTTCATAAATATTTATCACAGTGGTGGGGCAAAGCAGGGCACTGCGCCTAAGAAATTTCAGCCTGAATTGTGAAAAATATTCCTGTGATTTAGGTCGCCAAGGGAGAGGGACACCGTAGATGAAGGAAAATAATAAAATTGAAATGAAAAATCCAAGCCGAATCCAAGCTGACCCATTAAATTTATGCGCATTGTACGAGCTTTGTATATCAATTGCAAAGAGGAAAATTGAAATGCGAAATTCACTTGAGGAATTTCGCAAAAACTAACGATTCGGATAAAATTCTTCAGAAATATTTCTTCAAGTAGATCCACCTTCCAGCTGTTGAGTGTGTGTGCATATGTGGGTTGTACAACCTTGAACTTTTTCTGGCGGCAGTCGCAGAATCAAGCCGAACTGACCCAACCCCAGGCTCCTAATGAGGACCCATTAATTTTAATGCGCTCCCATTTGCAGGGCCGGGTGGTTGGGGGCGGAGCACCTCATCTGGAATTAATGAGTTGCTACTGATGCATCATCAGCAGCCGCAGGGGGAGTCGCCAACATACACGATATCCATCTTACGCCTTTCGGCTTAGCTCCCTGTCTTGTCGCTTATTTGGTACAAATGTATATGATATGGCCCGACATCCTCGGTGTGTGCAAATGACAGGCACTCAATCACGTACGGATTTCTCAATGTAGGCAAATCAGAGACAAGACTTGCAGGACGAGGTCCATGGCAGTGACTTCCTTGGAGTTCCATCTGTCGGTGGCAGGGCACAGAGATATATGCAAATCCGGCTAATGATAGGATCTCCTAAGACCTGAAAATCTTCTCAAAGCTCCCTATGAGTGAGTAGTTATGAGTGAGATATCTTAAAGGTTCAACATATATAGACTTCCTATTTAAAACATATTTATTGGTTTATTTTATGGTGATGTTTCACAACATTTCAGCGAATTTATTTTAATGGGTACTACAAGTCTCTTAATTAAATAGCTTTATGTGGACCAACAATAAAGAAAGAATATATTTCTGGGAAAGCATAATACACCTGACAAATTGTTATTTCAACCAAAATACCCAGAAATCGTTTAAAATATATATCAATACATATTTCCTTCTGCTCACTTTCAGTACACGGAAGCCGGTTTCTGATGAAAATAGCCAATGTGGAATATGTACGTGAAGATATATTTGGCATGATATATTTCACATTACTCAATTAATTTGGGGGAATGGGCGAAAGCGGGAAGGCAGCCGAACAAAGCACAAGGAAATGCGGGAAAACTGCGGGAAGGTCAGCAACCTGAACCCGGGGAGAGATTTTGGTTTGCCTATTAATCAACAAGTGGCCGAGTGTGACATGGCCAGACAGGCGCGGCTGGCACCTTACAAATCGACGGCATTGTGAGTAATTTATTTTGTATATTATATCCTTCTATTCCATGTAAGCATGGAGCTCCGATGAGGTTTCTCAAGTCACGCAAAACTTTTGTCCAATCCCCAGAGTCATTGAACGTCCAAGGCGGAAATTGCACAGAGTCCGATAAAAAACGGAAGTCGTCGCATTGTAAAGGATGGCAAGTAAAAGTATCTTATGGACAGATTGCATGTCGGGGAAAAAGGTGCCCTGTCCAGGAGTGGGAAACGACCAACCGATGGGCCATTAAGCCTTGCGTGTTCAATTTTCGCAGCTAAATTAAATTATTAAAGAGGCTGCAAAGGCCATGAAAAGGGGATACCTGGGAGTAGAGATAATATTTATTTTTAATTAACTGAATACAAAAAATAATCCTTCTCTATAAGCTTAATTAGGTACAAGGAATTTAATTAAGTAGTTAATTTAATAAAGTTTAAACATTTATTTAAAATAATTCACAGAAATGTTTGTTTATACTTTTTTTGGGAGCTTCCTCTCGTTTAACCAAAACTTAACAGCAATTGAGAAAACCCAACTGTCCAGTTGCCAAAAAAAATATATATTTAATGGAATAAATTGCCCAAAAAGCGTTCACCAAACTTATCAGAGTGCGTCAACACTAGCAACAACAAAGGCCTAGTAGAGTCGTTGCCCAAAAGTGATCATTGACCGTCACGCCTGACGCCCAAAAACGCTTTCCAAAATCGTGTGCCGTCTATTGAGTGGGTGGTAAGAGGCAGGCCAGAGCAGCAGAGACGGGGAAACACTGATAGAAAAAAGAGGCACACACCACAGAGAACTCAGTCATGAGATTTGCCATTAGGGATTTGCATTTCTATTGGCATGGCTATGACTACGATACAGGTTATATACAGAGACACGAAAGAAAACAAAAATCCGGTGATGGGAGTGCGCCATGAAAAATTAAATTATAATAAAATGAGAGCCAGCCAGCAGCGAAATTTGCCGCAATGTGAATAAACTTTTGCTTTGAATGGAAGGCGGAACGGCGGCACACGGGGCGTATGAGCGACGATGCTCGCAGACCTCGCCGTAGTGTATGTGTGTGCCAGTATGTTTAGATTAAAATTAATTGATCGGGGCATACGGGGAGGGGAACATGTTGTCCAACGGTTGCCATGTGCGGATTTATAGCCACGTTAATAGTTCACACACAAATTATATCGGAAGATTTTGGCGCGACGGGACGGTGTGAAGTGTAACAGATTAAGATAAATTACAAAACTGATTGTCGGCTAAATAAACGGATTGTGGGGTTAATTCTGGCGTGAATAATTGGGTTGCGATTGTGTGTTTGATTGGGAAATATTAGAAAAGAATACAGTTTCATACTATTTTACTTGAAGCTCAAACATAGCTGAAGGCTCAGCTTCTCAACCTCAAGTAATTTTCAGTTTCTAAGCCTCAAGTTATTTTCCAGTAAAATAAATTGCCTTTAAGCATTGTGTAAAGCTTTTCATTTCCCATTTAAAATAAAAACCACAAGTTCCAGGAATTACTTTAAAGCTCTGCTGGTCCTTTACACAATCTCATGCTTAAATTGTGGAGGATTAGGAGAAATGGCTTCAGGCTCGTCTCACAAAAACCTAAACAACAATCAACAGTCTCCTTGGGGCCACACCAATTCGGGATGTAAAAAATACGTATATAAGCCGGAAAATATATAAAATAAAAACCTCCTTCTTGGCGACACTTTATGTATCACTTTTTCCTGTTACGAACAGTTTTTCCCGTATACCTACAAGCTCACTCCATGACTCCCTCCAGGCGAAGGGGCAGAAAGGTCCTGGCAAAAAGCCTACGTCAACATCCAGCATCCAGACTCTGCAACATAGAGTCCTGGCAGACGTCTGGCTGGATGAGTCATGGCTGCCATTCATTTTGAAACAGGATATACACACAAAGCGGCAGAGAAGTCAGCACAGCACTCTTCCTTTGGCACAACATTTTAGCCTAATTAAGCGGAAACTTGGCAACACTTTCAGTTTCATTCCCAGTAACAACATAGGCTGGAATCATTTCTGTTTTTTTGGCCAAAATGGCCATTTCATATCCTTTTACAATTTTCCCATTTTTTTGGATGCAGTCCACGCACCGAGGGAGCTCTTTCCCTGTTCGTGTTTGTATCTGTTTCCGTTTGTCTGAGGGCCCCATTCCGGTAGCCTTTTAATTTTATCGATTCGTATCTACCACAAAGTTGTTTTTGCCATAGTCTGAGGGGAGTCCTTTTAGCTGCTTTTTCGGCTGCCAAATTTTTGGTTGGGAGAGGTTGGGTGTATTTGGATTAGAGGAGGGTTGTTTGGCCCGACTGCTGGACCATACAATGTGGCTTTTATTGGTTGGAGGCAGCCTTGAGCCAAATAGGATATTCTTTTCCCTTTTATGTGCAGTGTTGGCATTTATATATATACTTTATAAATATATAATTAATATTTTTCATTTATGGAAGCGACTGGTTTATAAGTTTCTGTGTAATTAAAAAGCGTTTAGCTGAATACAATTTCCTGGAAAGACATCCACGTGCATCTACTTTGACCTTAAGCCCATTTGTAAATATTTAATAAGCGAGGGAGTGAAACCCCAGATGGTCAGCTGGCGGAACTGTTGCCCTCCTCCTAGTCGGGCTAAAATAAATAATGAAAAAAACCTGGCTTTATGGTACGAATGCACCCAAAACTCACTTTCTAGGGAGCTGAATACATAAATACAAAGCATAGAGATGACCAAGGTGGGAGAATCCTGAAATGGCTGTGTTTTTGCAGTTGTCTCTGTCTAATGGCCTCGGCAAATGTTGAGTTCAAGGAGACGTCACCGAAGTCGTCCTGACAGCAGCATCCCTACAGCTGTTGTCCAAGTGCGAAGGACACTCACGGCGGATGCGCAATATCTCTCTCTCCCACTCTCCCACTCTCGCTTCTCTATGCAGCTCGGCAATGTTAGCAACATGGGGAGCCTGTTACATGAGTATCTGAATCTGAATCTGAATGTGACAATAACATCGCTCCAAGTATCCACCATCGGTGACGTCAATGCGCAACACAGAGTCTGTTATGCAAGAGTTGAGTTTCTGCCGCTGACACCTACTCAACACCGTGACGTCAGAACTCTAATAATGGTATTACAAGAAAATATTGCACGATAACTTATATTTAAGATTATCTAATAGACTTTTATGAAAAGTAGCAAGGAGTTGCTGTCTTAAAAACTACTTATTTTTAAGATCCTTATATACGATAGCAAAAAGAAATGGTAGAAATGTTAGATAAGATTAGTTTTAAGGTATAATATCTGAATTTCACATATAATTTCGTCAAATTTCCCTGTAAAAGGAAATACGCTAATATCCCCATATTAAAAATGTAACAATGTAGCAAGTGCAAGTGGAAGTGGAAATCAGTTATTGAGTTGCCCTCTCGTGATCTTGTTGAGATATGGCTGCTGTGCCTGCAACAACAATCGGTGGTGCAGTCATTGACTGACAAAAACAACAAAACAGCAGCATCATCGACTGCAGCCGTAACAGCAACATCGCCAACAGCAGCAACTAGAGATAATAACAATAACAAAAGGCCGCTCTTGTAAACAAAACGCACGCGCCAACGCCACAACAAAAAAAGGAGTGCGAGTAAATTCAATTTTCGCCTCTGCTCCTCTGAGATGAAAACGAAAATTTCACTGACGTTGCCTCATATGGAAAATTTCACTTGCACGCTTGAAAAAGTGCAGCACGAACAGTGCGATGATGGGGCAGGACGTTTGGGGCAGGGTGGGGACATGGGATGTGGGAGGGGCGACAGCTCCCACAGCTGCTGCTACCGTTGAGTGCGGTAATCAGAGGCTTTTGTGGGCGATCAGGGGTAGGGGCAGGTCCAACAGAGCAGTGCGTTTTGTTTATTCGCCTTTTGCCAGCACATCTTGGCTCCACTCAAAGAAAAGGTCAAGGTTCAATTTTGTATTTTAGGAATTTTCAGAAAATTTGAAGATTTTCAGAGGTTTTTAATTTCTTCATAGATGTTCTTCATAGATGTTTCTTCAGATGCTGTAGTAATATTCTATCAATTGTAGAAGTCTTTATTTCCTTTGTCCGTCCATAAGTCTGTCTTTAGGTTTTAAGGTTCTTAGTTTATTGTAAAGATAAAAGTTGCATTTAATCTATAAAATTTGTATTCGATCTATGTATCCTTGAAATCCATTTATCACATGGGTCTATTTATCGATCCTACATTGGATATTATCTAGACAAAAATACTCCTGAAAATTTAATTTGTGTATTTATAAAACTAAATATGTATCTTATTATCTTCAAATAATATTATCATTATTTTTTCCAGTGCATCACACTCTTCCTCTTGCATTTTGGCACTTTCACTCTCCGTAGCCCCCCAGACTTTAGTTTGGTTCGTTTAGTTTCGTTTAAATATTACGTTATAGTTTTCAGTTTGGTTTTTCTTTTTTTGTTATTCGGTTGTCAGATAAGCGCCTATTCGAAGTCAGTTTTATTTTGGATTGGTCTTCGCTCCGTTTTCTCGTTATTGTAAACATAAACAAGAAATGCGCGCAACACATGGAAATTGGTTTGGAAATTGAGTTTGGAGTTTTTCACAGCAGAGTTTAGTCGGAGACTAGTCGAATCGGCTGTCTAGTGGCCAAGGTTCGAGTCGCTTCGCATAAATATTCATGAAGAGTTCATGCACTGGAATCTATTTCAGGGAGAAATGTGGGCGGCTTGGATTGGCTTGAATTGAATTACATTGATTGGGTTACGTAAAAGGTAATCAACTCGGCTCCATTGTGGACATGAATTTGATTAGTGGATAGTTAATATAGGAAGGCCTTTATAACCTGAAGAGACTCTTTTTTCTTAAAAATCAAAAATTTTTTGTTTGTTTTGGACACGTTTCAGCTGACCATTGGATTAAAGTCTCTTTAAGCAGCAGTTGCCATTAAATTTAAGGTAAGAACACCTCACGCTTTCTTTGTTTACAACACGTTGCTGGAAACCACCTCTGGAGGTTATCCAACACCCACAGCCAAGGTGAGGCACAGCCGCATAAATCTTTAGTGATTCTCCATGGACTTGCAGTAAGGCTGATGGTTAATTCTGTTTATTGCATTATTGGCCAAAGAATAATAAACAGCATCCAAGGAAGATTGCAATCCGGGGGTAAGAAATCTGTATAAAATAAATTTACAAACCAATCGATTTTCTTGATCCTTCAGTCCATGGGGCTGGGGGCTATAAAAATGGTGGGACGTGCCACAAGTGGTGCATCTGTGCGCCACATGGCGCTACCTTGTCCCACAGCTGTCAGTGCAATGAAGTCAAATTGCTTTTAATGCAAATCCCCCAGATTATTATCGAAGGGATTTTATTTCCTCTCATCGTTTCACTGTTTCTCTTACGGATATAAAATAAATCCTGAAGCTTGAAAAATATCTTTCCTTGAAGCTTAAAAACCACATTTTCGGATGCATCCTCGGGCATACACAGATAGCCGAAATGCGAAGAGCACTTTAAGTGATTCTGTCAAAAGTATCTGACTAATGTATCTACGCTTTGTGGGCTAACGATTTATGTGGGGGCGTGGCGACGCTGTCAAACGGCAGCGTGTGAAAATTTTTAACAAATTGCGGTGTCGAAAAGTCTTAGAAAACTTTTTCAATGACTTTATATTTAGAAAATATTTATAAATATTTTTTGTTGTTTTGGCTTCGTTCATTCGAAAAATGCATAGGGTCGGTGCACTCGAAAGTGAAATGTGTGAAAAATTTATGTTAATTTATCCTGAATTTCGTTCCCGTTTCAAATTTTAAGGGGCTTCGCGTGGGTGGAAATTTAGCTTTAATTGACAATTTACTTGGGTGAGTGTGACTAATGGGCTTTGCCGGAAGAAAATCTGTCATTATAAATTACTTATGGAGGTGTTACTTTTTTTCAATTGTAATGGGATTTTTGGAAAAAGATTATGAAATAAATGAATAATAAATAGTCATATAAGCAATAGTCATATTGGTCATTAAGTCATATAGGTCTGATTTAAAATAGTCATATGCTAAGTTTTGAAAGAGATTATGAAATAAATGAATAAAACATATTCTCCGAAGATAAAAAACGAATAATGTCGAACTAATAATTCTAACTTGAATAATTCTCTCAAATCCTATATTATCATTCAGACTTGATTACCCTTGATTGTATTATACAATATTCATTACCTACAATGACCCATATATCGAACAAATAAATACAAAACCTTGTCTCACATTAAGATCTATGAACATCATTCAAGTGTTTACAATTCCTATTTGTTTGATGCCTCATCACGATTATAAATAAAGCAAATATTGGCGAATCAGAAAATTCTGCATGTTCATTGAACGGCAATTTGGGTCACCGGCAGCCAAATTGGTAACAATTTACACCTTAATATGGAACACGGTGTGTGCAATTAACCCACTTTTGATAGGCGGATCCAGGCCTGGAGGAACGAACGATCCGATCCTCCATCAACACGTTGCAAACCAAGGTAATTTGTGAAAATTACGACTTCCCATCAGTCGGGGCATTTTATTGCCTTTGTTGTTATAATAACTTTTAAGTAACATGGAATACTTTCGCTTTGATATACCCTGCCATAGAGTACAGTGCGTTGTTTGGCCAATTAAATTATAAAATTTATTAAAACAATAAATCAAAGCATCCTTATTGAACTGTGAAATATAGTATCTTCTTGTCGGTTTATTTTTAAAAGTGAGAGTATCTATCTCACGATCATTTCTTTCTTCTGTTTCTCTCGTTTTGCTTTAATTTTTTGCTACGCTCCGCATTTAATTTGTACTCTGCCTCTTTGAATTCTACTCACACGCACTTTCTTTCACAAAAGCCCACGAACTTGTCTTGAATTCAAGTGCAGAAACATGGCCCATTACGAGGCAGGGGAGTCGACTTCGAGAGTTCGAGTCCATCTCCATTTGTGCTGTAATTTCGCAAGATTTTGTAATTTGTGTGCATGCGTCAGGTAACCCGTTTTCACCGTTAGCCGGCTGGATCTGTTGCTAAATTCAAAAATAAATAACAAATGCCCGCGCAAATGCAAAAATTTGCGTAAAGCGCTTTGCGTTCGCGTCCAATGAGTAATGGCCATCTGATTCATAAGGCCAGGCGTCGCTTGTCAAAGTTGACAGCTCGGCCCATTGTTCACCTTCCCGGCAGTCACCTTCCCGCTCGCTTTTTACCCGTTTTTTTGGAGCAAGGACGTAAAACCCCAAGATTTTGGCCAGACCTTGTATTTCCTGCTTTCACCCACTGCCTTTTTGGCCCGCCCCCACGTGCGCAAGAGGCCCAAATTTGGTCGGTTTGGGGGGCAAGTCTTGCAAGTTTTGGCCAAAAAGAAAGCCTCATTAAAATAAATCAAGCCTTTTATATGCCCGAAAGGTGTTTAATCGGGGCGTGAGATGGGGTTACCCGTTGGGAAGTAGGAGGTGATTGGATGAGGACCATGGCTAACTAAAACGGTCGAATTCAATTTGCATCCAAATGTTGCAATGGGTTTTTTTGTGAATTGCATGTGCAATTGGGATTAACCTTCAGGTAAAATATTAACAGCCAGGAAATATAGTATATAATTTCAGTGAAACCATTTCATACATATATTAGAAATAATTCCGATTCAATAACTCTTGCTAAACAGTCGTTGTCACCTTTCCGACGATTAGATATCTGGGTACAATAGCCTATCGATTTTCGCAAAGCAGACAAAAAACACTTGGTCTGGCGTCTCAGCCTGCAAAATCAAACTAATCGGCTTAAAAGCCTCGATTTCCACTCCGCCAGCCGGGAACCAGAAGCAGCAGTTGAAGCAAAAGCAGAATAATCAGAAGCTGAAACAGAACGAGAACCAGATACTGAACCCAGACAACGACCACCTGACCGTCGCCTGCTCATTTTCGACTGAGGCGAGAACTAAGCTCTGGCCGTGTGGGATTTGAATGGATATTGATTTCCAGCTGTGCCAATAGACGACAGAGACCTGGCCAAGAAAATTAAGATACTAGGCGAGGTGGTGGTGGAGGGGCTAGTGGACACGTGACAGGGCAGGTGCTAGACATGTGATTGTGCCTCAATGGGGTTATCCCATTACTTTCCAGTGGTTGATTCCGAACCAATTGGCTTAGAAGGACTTAGGCTTTTGAAGAGGATACTAAATTAGTTTGCAATAATCCACGAACTTAGTTCTAGTAGTCTTTAAAACAAGTCATATCCCTTTATAGCCTTTTAAAACAAAAATGTCGTCCCTCAAAGGGTTAATGCTACTATTTTTATCCAGCCAGGTGCAACAAAGTCGACTTGGCTTAGCTCTGCTTGGCTAAAAGTGGCCGTGTTGCCGGCTAATCAAGCCAAGAGTAAAAGCCATGAACCCCACTCTGCCCCACCCTTAGTGGGGTGACCCACTTGAGCATGCATCGCTCGTGACATTCGACTGGGAAACGTGCAGAAGCGACGGGAAATCGACAAAAAAGCAAAACAAAGCGGCTGCCAAGACAAACAAAACGGCGAAACGTGCAGAACGTCACTTTTGAGCCGCCATCGGAGCCGGAGATGCGTCACAGCGAAAAGTGTTGGGTGGGAAATGCGCATAAATAGTGCTGAAAATCAGGAAATGTAAGCGGTGAGAAGTGCGCATCACCTCTCATTGCAAACGCAGCGAAATGTGCGGCAAGGCGACCGGCAACACGCACGATAAAACCAGCAACGGCAGCGGCAACAAAACTAAAGACGAACAGCAACTATCAACAATGTTGACAATTGTTGGAACTGACAGTTTGACGTTTTAACTCACGCGCCAAACGTCAAACGGCAGCTACGAAACAATGGCCATACCCCAATACCCCATACCCCAATACCCCATTCCCACAATACCCAACCGAGATCTAGGCAAATTTAACAGCCAGCTGCCAACAGGCAACAGAATAGACAACTCAATGAGGCATTTTGATGGACGCCTCTGACGACAGCTACACGGCGGATGAATAATATTTGACAATTATTTATGCTTGGTCTCTGCAGCATTATATCGGATCAGAAGTGCAATCAATGCTGGAAATAATGGCGAAAAAATCAGAGGTCAACTGGTTGATCTGTCAGTTTCAATCGGAAATAATTGTAAAGAGTGTTTTAGAAATTATTTTGGATTGTTCACGGTTGTCTTTTTTACGTCATGTTATTAAGGAGGAAGTGTGTGCAAGGGGAATGAGAAGGAAGTCATTATTATAATATAAAATAGATCTTAAATCACTGTTACCTCACACTTATGATTTCAACTTTATAACCTATAGCTATAAAGGCTATTTTGTCACTTGATTACCGTACCTTGTTAAATAAATAAAAAGAATAAATGGAAAATGCATTCTTGCCCCTGATGACCCCCAACCATGATCAGAAATGTGTCTGAACTATTGGCCAGGAATGGGAATAGACATGAGAATATTTGTTGGAAGCCATGAGTCTGTGACACGAGTCGCGTGCGATTCGCCGTTGTGATATTGTTATTGTGACTGGTATCTTTTTATAGCATAACTGACACTCGCTGGCCAGAGCTCATAAATTAATAGCAATTGGCGCAATAGCACAGTGCAACTGTAAATTGCCGGCTGACCAGCAGAGAAAAGAAAGAAAGATGCAACGACCCGATCGGGGATCTTTGTGTGGGTTGTCCACTTATAGGAAGATAGGAATGCCATGGGATGGCCAGGCACTACAGCTCATCACACATAGTTAGAAAGAAAGTCGAGTGGAAATTAGTCGAACAATGGAGGCTTCTAGTGTGAGTTTACCAGAGTCTGTGTGACCAGGAAGAAATGTCGAGAATTTTGTTATGATCTCAACTGGAATGATTGAGTTTAGAGACAGTCTTTAGCTTCAAACTTTATTTCTAATTACCTCTCAGCTTAGTCCGATTAGGGTATTGCTCATTTGTTTTTTCACAATCATCAAATTTTTCTTGTAAATTTAACAAAATATGTGTAGTATAAGCATCTTTTTCGCTTGGTAACCCGCATGCTACTGAAGTTGAAGCCGCCCGCTGAGGACTTCTGGCTCGGATTGGATACGTATACGCAATATTCACATTGAAATGCTTTGTATGCTTAGGACAATGACGCCAGCAGCGACCTAGAATAGAACAAACATATTCCATATAATTGGCTGAGCGTGTTAGTTATTACATCACACAACGAAATTTTCCTGGCCAAATATGGGAAGGAAAAGCAGGAAGGAGAAAGTAAGTGAACTCGTGGATTTCCCTTTCCCATCGCAGTGAACTTCAGTTCCCCGCCGTTGCATACTTTCAGGCAGCGAAGCAAATTTGCATTTTGTGCGTGCGTCAACTGAATTTAATTTGATTTATTTTGCGTTACGGAAAAGTTTGCCTATTTCGGAAAAACAAGAGAAAAATATAAAAAAAGTTTGCAGGCTTGTTATTTATGTAACCTGTTGGTTCAGTCTGAGTTAGTTGAGTGATGGATGTTTATACATATGTACTTCTCTTAAAAATAACGTAGAAGTGAAGGAATCACGTAGAAGTGAAGGAATTATATACTTTTAAGGTCGTGCTTTTTTTTAACAACTTATGTAGTTCTCATTTTCAATATAATTAAATTTAAATTTTCAAGAAACCCTACAAAGGTACCCCATTTGAAGCATACTTTTAGGCCAGCCATTTTTTAAAAAGATCTTTAGTGACTCCCAAACTGTACACCACGGATATGAATTTCATTGAAAAAGAAAAGTAATCTTATCCTATTCCAGCCTCTTAAAATCTTAAACTCTAGTCCTTGGCATAAAGCCGAATCGATAAGCCCTAGTTCTGCCTTGGCAAGCTCCGAGTATAATTTGCATGTAATTTGTTGTGTCAGCACCTTGGCCCTGTTCGATTTCACTGCATCCATAAGATACCCGTGGCAAGTCAATATTTTGTATTCTGCGGAGTGCCACAAAGATGCTTATCGGGGCGACAACAACGAGCGAGCCAAATTGGACTGCAACTGGTGCCGTTGAGTATTCCTGGCAAGACACTTTGCATATTCCTGGCCCTGAAAAATATCAAGTTGCTGCTGTTGCTCGCTATTCGGGTTACCCGATCTCCATTGTGCTGCTTCTGGTCGGCGGGGGTATGTCTTCTTTTGGGCCAAAACTGAATGCAAGATCACTGGCCCAGTTGGCGACTGTGTTCGGCATGTTTAACCAGAGCTTCTGGGCTGCCTGACTGACTGCACGCGGAAGCTGTTTGTGTTTGTTGTTTGCCTGCGAAGGTGTCATTGTTTGGCTTTTGGCCATGATTGATTGGATGCTGGGGAAGGCTTGTTTGGGCGCAGTAGATGACACATTTTCGTCGAGTTTTTTTTATGGTAATGAGGAGAAAATATAAGTAGGTGGGATAGATAGATTTTTGCAATGTACCTGTAATTTCTGCCAATTATTCTTGAACTTATTTCTTATCGATCATCTCACTTTCCGCTTTCTCCACCTACTTCACACTCCACATCTGCCCGATCATTGGCACCAGCCCACGTCTGAAATTTTCTCCACACTCCGGCCGGCTTAAACGCTCTTGGCCAATACTTTAATACCTTTAATTACGCCCCAAATATTACGGCTACCTCTTCATAACCGATATCCGATACAATCTGGTGTTTAATCAGAAAAGTAAAGAAGCTGAAATGCATGGCAGGATCCGCTGCGAAGGAGACTGGAATGTTATCAGGCCCCAGAGATCGGAGCATGCGCCACTGCCATTGGAGCTGAAAAAAGCAATTATATGCCGTGTGTGTGGAGGGTGTGGAGCGTATATCCCCATTGCACCTGACAATGTTGCTTCCAGCTTTCAAGTTGGCTCAGTTTACCTTGAACCCCTGATACCGCCAGACGCTCCAACTGCCACTGCTTCTGTCCGGCACGCAAATTGTTTGGTTAATAGGTGATAATATATTCCGTGATAATTTACACTTGGCATTCTGCAACGACTGCCCACGCGACCGAATCGTAAATATTGTATAGCCATTAATGTATTTTTTAGCGGCTTAGTAATGGCTCAGTTAGGCCCAACTGAGGTGTAATATTTTCCTGGGAGTGGCACGTGAGTGGAGTGACAATATTTTCAGATGGGCCTATTAAGTATCATGACTAATTAACGTTAGAAAAAACAAACGGTAGCTGTTTAGAAATGGATTTTTTAAGTAAGGTTTTATTTCTTAATTAATAACACTTCCTGTCTGTATCCCCACTTGTACAAAAACTGGGTATATATAATGTTAACCCATTTATGACCTCGATTCTTGATTGGTGTCTCTAACAATGGCAATTAATGGTCATGCAACATAGTCTGGAATATAACACACTCCAAACATCCAAACATATACGGAACAGACAACTTTATTAGCTTAATTAAAACTCTTCAAAAGGTTCACTCCAGCCTAGGGGGCCTAGACGAGAATAAAAACGAACCGTATAGAATATACCCGAACTGAAGTCCATTGGTTGCGCCTCTCCTGAAAAGAAAAATGCGTTGAATGCCGGCAATTTAGCAACTTTACAGCTCCTCCGCTCTCCGGAGACCTTCCACCTAATAATGGAAGCCTATCCCAGTACCCAGTCCCCAGTTTCCAGTTGCCAGTCTCCAGTTCGGTTTGGTTTCCCAGTTGAATGACGTTTCACTTGATTGCAGTTAATTTTTGCCTCTTTCTCTGTCTCAGGTTCGAATGCAAATTCCCCAGCCCAGGCTCTGCTCCAGCCCAGCTCCACTCCGGGCTTCTTTGGCGTTTGTGCGAGTTTGAGGCCTTCTGGCGCTGGAGCTTCTCAAATCCAATTGAAGCCACAAACTTCTGATTGTTTGTCCCCGTCCCGGCTGGAGAGGCGGAAAATGGTCATAATAAAAAGAATTAAGTTGTAAAATGTTGGGAAAACGTGTTGAAAGATGTTAAGTTGAGGTCTTAACGAATTCCCCGATTTGCTACGATTTGCGTGTTTTTAAATTTTATGACCCATTACTGGGTATTTCGTTAAAGGTTTTACGTTGATCTTTGTATTTTCAATGGAGATAAGCTTAGTTTATGGTATTTGAGTTTGAGTTTATTAATTATTATTGGGTTTATCAATTTATCGATTAGGTTTGGTGGGGGATTAAAGAAGGGATTGAGGAATTATGGGATTCTTTTTCATTCAAAATGGATAAATTGAAATTTCCATATCCCAGATACTTTAAAACAGAAAAGGATCTTTTGCAGGGCATTTCAAATGTGAATCTCATCGCTTTTTTTTATTGTTGGCAATTGAACCATTCACCATTGAACTGTTGACCTGGTTACTTTTCTTCAGTTGGCCACGAAGTCGTCAAACTGATGACGTCCGCTGCATTTGTTGATGACTCGAGCCTGATTTCTGCGGCTCTGGGCATGACTCTGGGATTGAAACATTTCGCCAATTGCCAAATGCAAAGGTGGCCGGAAAGGTCAGCCAAACAATGCCAGGGGAAAACTAAACGAAAGGAGCTGGGAAGGAAAATTGCCGGCCGATAAACCAACAGAGACGCAGAGCAATTTGCGTGGCCAATTAGATAGAATGACAACTTCCGTGGAGAGGAGGAAACCCGTTCCGACTAAAGGAAAACACGTTCTTTCCGACCAATATCAATTACACAATGTGGGGGCTTGTACAAAATTAATATCGCACCGAGCCACATGGGCAGACTTCCCCGGGCCTAATTCGCTTATCTAATAGAGCCATAAAAGCCCACACGCTGGTACAGAATTGATGTGTACCTACTCTTTTTTTTTCAGGGATTTGCTAATGAATTTTAAAATTATAAAAATAGGCTTAATGGCCAGTTACAGGGAGCCACATTTTTGTGGCAATTAACCGCTGCACAATTAAACGAAACTGTCAACAATTTATCTTCAACGACGTGACTTCCCAGGAAGTCTTCAGCGCCACCATAACGGGGGATAGTCGTGGCGATGATTTCCAGACTGCCGGGAATGGAACTGCCGCTTAAAAGTAAAAGGGCCTCGTCACATCGCATCTCTCTAATTGGCACCAAATATGGTGGACACGATCTTAGCCCCAAGGCTGAAGGATGGATGGAATTTCCCTTGGCCATATGAGTTATGTCAAAATGTGACAAAATGCGTGTAGTTGAGCCTTTCTCCTTTCCCGATAAATCCCCACCGCATTCCAGAGCTGTGATCTCCATTTAAGGTGTTCATTAGTCGCAGGTCGATGCGCTCCGGCAAAAAGGGACCTACGGCCCAAAAATGGTTATAAAGCCTCATCAGCCGAGAGACGAGAGACCAAGGGGATCAGAATGCGAAGATCATCATTATCGGCGTTCGCAATGATGAGGGTAATGATAATGTCTGGACTCGTGGTAGACGATCGATCAGAGGCCAATCAGCTGGATCGAAATATATGTATATAGGCATTGGTGTCCATGCCCCATCCATGTCCATGCCCCATCCTGCCACATAACTGTACAGCTTATGCGACAGCGACAGCTCCTTCGATGGCCAAAAAACTTGTCCAGTTGGGTCGCCAAAATTAAGCGATTTTCGTTGTACAATTTACATTTTGAACTGTATTTCGATTATTGTCAGCCGTTCAGATAGGCCCGAAGGTGTTATGCCCAAATACCGAACGACAACCAACGTGCAACTTTCACTTGTCTGCCAGGGAAGACTTGCCACATGTGCCACAGGACAAAAGAGCTTATGAAGCCACTGATTTCTTATTCGTATTTTTGGAGTAAGTTATTGTGGTCTGAGGCGTTTTGTTATTGGAAGCTTGAGACATGCCCCATATTTTCATGTAAACGTTTAATTAAAGGATTGGAAAACCAATACTATATTTTTATTTTCGGAAGTGAAGGATAAGTGAGCTTGGGTGTAGGAGGCCTTCCCTGCAAGCGGCGTCTGGTTAATCAAAATATTTAAAACAGCTGCCCTCCAGGCATCAACTTTTGCCTTCGAAACAAGTATGGGAGCTATAAATAGCATCAGCTAAAGGATGAGCCGCATATTCTGGCCAAACTGGCTTTCAGAGTTATGAAAAGGCAAAAATAAAACCGAATGGAGCCTCCTCCTCCGCCGCATAATCCACCGCAGTACCCTATTTCTGTGGCCCTGTCCCCCAGCATCGTGATCATTTCATAACATTGCATTAAACAATATGCAACTCAGCGAATGCGCTTAATCATTGCAACAGGGGTGGGGAAATGACTTTGTAATTGCGCATGCGCGACATGCCCCAAGCGGCGACAACAGCGAGAGATGGCGGCCCCTTTATATTGATAATGCTTTGATTGATAATGCCTTTTACGCGGCCTGCATTGATTGGCCTCAAATCACAGTTTCCCCCTAGACGCATCTCCCCCCTTCTGGAGCCTCTGGAGCTGAAATCCCAGACCCATGCCGAGTGACCTACTAAACGCAAAAAGGTTGCCCCAGCGCGTCACGCAACATCGAACAGTTCTGGGCGTGATTTGGCATTTCCCTTTCGTTGCTCTCAGTGGAGCTTGAAAGTGCCTGCCATCGTAAAAAAAAACACATATATTTGGAATTAGTAGTGTGCTAATATGTGTTTTTAGCTGAGAACAGAGTTCTCCTAAAGAAAAACGTTAGACCTTATACAAACCACATACTCAGGACGTGAAAAATTAATTTTGATTGATTTGTATTGTAAGACCAGACAGACCCTGTTATTTTAAGAATTCTATACTATTAACCAATTTCAAAAAACATAATCTAAAAGGGTCAAAGCTGAACTCTTAAATTTGGGGAACTTTTAAAAACTTCAAATAATATAGCATGTTTACTATTTAATTATACGTCTGTTGAAGGAATTATATGACAATTACTCCATTGTAACTTCATAAAAACCAAAAGACAAACGAACTATGAGACCTCACTCATTTGCATCTATCAGTGCGTGACCTAAGATAACAAGTTACAAAAAAAAAACTTCAAAAAGGTGAAGGACTTTTTGAATTCCTACACTTGTTCTGGTCGCTGCATGACCTCGCATACGAAAACGATCAGAACTCCTTCACTCGAATAACTTGAGAGACTATTATGCGCAGACGCAACCTGCCCCAAAAGTCTTTTCCAGAAATTCCTTTGTAATGACCAATTTATGCAAGCCGAATACCTAATCAAGTGAGGTAAGAGGCCTTTCCCTTGAGCCCTTGAATCTTGAAGCACCCTACAGATGGAAAACTCGACCACCCCGTGAGCCCTAAATGTGTTTACTAATTTTTCACTAGTTCTACGATACGAAGATGTTAACGCCTCCTTTTCCTCGGAACTAAGCCTAAAGGGTTCATTTAAAATTTACGGCCTTTTAAGTGTCATGTTGCGTATTTGGCTATTGACACTTCGTTCGTTTGGGCCAGAAATCTGATGTAGTTTCAGGTTTTATAGCCATTAGTTGAGCCCCAGGCGCTGCCCTTTGAATGGGCTTACTAATTAGAGAATTTTATGGGAAATTAATTTGGCTGCGCCCCTTGCCAGGCCTTCGAATGAAGTTATAATTGTCGGATCGGTTACTAATTTTCAGAATTTTCCAGATGCCGACAAATAATGATTGAAGTCTTTGTGGGAGGCGTGACTTTAGACTATTTTATGGCACAATCCAATTAGGAGTGAGAAAATATTGAACTTGAATATTGAAGTGCCTGTACAAGTTTCAGAAAACATGTTGTAGCGCTTAGTCAGAATTCAAAAGAGATCATTATGGTACTTTCATGATTCATAGAGATCCTTTCCCACGCCAAGAGTGACTAAACGATCATTAATTTCCAGGAAAACCGAATATCCTGACAGGAATTTCCATTAAACAAAAAAAACAACAGAATTCCTGCCTTATGGCTGCGATCATACTTGAAATGCCTTGTTAGCACTTGGACAGCACTCACCCACGAAAACGAAAAATCGTCGACGATTTACATAACAAGACCAGTTCCCAAGGCAGACCAAGTCGGCAGACCAAGAGGAACAAAAACTGGTAAAGACAATCAGTGGCGCTCCACAAAAAACTCCCGAATGCCTGTCAACGCATAATCCATCAAAAAAAGCAAAGTTAACAAGCCGGGGAATTGTAGTGGCAACTACTAGAAACAAACATTAAGCGGGGCTGGTGGGTATGGGTTGTGGGGGATTTCGATGGGATGTAGACCCCCTCTGGGCGATCAAAATCAATTTGGCGCTTTACCACACGAACATGCCCCACACACGACACGCCCACCCGCCTATCCAACTCTCCGTCTCACTGTCCCACCGTGTTCATCTCCATTCGGAGTTGCACAAATGCCCCACAGGAATTGCTCGGGCTTGGCCTGACTTAAACAAGTAAGAACAATGTGGTAGATTGTGGCAACTATAAAATACTCAATACTATTCTTCAAAGTTTATTTATAGTTTATATATATTTTGTAATTATTTATCTATAATTTAAAAATTGTTTCTAAATATCCGACAGTTTATTCTTAAAGTTACTAGCTTCTAAGTCTCCAATATATAGTCTCTTTAATCAATATACCCCTATTTTCCACAGATACACGGTATGAAGATTTAGCCAAAGCCCCAGTCCGAGTTGGAGCAGCCACCTAACTCTAATTGGGCATAATTTAAATTCCGCTCGTGAGCGCCATGAATTGTATTTAACGTTTTGGCGCTTCCCCAACATGGGACTTGGACTCTCTTCTCCTGGCTCCTGGTTGCTGGCTTTGGCGGTAAATTTCATTTGATTTTATTCGGTTTCTCTTAGCTAGAGAGTCCAGATCGCAGACGGTGATCCTCGTGGATCGTACTTCCTTATTTGTTTCCACTTCTATGGTTGGTGGTGTGTTTGTTTTCAATTCTCGGCTTAATTGGTTTTTGCGCCTAGAGGTGCCCCCAAAACCCACACAAAGATATTGGTTAGCAGGAGGCTATTGATAAAAGTTCGATGCCTTAGTTTTGATTAGGAGGCGGCTATTAGAAAATTGAATATACGAGTATGTGTGTACGTGGGTCTGGTGTTTGTGCGAAAGTCGTTAACCAAAGGTTGCAGAATGATTTTTATCCGGTAAACGGTTTGGTAATTGCAAAAGGAGCCTGCACCTCTTACTACATCATCAGAGAGGTCTACTCTTTTAAGAACTATTCTTTTCCCGAATTCCCTATCAAAATATTTCATCACTAAATGAATCGTCTGAAGAAAATCCTCAACAGGAAGTTTCTTCGACACATTCCTTACCCAAAAAACCTTTCATTTTTTGTTTCAGGATGCCCTTCTAAGAATTCCGAAAACAACCTGTACTCCCTCTCACCAGACTCCTGCGTCCCTGTCTGCTGCAATTGTGCCAAACAATTTGTAAGCCATCATTTCAATTAAGATGCATAAATCACACCGAAATCAGCAGCCTCATCAGGGTTGAGGCAACAACAACCACACCGTCTCTGGAATGATTATCCTCCGCGTACACATCGTTATCCTCAAGTACGTCGGGCACTTAAAGCCGGGCATGCGCACAGACCGAAGAAAACCCTTTTATTTCCTTCCAGTCGCTCTGTTCGAGTTCGTTTCATTTGATGCCGCCTTGGGTTCGGTTTACGTTTCTGTTAAACGAACCAATTTAAACGGCGCATCGACAATGGATGAGTCCCGGAGTCGTGGGCGGACTGCGGTGCGGTGCGAGGTATTGGGCCAAGGGCCTGGCCTCAGCCCAGGCCTCATCACCATCCTCAATCCTTGCCAGGGGCGAAGGGATCGGCAATCGGAGTGCCGAGCAATTGCAGCTCTTTTAGCAGGCTCGTGAAACTGCTGTTTCACGCTTCGACAAATGCCCTTTGAGCTGCAGCAGCTCCATTGGCAACAAATTGAGGCAGATACGAAGTGGCAACGTGTTCTGAAATCCAAATTAGCAACTTTTTAACAGAAGGAACAGAAAGAGTGCAAGTTTCTTTTAAGATTTTGATTTCTTTATTTGAACAAAGGAAAATCTGAATCCTTAAACAAAACAGAGACATGGGGAAATTGCAATTGGGAACACTCACTTTTCCTTGTTCTGTCAGATCGTTTTTGCTTTGTTAACCAGCGCATGTGGAACGCAAACTTATTAGGGCCAAAAAGGTATTTATGAAGGTGCCACACGATTGGGCTGCAAATAGCCGCGGGAAACATGAAACGTGCGCCACCGTACGAATATACCCACCCGACTGAGCACGAAATATATCTTTTGTGGATATCTTTCAGTTGCATTCGAGAACTGGCGTTAAGTGCCGCTGCTATTCTTTGAACTGCCCGGGGGCCCTTCACCTGTTGAAATGCCGTGTCCACTTCACAAAAGCACCGCAAGGATAATCAGAAATGGGCGTAGCAAATGGAGGGTCAGGCACAAAGTGGCCATGGCAGTGGCCGTGGCCAGGTCAGGACTCTTAACTTGCGCGAAACTGTCAAAACGGGAATTGGCAGACAAACAACAATAAAGTGGAAAACATGTGACAAGGGCTGGCCGGGCAAAGGACGTGGCAGACAACAAAGGAGGCTCAAGTGCAAGGTGCTGCTCACAGGACGACTGTAAATATTTTCTTTTTCTTTCCGCACCGGGAATTTCCCCGTTTTAAGTGGCCGATTTTTAGCGTGGTCACAGGTCACAGGTATTACCTGTAAAAGCAATTCGAATTATTGAGCACCCTCGGGGAACAGGTAAGTAATCCAGCCAGTAAGAGAGACTGTTTTCAAGGGCTAAAGAGAGTGTGATCTTCGCAAGAGAGGGCTGTGGAACGTGAGTCTTGAATTGTAAACAATTCAGTGATAAGACGCCTATGAAATTTCCAACTCAAGTTTTTTTAATATAATTTAAAAAATAGCCTCTATAATTGCTACAACTAAAAATTTACGTATAGATATATCGAGACTGATCGATCGGAAATGCCATACAATTTTTGTATTTTAAAGGAGAAGAGTGGGACTTTCTGGGATGGCCCACTGCGACGACCGTATCTTGGCCAATTTCCATCCGATTCTTAAGCGGAATACCTTAAACGATTTTTATATCGATTCTCCACCTTTCTGCATCAAAATCTGAGAACGAAATATTTTTTCGATATTTTGTTCAAATTTCTGGGTCCCCTTCCAAAATGGGGAAAGACACTTTGGCCCACGGCATTGGCTGTATCTTGGCCAATTTCCATCCCATTCTTGAACGGAATACCTCAATCGAATGGTGGATCAATTCTCCATCATTCTGCATCAAAATCTAGAAACGAAATATTTTTTACACTTTTCACCCAATTTTCTGGGGGATCCCCTTCGAAATGATGAAGAATCCTAGGATGCCCAATATGGCCCACTGCGATGGCTATATCCCCTTTTAAAATCATTAAAAAGGCATTGAAGGACAATATTGCCCCAAGCGATGGCTATATCTCAATGAACCACTTTATTCTTTAATGTCTTTAAGTCAAAGGTAAACCTGTAATATAATATATAGGTTATATATTCGATGCCTATAAATTTAAATATTTTTCAATTAAATCTATTAAAAAAATCAAGATCCAAGATCAATAAAATACCTAATTAGAATATCCATAACCCCTTCGAGGTGTTACATTTCCAGGAAGGCCAGTGCCACTTCCTCAAGCTGCAGCAGCGGCCGAATGCGATCCACAAGACCCACTGGCACACAGATACTCGTCGCACTCACACAGCCACGCCACAGCCGACGATCCGACGGATACGAATGCAAGCGGCTGCGATCACTTCGAGTTTGACGGTCGTTTGCGTAGGACGAGATACACGCACGGTTACGGTAGACGCGACGGATTGGGATTGCGGAGTGGAGCGCAGTGCAGTGATGGGTGTTCTCTAGATGATAGTGCCTTCGAGTAGTAATGCACGCCCTGTGCAATTCATTTGTGTGTCATAAAATTAAACCGCAATTAAGCGATAAGCTGCTGCAAATAAATAAGTGAATGCGAAATAGCTGTACGCCGTTTCCGAGTTTGCCAGCATAGATCGAGCATACATAGTTCGCGAAAAAGTCTGGTGCTCCTTTTTTTACACTTCACGTCGAGGATACCCAAAATAGCCGCGAAAGAAAAATGTTTGCTTGTCGCTGAGCGGGAAAATGTGTCTGAAACAAAAATAAAATTAAATAGCGCAAAATGTTAAAGTAGAAAAGTTACAAAAAGTCTACGCAAAATAGAGCAAAAATAGAAGTGAAAAATTGGCAAGAGCAAGTGTCTAAAAAAGCGAGCGGAAATCGTAAATGAGTTGAATAGAAATAATACAAAAAATACAATCTGTGCAGTGAATATAAGAAGATTATGAATGAAAATAAGCTCTACAGCTGATGAGCAAAAAATTAAATAATTAACGAGAGGTCCAAGTTCAAAGTCGTTCGGTATAACATGTGTTTCTAGAGCTGTCTCCTCACTCGATTCGATCAGCATGCAAATGAGAAAATTGGTCATATGGCCACTGGGCCTGTTCCTCGTCCTTTGGACCATCAACTGTCAGGCTAAGAGGCAACGAAAGCGGCAACCAGGCGTCTCAGCAGCCAAGGAGCTCAGCGACTATAGCGTCCAGCTGAACGACAGCTCCTTGGAGTTCCATCAGAGCATCGTGTCCTGGACAGGCGTCCAAATCCCAGCTGGCGAAAAGAAAAAGAAGAAGTCTCCCCAATCACCGCGACGCCACAAAACCAAAAGTGGCCTCCTCATAGAAAGTAACATTGCCGAGGAGGAGTCACCGTTGGCTAATTCCTCCGCGGAGTCCGTCACCAGGAAGAAATCACCTCACCGACGTCGCAACGGAAAATTGCAGAAATCACCAGGAGGAGGAGCTGGAGTCGGAGAAGCTGGTAGCAAATCGAATGCCAATGGTAAATGTCTATAACTATGGCCAGGTCTTCTAAATATGGTTCCCTGATCGATTGTGAGGCACCAGAAGTTGCTCGCATTGCTCGCCTTTGGTTTCCTGGTCTCTGGTCATGTTTCAGCCATATTTGGCCGCTCAAGTTGAAAGAACTTTCATGTGAAAGTTGTGACAGGAGGAAGAGATTCTTTAATTTTTGCACCGCTCTTTGGTTTTGCTTTTTTTGTAACTCGATACGTTATTACGTGAGAGGTCCAGTTATGGTCCGGCAATGTTGTAGTTGTCGTCGCCCTGGGTTCTTCTGGCAGTCAGTTCTTGCCCTGATCTGGCCCGGCCTGGTCTCTGGTCTGGCCCGGCCTGGCCTTACTTTTGTTGTCGTTAGTCGGAAAAGTTGGAAAAAGAGCGTGGCTTTTGTGTTATGTGAACTTTTCCTATTAGGAAAATGAGTCTGTGGGCCTGTTCTTGCCTGGTTAACTGGAAACAGATAGATCTCTTTGTGGATGTGGGAGTTGAGGGTTCCAGGGGCTAAGGTTCATGGGGTTAGGGTGTCAGAAATTGAGGATATTTTTAAGCTTAGAACTGATGTAATTGCTTATACATAATATTCTGCCTCGTTCGTCAAAATAAATCAAAACAAAGCCGGCAATCAAACAATCGATAAGACAATTGTGTTTAAAAACACACTCAAACCCGAACAAAAGCGATCAAAAGAGATGAATAGAGAAACAATATGCATATATGTACATGTTTTTTTTTCGGATGAATGTTTTCCTATAACCCTTGGCGATTGTCCCCGAGAGCGTGTGTGGGTTTGAGCACTTCTAGGCATTTGTTTGCCGAACACATGACCCCGGGCCTCGGTGCGGGTGCGGAACAGATTGAGGACAACAATAGCGCCAGGGTATGGTGTTGCGGCTTCCGGTAATTGTGGTCGATTCTCAGGTCCTCAAAGCCGATGGAGGCGGAGACGAAGACGGAGACGGGGCCAGGATAGATTCCGTAACTAGGCAGGCAGCAACAATGGTCGATTGTTAGGCAAGTCCCTGGAGAGGATAATTGATGAAGGCATGCGTATCGCATTTGGGAATGCCTCACGCGCTAATAGGAACATATGTTTCTCCTGGGCCACGAATTCCAGCGAAGGCTGATGTAGAGGCGATCCACCAGAACCCACACACATGTGCCAAGGAACTACAACAAAAAGGGTTTATTAAAATATCTTTTCAGCTGCCATGGCCATAAAACCTAAGTGGCTTATTGTGTCGTCTTCTGTGAGCTTTTTGTCGTAAAAATTAGTCTTAGAAGAGAGCTGACCAAAAACAAAATTAGTTCTGGTTCATAGAGGCTAGGAATTAAGCTTCCAAGTTGCGTGTGGACATGTTTTGGAGTATTTTCCATCCTATGATAATCGTTTCTTAATGCCAGAATCTGGTTAATAGATGCGGACGATGATTAGCCCAGAAAGATAAGAATTAATTTGTATTAATTTTGAGAAAAAAAGAAACAGAAAATTAATCAATAAATGAGAAATCTGCTTTTCTTAGTGATCTCTTTGAGTGTTTCAAGACAAGAAACACTCAGCTTGGGGCAACTTTTCAAATGGTATGTCAGTAATTTGATTTCCTGACGCGATAATGATTGCAAATCAATTCTAAATCATTCCACTGTAAATAGATTCAATGAAACACTTTTCAACAACTAAGCCTTGAAGACATAAACGCGAATCGATCGAGCAAATTATTGGCGATTACTTCCAGTTAAGGCGCATTGGTAACGCCCAGGCGGTTGGCTTTAATTGATTGATTGGCTTGTTTAGATTAGAGAAAATGAAAGTTTCCGAATGCCAAAATAGGTCAGATACAGATACAGATACACGATCGGATAGAAAGATATATTTAAGTAAAGAATGGATTGACCCACGCTTGCATTTCCGTTGAGAGTGTCGGCTTGTTTTCTAATCAAGCCCATGGATACTTGGGCAAACACGCACACTTTATCAGCTCATTAAGTATCTTGTGGATACATTCTTCAGATTGGTAGCCCATAAGTCATGGCCAACTCAAATCCAGCTGCTGTTTGCTTTTGGCTTTTGCGCTGTCGATCGAGAGGTGTTTGAGAAATGCATTCTTCATTGATTTTTCTCTCTTGATTTTTTATTTAACATTTCGGTTCGTTTCGTTTCGGTTTGCTTTGTTTTTGTTTGTTTCTTGTTAACTGCATTACACAATGCTTTGAGCTGAAAAGCGCACTTCAGTTTCTTACCCTTTCGGTGGCTGCTGGTGCTTCTGGAAACTTAGATTTGTGGGAAAATCTTCAGCGGCCGGCTGTTGCTGTTGTCATTGAGTTTTATTTGTTTTTAATTTTTTATTGACATGTGAAGTTCGTAAAAGTTTAGTGAACTCTTCGGTTTATGGTTGAATTTTCCACTGCCTCCAGATGAAGCGTGAAAAGCAAAAGTATTGAACTTGAAGAGGCCTTTGGAAAGGTGGCCAAGATCTGAAGTGTATTTGATTTTTTATTGAGAAGATACATCTACCTATTTATGGTGGAACTAATGTATTAGTTTTATGAGATGAGGATTCAGGGAATTTACGATTTGAATTATGTGATAAAACGAAAAAATTATGATATTTTAGAGTGCCAAGGTGAAGGAATTTCTTACCCGATTCCCTACCCTTTCGCTCATGATCTATGGTTACAAGGTGTTCCCCGAATCTTGAAATATTTCCCTTTGTATCACAGACTTGTTTATCGCTTATAAATCTCTCATTCTCACCTGTACCTCTTGCAGCCTCCCTCTGTCTCAGGTGGGCCCTTTGTTGCCGTAATTTATTTAAATGCACTTTATAGATCGACCGAGTAACACCTGGCCGGTGCAATAATTTGCGCTGTCTTAACGGAAATGCCCAGAATTATGGATGCATCAGACAGCTGGTCGAGAGCTAGGACTACACTGCCACAAAAGTCCCTAACTTCCCAGGCTCCAGCAAGAATCACATGACAAAACAGTCTCACAACAAGGGAGGGGTCGATGGGAAACCCACAATTGTTGAACTTATTAAACGGCAAACAATAGACCGTGGAGCATTGTTCTTCAAGAGTAATTCGATATGGAAACTTAATATATCTTTCAAATACTCTGGCAGAGCTTTTTGAAGTAATCGGGCACTCCGGCAACATTAAACTAAACTCGGATACCATTAAAATATTTTTATGGACCACAAAACGGAATACCCCAGAAACTCTGCATGTAAACAAGAACACAAACATCGAAAAGGAGCGGGGCGTGTGCCCAAGGGCCTAGGCCGTGGGGCATTCTATAAACAAATAGAGATCCGTGGACCAAAACAAAAGGAGCTCTACCACTAAACTCCGCTGACCAACAGACGCCACAAATGATCTATGGAAATTCTTCTCAGCTCCAGTATTAACATGAGCGAAACAAAACGTTCCCAAGTTTACACAAATGGGAACATTACTCTCCTGATGCTTAATTGTTGGTCCGAGATTTTGATGTAAGAATCCGACATCCCCCACGACTTCCCGCACGAGATCTCTCAGCGGTCTGGCCGAAAGTCCAGTCCCCCTGTGTGTTTGTTTGCATTGGCTATAAATTAATGTTATAGACCAAGTTTTGATAAGACATTGACGCCGTCTGTGAGGCGGCGGCGACCGCAACAACAAGCCGAAGAGTCTTGCAACAAAAACAGGAGAAGAATGGATGTCGGCCACCGGAACATTTAACGGGTCAGCGGCTGTTGATGTGCAGTCGTCGGTGGTTGGGGTAACAGGGGTCTAAGGGGTCCGTCCGGGTTCCATGGGCCTGGCATCGGGCATATAACAAATTCGAAGCTCGTTAGTGCAGACACTTCAGATAAGAACGCGAAGATGGGCGAGCGAATAAATAGTTTCTAGTTTTCAGATTGTTTTCCTCTCCAGAATGTGGGTCAATTTAAAAGAAAATTGTGGTAGAAACGACTTAAGGTCGCTGAGTCTTGATTTAAAAAAGCTGGACCTGATTAGGAACACGAAAACGTACAAATAAGCAAAGCTTTTGTAAAATAAATAAGGTTATCTCGGCATATAACGTTCAAAGGAATCCCCCTTATAATGAAGTCTAATTTAGTTATCAGAAATATGTTTAATCAAAAACATAAACCAAATAAAACCTCTTACCTGTCTCAAATATCCCCCAAACGATCAACAGGTTGGATGGAACATTTTCGTGTTCCGCTTGGGTGATATATCTTGTAACCTCTGCCAAGACGGACTGCATCTTTATCGGTCTGTTTGTCAACATTCTCAAGACTGATAAACGATCGTTGATCGAATGCCACAACAGCTGTCATTGAACTTCATTGATAAATGCGCTCAGGGAGTCCGGGTAAGACCATGGTTCTAGAACCATGGCTCTCGAAAGTATCGGCTTGCGATGCAAGTGATAAGCTAAACACATACTCCGCCGATGTCACCCCCAGAATTGGTAGTATCGGGTTTCAGGTTCTACCTGTTTCAGTCGCCTGTCACCGGGCGTCGAACCAAATGAACCTAAATCGCAGAAGATATATCAATATCATGGCCCCACTTGTCAACAGGTTCGAATCTGCCCATCCACCCACACCTATCGCCTTGGGCAGAGATGAAACATTTCCTCCTTTTCTGGGAAAGGAAGTGTCTGCTTTCTTTTGCCGGAATCCCTATCTGAACGGAACCGCGGGCAAAACACGCGCAAGTGCTGTGTAAATATTATAGAGTGTAAATCGGGTGAGCTGTCAGGGCCCTGGACTAATTATGCTTTATGTTTGCGTTGAAAGATGTTATTCGCCCTTCCGCAGAAGCGCAAGAAATGTTTAAAAGTTGTTTGTTTTCCTCATCTTAGTGGCTTTCCGTTGAGGTGTGTCTAGCGGTTCTACTGAAGGTAATCTATCTGATGAAAACCGGATGAAAAATTGACTTAATTAGAGATTGTAGAGTTCACAGGAAGAAAGTGCACGGGATGTGAGCTCTGTGGGGAACTTTATAGCTAGCAAGATGTATTGAACTTTTAAAAAGTATCTCCTTGATTAATTTATCAAAGGAACACCTTAACGACCTTTACGGGCTGCTGACTCTTGGAGCTGAGTCTGCATTTTTCCCCCATTTACAAATGCCAACAATCAGCCACAGCTTTTCGCCAATCTATTTTGAATGTGGTAGACTGAAGGCGCAACGGTGGCTCGTCCATCACCAGACTTTGCTCAGACACTGGAAATAATGGGTGTTCATACGTACATATATTTAAACATCTGACAGACAGCTGCCGAAACGTGCCGGCTAACATGAGTCACGCATAGAGTGTGAAAATATCCCAAAGGCATCATCCCGAATGCAGTGGGAATACCCCCTGGAAAATTGCGGTTACGCCCACTCGGAGTTGGGGCTGGAAATATGTTTGCCAGTCAAGTGACTGAGGTAATGGAAAAGATACCTGTCTGCAAAATGCGTTTTCCGCACACATTAAAATGCCAAAATCAAGTTGGAGTCTGAAAAACTAATGAAACGACAAAACAAATTGTCGGCAGACACGCGTGGCCAACATGCCGACAGTAAGGATCCCGTAGGATCAGGTTCAACTCCGCGGCTGTCGACTGCCGTTGGCAGTTTGTCTTTTTGGCCAACAGTTGGCTAACTCTGACAGCTCGCGAGATCTGAAACATTTTGGCATTGCATTGATTAGTGTTCTAAATAACGCAGATGTCCCAATCAATGGGAAACTGACACTATGGGGTTCAAAGTGGTTTCGAGAATGCGATTCACAATCGGAGGAATCGAACGGGGATCGGGATCGAAATCGGGATCAGAAAAGTCGACCGACTCGCCTCGACACGACATCTGACAAATTGCTTAATTAATGCGAAGTGAAGGCTATTTGTTGCCGAAAACCAGTTATTGACATTTCTTTAATGGCCATTCAAGTTTATCCTAAATAATTTCGTTTTCGTTATACATTTTTTTGCTCCCCAATAAATTTCTTTCAACTGATGTCGGCATGTCATAATTATTTTGCGGTTTTTTGGGGCATCCTTGAAACAATGTGTCTGAAAAGTCAGAGTCTCTTTTGAAGTAATTTGTATTATATAATGTTAATGATGTCTGTTTGGAATACAATACTCCATGTCTTTGTGAGACTTAAAAGTCAGTAAAGTTTTATGAAATACTCCCTCGTGATTGAGATACCAAAATCTTTATATACTCATAACCATTTCCATTTTCTTCTTTTACGATTACTAAATCGTATCCATATTGGATTTGCAATTTGCTTAGCCAAAATTGTTAGTTTTAGAGCCAGCAAAGACTTAACAGTTACCCCCTCGATTTGGCCATTTGGCGTTCGAGCCGGGAGATAATTCAACACAGCTTGTTCAATAAAATCGTTAATTGCCACTCAAATGGCAACATTTTTGTGACGCAGACGCGACAGGATAAAGGCTTATCAAATGGCAACGACTGGGGGAAAAGTGAAGCCAAACTGGTTGGATGGCTGGTGCCAGCGACAAGGCGATAAAAATTTGTGGTCAAAACGACAGATACGAATCATCAACAGCGTCAGGCGACATGCAACGTAAACAAGCAAAATTAATGCAATTTCTTCAATGTATGAACAATTAACCAGCTCCTCCAGAAGGGGCCAGTGCGGCCTGTGCGGTGGTCGGGACAATTGGCCAACTTCCCCAGGCCATATTGGTGGCTAAAACGGCGGCGCCATCAAATGGTTCAAATGGCGCCTGCAGCGCGATCGTGGGCTGACTTCCCAGCGGCTTGGTCGGCGCCTTTTTACAACCAAAACTAACGCGCTCGCGGACCGTGTGCTAATTAAATAGTTTACAAGTCAGCTCTGATTGCCAGGAAGGTTGGCAGCCAGAGCCCGGTTTTGGCCACCGTCAAAGATTTATTGAAGTTTGTCCGAAAACATCGAGTTGGTCGGGGATGGGGCGGGTCCGGGCGCGGGCCCGAATGGGACAGCTCTCCTGCGGCCAAATGATTTGTTTACTGGCGATCGCGTATAGCGTGTGCCATTAATGGCTGCCATTTCGTATTAATAGCTGTCGATGTCTGCAGATGACCGGGCGACCCAGTTAATGTCGAGTTAACGGCCGGTTAAATTGTAAAAAAATTGAATAAGTTGCAAAAAGCAACACTTTAGACCCCTGGGGTGTGTTTCAAATATTATTCCGAAAGACACTTAATAATATTTTAGCATAATTATAGTCCTTGAAAGTGAAGTTTAATATTAAATCTTGTAAGATCTTATAGAAGTTTGAAGACAAAATACTTCTTTTGGAGCTACAGTCTTACATTAATCAAGAACTTTACATAATTCGTAGCTAAATCGCATCTCATTTCCTTTTTTGTCCATCCCAGACAGTTTTCAACTCCTCTGCAACTTCCTTTGGCTTTCCTTTTTTTCTTTTGGCTTTCTTGAGGCCCAGCCCCGGACGTACATAGTCAGAGGCTGTCTAGACAGACGACAATGCCGGCGACACAAGCTGCCTGAGGAGGATGATTCAGAGTTTATAAATTTAATTATGACATTACTTATTATGCGACACTCGCCTCGAAGGCAGCACCAGTGCATTAGCCAGACAAGGCAACTGAAAATATAAAAACAATCCGAGTTATTAATAAAATCCGACAGCTGATGACAAATTAACAGCAAAAAAGAGCCCCAGAAACTGAGCTCAAATATCCGAACCAAAAAAGTGTGGGCGACTCGTGTCCCATGCGGTTTTGGGCTGTATCCCGTCAGATATCGGATATCACTAAGCTCACCCAAGGCCCACTCAGGCGTAACTAATGAGTGCGATACGAGAAGAGCCCAGAAAGCCCCAAAAGCCCAGAAAACCCCAAAAAGCGATCACCCTTGCGCATGTGCAACGTCCACGGCAGTGTTGGCTAACTATTTGGGACAAAAAGCGACTCCAGCGAAGCTGAAAATGCATTTAGAGTGATTGGCAAACACGACCCGGCCATTTGTCCCCCTTTCCGTCTAATGGCCGCAATGCTTTATGGCTAATGGTTGAATGGACATTTCGACGCCTTTTCGTGCACTTTTCGTGAAATGATTGCAAGTGGCCGATAAGAGTTTTTGACTCGTAAATCGTGATAATTATCGCGGCACAAGTGCATCGAAGGTTGTCCCACCTTGGGCAACTGGACATGTTCATGGTTTCGTGGCGCTTATTAAATTATTAAATGAACCGCTACACGAAGGAGATTGGGCTCCGGGCTTACACAATTCTGATCCCCGATTAGATAAAGGCTAGCCTGCTTTTGGCACTCCAGCGAGAAAAAATACTTAATTAGGGGGGATACCTTCTTAATAATTCAAGAAAATTGTTCCCATCCCCATGCTATCCAAAAAAGTCGTGATGGCCTTTCATGATGAAAATTTCTTCTTATATAATTGAGGAATCAGTAAATAGTTGTGTAGAAAATTGTCAAAGAGTGGGTAAACCTTTAGGATCTTATGGATGGACTCAAAGTTGTTATAAACTATTAGATAGCTTTGCAACTAATTATAGAACAAATTAGATCAAAAACGAATGCGACAAATTCAACACGTGATGGGGAATTTCACACACATAGTTTGGGTAAACAATTTTCTTACCTTTCGCAAGTCCAAACCAAACATCCGCAGTGCCGGAATGGACCGAGTAAGAACTATTTCCTCTGGATGCCATACCAGGTGACAACCGCAGACACAGAAACTTTTACGATCCCCCATGGGCGGGACGTTCTGGGGCGGTACTGGTTGTAGGTACTTGAAAATTTAATGTACCCGGTCGGTGTTGGCTGCCAAACGCTTGACTTGTCCTCGGAGGTTCGGGAAAAAGGCATAGACAAATGTCAAATATTTATTGAAAATAAACAAAACGGCTAACAAACAAGCAAACAGACAAACAAGACGACGACGGCGACTGCGATGAAAGGTGGCCTGGGGACAGGGGTCTGGGATGTTGGTTAGTTGGTTGCTGAGCAGCGTCAACAAATTTCCAAGAAAAGAAATGAAATGAAGGAAACTGACCAGAACTGAAGATGTTTGGTCATGCATCAGTGCAGCTCAGCGCTAAAAGCCGGGAAACAGTGGGAACCGAACGGGTTAGGATTGCTCCCAGACCAAGACCGAACCACCAAGTGGATAGATGGCCGAATGGTAGGATCACCGACTGGATGCATGGATGGATGGATGACTGGACGCTGGACGCTAGATGTATGATGTATTCTTGTTGGGTCCCCCGTCAGTGGGTGCTTCAAAAGCTGCTGACCGATGGTGAGAAGAACACATGCTCTTCGCTGTCCACCACACAGTTTCACATCTTCTCCTTGTGGCCAGCTACCGGCTTTTTCTGTGACGTGTTCAAGTGTCTTCCAGTCCGAGTTCTTGCATCCATGTTGCGCCTGTCTGGTGCTCTGTTCGAGTTGTATTTTAGAAAAATATTTATCCATCCCCGGTTTGCTCCGACCGTTGATCGTGATGATGATGTTCATCATGGGACAATGTGGTCGATGACTCTGCTGGGTTATGCAAGTAATGCCTGATTTGGTATCGAAGACTGGTAGCTGCCACTCAATGGCCATTTGTTGTTGTTTGAATGACTCACAACAGTGAGGCAAACTGTGTGGGTGATTTATAGAGGGGGAGTCTTGCCCGATTGTAAAGTGGAAATATTTTATTCAATTTCAAGTTTCAATTAGGGGTTTGTAGGATCTAATTAGAATAAATCATTAAGAGAGATTTTGGATAAATGTATCTAGATTCTAGAAGATAGGGAGACCTGGAATTAAGGGAATACTTCGCTGAAATCCAGTCCAAATACAGCTGATGCATCTGCTGGCCAAAGGCTGAAAGCATTTCACTGTTCTCCAGTTTTTCATTCACATCGACTTGGCGCATAAAGTACAGAAATATTTCCACTATTTTTGGACAGGCCGGCTGGGGGATTTGGCCATCTATCCGGCTTGGCCCGGCAACTTGGCCCAGCTCCGCTTGTTTTCCTTGTGGCCAATTATGCATACAAACAGACAGCTGGAGGTAAAAATTACAGAGGACGGCTGGCCACCATATCCAGTTGCTGCTGCTGTGCTCTCGTTGCTTATTATTAAGTCGTTTTCCCTCCGTTTCAACTTCAAAGATTGCAATGGGAATTGGCAAATCGGGGGGTAGAATTAACGATAGACAGGCTGCTGTTTGGGGTGATCCAAGGATAGTTGAAATGCTCTGCCAGAGCACGGTTCTCGGGTCCAATCAATTTTCCCCGAACACTTTGCATAAATAAATTACATTCAGCGGGCATAATAATAATGGCTTTCGGTAGCCGAAAACGCATATAAATTTAATAAAGAGAAGCCCGAAAAGGAGGCTGGACAGTCGCCGTGACGAAAGCTGATTTTTTTTTACTTGGCAGGCATTATTTTGAAAGGAGGATGACTCGAACAATCCGGGGGAGTCTGGGGAAGTAATCAAAAATTCGGCCATAAATAGGCTTCACAGGCAGACGGCCCAGTCGGGTGGACTTTGGAGCTGGGAAGCTTTTTCGCGAATGGCTCAATTACAAAAATGGCGACAATGAAAAGAGTTGCGCTGAAGATGACGGGCATGACGTTGATGAATCTGATGATGCCGGACGTGGCCAAAGAAAGAAGCCCGAAGAAGCTCTTAAATTTAATGGAATATTTGTATACTTGGCAGGGGAAAGTAATCAAAATCAGAAATTATTTAAGGAAGGCACTGAAAGTAATCAAAATATAAAATTTCAAAGGGATGTATAAACCTTTTTTAAAGCACAATTTCCTCTTTCTATAAATCATATTTATTGAAAACTATACAAGTAGAAACTAAACCGATTGACTCACCACAAAGTTGCTATTCGTCTTTAGAAACAACCAGCTGCAAAGTAATCCATAAATGTCAGGCAACATGCAAATCAATAATTTGAAACAATGTAGTGAGCTTTTCACTTTCACTTCGACTAAAATCTTTGAAAAATAACTAACCAACTTGTAGAAAAGATTTTTGTTAAAAGCGATCGAAACAAATGTCTCTCTAACAAAAGGAGAAAAACAAAAAACACTGCCCTGGGCAAAGTTCAGGCGTAAAGTGTTAGGAGCTTGAAAGAAAAACTTATCGACAGCTGTCAAAATGGCCCAGCTCAGAGGAGGAGGAAACCGGCAAATGGCATTTAAATGTTTTGACAAATGACAAATTTGCGGTAGCCAGAAACGAAAAATAGGCAAAGTTAAATAACTGTTGAAAGCCAACTGTTGGCGGTTGCGGCGGGCTGGAGGCTGGAGGCTGGAAGTGGCCTTTTCAACACGGCAACATGGACACCCGAACATATTTTTATTCGGGGCCTCTTGGCTCCCGACACCCCAACCTACAGCCCGATACTCCGGCTCCACTCGAATTTATTCACGTTTTCCAGCGCTGACAGCTTAAGTGAGAAAAGTTTTGCTGATGAAATGTTTTGACAAATTGAATGCGCCACAAAAAATGAAAATATTTATAAATTTTTAATCAGCCTAATTTAAGAGGTGCCTTCGAGGCTGTGGAAGTTGAAGTGAAATATATGTCATATTTTAGTGAGATATTTAAGAAATTGTCTTGTATTCTGATTTATTTTGATATTGCTTGGAATGCTGGATCATTGCTTTTTCTTTGCCCATTTAACCCATTGAAACTTCACTTTCAAGTTCCTCAACTTTTCTCATTCGCTCGGAAAGTTTGTTGGTAATCCAGCCCTATAACTTATGTGCCATTTTCCTGCAATTACGTCAACATTTCTGTCCAGTTGGCAAAAGTTTTGTGTTGACAATTGCCAAAAAACGAAGAAAATCAGCTCAAAAGTAGACACAAGCAAACAGCAGGGGCAGTGGCAGTGGCAGTAGCAGGAGCAGGAACACTGCCAGTATTCTGCAATTTGGAGCTACCAACATGCAAATGGCATACCAGGTCAACATTTGTGCACCAACTGCCAGACAACTGCAACTGGAGGCCAGCTGCTGTTGGTCAGCGATAAAGTTTATCTCGAAAGTTGCCTTGTTTTGGTTATCTGTGCACACCGTGAGATACTTGTGCATTTTTCATGCAAGCCAAGCAGCCAACCAGCCAGATAGCCAGCCAATCAATAATTCTCATGGCACAAAGTTCAGAGCAATCCAGAGCAGCTGCCTCTGTGGGTGATTTATTGGCAATGTTGTCTTGAGGGCTTGTTCTCAACGTGTTCGGTTTGAGCAATTTAATTGATTGGCCTGGGAAAAACTGTCAGACTTTGAATAATGGAGACGGTCAATCCAAAGTTCAATGAGTATCTGATTTCGGGTTCGGGGATTTAATGATTTTATTACCATATAAGTAGTTTATTTGGTTCAAGTTTTAGGATCATGATTTTTGTAAAATTCAATTTTAATAACATCATTAACTCTTATTCTGTATGAAGATAGAGTATTTGGAGCTATGATGTTTAAATGTAATTTTAATATTTCATTCACTTTATCGTTGAGAGTTATTCCGATTTAATTAAATAACTTAGTATAGAGTTACTTAGTTAGAGAGGATAGGGTTTCATGGCCTAAAGGTTTCATATAAATATATAGATAATACTCCTTATGCTTTTATCTTGATTTGCCTTGATTAGATTTCTGGCTATTTTGAATATTTTTTTTCTTTTACTAAAATTACTTTTGATACTAATTGAAGTTTTTAATCTGATTTGCAGCCGTTCGATTGCTCAATAGACAGCAAGCCGATGAATACTCCATCGCCGGAGCTTCCAGTGGCCTCTATCCGCCGCTCTTCAACGTGGCACCCCGGGCGGCGATCACCGTGAATGCCACATGCGGCCAGAACGGGGCCGAGGAGTACTGTAAGCTGGTCGACGCCTATCCCCACCGCAACTGGGCTAAGCAGTGCGGGACCTGCAATGCCCACTCCTCGGACCGGGCCAAGCAGCGTCCGATCCAGTCACTAATTTCCCCGGGACCCGAGGAGAGCTGGTGGCAATCCCCGACGCTGCAGGGTGGCCGCCAGTTCGAGTACGTGACCATCACTCTGGACCTGAAGCAGGTGAGTCCGGACACATCCACAGATGATGTGCCATCGAAATTTTAAGAGCCGTCTGCCATTGGCACGGCTAAGCTCTTGTGACAGACGAGCTGTGATCCAGTTTGTAATTAAGCCGCCGAGTTGTCACTCATTTACAAGCGATTTAACGCCATCGCCATCGTGATCCATGATCCATCTATGAACATGCCTTCGGCTTGTCTCTTGTCCCATTGGAACTTTGAAATATGATCATTGCGATGCCAGAATGGAATCGAAACCCGTTTGCCGTTCGATGCCTGGTCAATTTCTAATGCTCGGACGGTTAACATAAATTGGATTTGATGGAGTTTTGATTAAGTCATACAGGCTTACACACTCGTGTTCTTATAGAGACTTTCTCTGGCTGGGAAATAAGCTTTCATTTCCGGTTAAGAGATGACTGATTAACCGAAAACTGAGAACTATGAAAAATTATACATACTTTAAACATTTTTAAATAGGTAGTCTTGAAGCTCTACAGATATAGCTAAAAATCTTAAGGCTTCCGTATTTCCAACCAAATTCTCCAATTAAATTGGCATAGACCTCCCTGAAGGCCTCCATTACCATATTTTGTTTCACACTTCCCGTGGATCTTTAAACTCGATTGGGCGCTAATCGTTCGCCGATAGTGTTAATTGGAATTTCAAAGTGCACTCACCCACAACGAATCGCCCCAATGATCGCGATGATCATGGTGATCAGCTCATCTGATCCGTGCTTTCCCAATCGACCCTACTGCAGGCAGTAATGTGCTGAAAAATAAGAAGAAATGGAACAGAAATGTATATCATCTGTTTAGCATCATCCGACGCAAAGTTGACATTTCAAGTGCAGCTTGCGCCTAAGGCTTCTACGAGAGATATTTCAATGTTTTGATATAATTCTTTCACTGCCATATGCCCGGCACTCGGGACTCGGGTATTATTCCGGCACAGACACACAAAGTTGCTGCGGACCAAGGCAAAGGCATTGAGTGTGCACTTAATTAAAACGAGAAGCTGAAAAGAGGAGCAGCATCCACAGACTGGAAGTGATTTAAAATTAAAAACATTGTTTTTGCATATGCCTTAAAGTATGAAAGATTTATGACAGCCATGCGTTGCTCTCAGAGTTTATTAATAAATTCCTGCACGTCTGCCCCTCTCCATTGAAAAGGGGTCTTTGACGACAGCATCAAAAATATTTAAATTGGTCTCTTCACTTAATTAATCCGGACAGTGCCTATTTCTAGTTGGTTGAGAGCCAAAGTCAAAAACGTCAACCCTTTTATGGCTTATGGCTGAGGTTTTCTGAGCATTTTTCCTTAATGCCAATTTAAAGTGCAATTGTCGCATGTTGGAGTGCATTTTTGGTCAGACATCGACAGCAAAATTTATTGCTGATTTTCCCATGATATTTTTTCAGGCGAGCGACTGGAGCCGAATAAGAGGAGCATGTGTCAGAATTTTCACGCTCCCATTGCGTTGATTTGCTTGAGTGGCAATAAATATTCATTCACAGCTTGTCAGGAATTTTCTTTTGAATTTTCATCAATGCTGATTTTGTTTGGCAAATGTTCCCCTCCAAACTTAAAACTCTGAGATGTCTCCTAAATATTTTTACATCATTATTTGGTAATATGGATGGTCCATCCCCCACAAGAATAGCTTAATTTCCTCCCTCAGCTAATCACCAATTAGTTATCCCCCAAGTTATTCCCCCAATTAAGTGTTTTGTGTGATTTGCTTGCGGAAATAACTTGAACATGTGTCACCACTATTTAGAAACACATTTGAAAAACATATCCCTCTGTGTTCTTTCCCAATTCCCAACCCAACCAAAACGGAGCACAATTTATGACCTTTGACGAAAACTTGACATTGACGATGGTGTGTCTGTGCTCCGATTCATGGGCGACTTCAAGACTTCCATGGCTGCTCTGAGTAGTGGATTTTAACAATTAGACTAATCGAGTGATTTACAGCAACAACATATAGCAAGATTTAGAAACGACAGGCGTGTGTCAACGATTTGACAGCTTAAAATATTTCTTGTCACCGGGGAAAGGCGACAGACTCCGGCCGGCAGTCGTTTGGCTCAGACCGGTCAGAACTATATAATCTGGCCCCCTATATGTCTTTTTGTCAGTCCGCCAGTCAGTCAGTCAGTCAGTCAGGCAGCCAGTCAGCCATCCAGTCTGTCAGTTCGCCAGTAAGCAGTCTGTCAGGCTGTCTGTTGGTACAACAATGTCTAGATTTATGCTTCAATGGCTTTGAGGCGCGCGTGACTAATTGAAAGTCTAGCAAGAATTCTCCAAAGAACACAGCCAGTGGCTCCCAACTGTGCAAGGAGTTAGGAAAAAAAATATTTGTTTAAAAAGGAAAGCATCTGGGAAAGTGTTCCAAGGCTTCTCCATACTTGTTTATTTTGAAAATAATTTTAAACAAATAGTTCAAGACTTGCACCTGGGGTTTCAAGGTAAAAATGTTTAAATGGATCACAAATTTCTTAGAAAGTATTAGTTTAAAGGTTCAAATATATATAGAAATCAAATTATCAAACTAGAACCGGACTAAAAACTTTGAAAGCTCCAGCTGAAAACTTCAAATTCGTATTTCTTTGATATTTTTTGCCGGCAAACATCAGACTAGTGACTAGTCATAGAAATACGACTATATCCAATTTGAAATGTTTTATGTTTGCTTTTCCATAACTTTTTTGTACAGACATTTAATTGCTTCATTAAGTTTAGCCAAATTTGGCAAAAAATAAAATCCGAGGGGCCGGTCATTTGGCATCGCTGTATTGGTTTCGCAACTGTAATTCAAATGTTTGACAAGTTGTTGCAACATTTCCAGCACCGCAGAGTACGGCTACAACAACAACAAATACTATCTGGTAACAAAAACAAATGCCACATCAGCAACAACAACAAGCAAAGCGTGTTACAAGCCACGTACGAGACGCATTTTAGGCACAGCAATTATTTTAATGGTCAATTTATTTATTTGTTTTGGTTGCAATTTCGGTTTTTTTTTCTCCGAATTTGCCTTTTAAAGAATGTGTTCCCTGTTGTTTGTGCTGCTGCAGCAGATTGTTGCATTTGCATGGACTTCCTTTCCCGAAAGCCTCTGGTTTTTGGGTTGGGACTTTAACGTGATTGAAACCTCGCTTGGATTGTTTTCATGTCGTTTACCAGGAAGTGGTTTTTGGTTTTAATGGCCAAAGATGCTGTGAATTCGGGAGTGGACAAGTTTACGATTTAAATATATTATCACAGTGATCCTTAATATATGTACATTTGTAACCCCGTTACTGGAATTTTGGAAACTTAAAGATATGATTTTGAGTTATTCCAAACCACATTCCTTTACCTTTAAGAGCTTGCATTTGACTTGGCATTTATTTTGCCTCACACCGTAGCTGTTTAGCTTAGATAAAAATACCATTTTTTGCCTCAAGTCCAACAAGTTATTCAAAACTTTAGCCATTCTTGAGCTGCATTAATGCACCAATTTTCCGAGATAGCAGCTCACAGCAGACACCGAAACTTTTCGATTACTTCAGTGTGAGCCACCGACACGTCGGAAGGCCCCACTGAGGAGAGAGATGCAGGAAAGTAAGAAAATGTGCAAATATATGTATATGGGAAACATGTCTGCCATGTGGGTTCATTCACCATGTTATCTAAAAGCGTGCCAACTCAAAAATGAACAAAAAAACGTACATCAGTTTTGGTTTCTTCAAATGGGCCAGAAAACCGTATAATATGCCAAAAAATATGCCGAGATAATATGCTGTCTAGGCAGCTCCAAATAAAACTAAAAGCAGAGTCCTAAATTGTCTTTTATTTTTGGGGGCTTCAGTCTGTCTACTTCAATTTTTCGCTTGTTTATTTTTGAGAAAATTTTACGATGCCATGAGGTCTGAGGTCCCCCTGGCTCTGAATTTTCGGCAATTAACAGAGTGTCCGTGTTAGTTTTTGTGGGCCGGTGCGGAGAAAGTTTCCTGTGGGTTATGCCTGACGGAGTCTCTTATTGGGCGATAAATATTTGATTGCCATAAATGTTAATTCACGTAATTTACGGCATGCAATATGTTCTCTCTAACCACTCCATTTTAGCCAAAGTTTCTGTTTTGACTGGGTGCCGTCTCATTACCAATTAACTTGTCTCTTCCGAATATTTAGATAGTTCTGTACGGTCTCTTGGCCGTATCAGTTGACTAGAATCTGGTAACAGGTTTCGGTACCTCTACAGTATGGAGGCGAATCTACAGATCAAATATTTATACAAAAGCGTAATTCTCAACTGATGTACGATGTAAACAAGTTTGCTGTTGTTGCCGTCAATTGGTCAAAACTGATAAAAACGTCAATGTGTTACCCTTGAGGCCTTCACCTGCACATTCTCCGATTGCGATCTACAACGATTTTCACATCTCCACAGGGAAGGAGTCCACCAAGACTTTGCTTCCTTTATTTGGAACTTGTTTTTTACGCATCACCCAACAGAAAAACAGTCCAGAAGCTAGACTGGCTCTTCAACTGATTTCAATCTGGACACTTTGATGGGGACAACATAATTCACTATGGATAAATTATCTGCAGCTCTTCGAATGTGTCAGGTTCAGTGGCTCACTGAACTGTAAGCGGAAGTGCTGTGATAAAGACTATTATACCCTTGCATAGGGTATTACAATTTTGGTCAGATGTGTGCAATGCAGTGAAGAATGCCTCTTCCCAAAAAGTTTATATTACCATAATATCTCTAAAATATAACAAAAATTCTATAAAGACAAAAGCCGCGATGGCTATATCTTGGCCAATTTCCACCCGATTCTTAAGCGGAATACCTGAAACGATTTGTATATCGATTCTTCATCATTCTGAATCAAAATCTGCGAACAAAATATTTTTTCGATTTTTTGTTCAAATTTCTGGGTGCTCCCCTTCCAAAATCGGAAAAGTGCATAGAAGGACACTTTGGCCCACGGCGAAGGCCAATTTCTACCCGATTCTTGAGCGGGATATCTTAAACGATTTGTATATCGATTCCCCATCATTCTGCATCAAAATCTGAGAACGAAATATTTTTTCGATTTTTTGTTAAAATTTCTGGGTGCTAGCCTTCCAAAATCGGAAAAGTGCATGGAAGGACACTTTGGCCCACGGCGAAGGCTATATCTTGGCCAATTTCCGCCCGATTCTTGAGCGGAATACCTTAAACGATTTGTATATCGATTCTTCATCATTCTGAATCAAAATCTGAGAACGAAATATTTTTTCGATTTTTTGTTAAAATTTCTGGGTGCTCCCCTTCCAAAATCGGAAAAGTGCATGGAAGGACACTTTGGCCCACGGCGAAGCCTATATCTTGGCCAATTTCCGCCCGATTCTTTAGCGGAATACCTTAAACGATTTGTATATCGATTCCCCATCATTCTGCATCAAAATCTGAGAACGAAATATTTTTTCGATTTTTTGTTAAAATTTCTGGGTGCTCCCCTTCCAAAATTGGAAAAGTGCATGGAAGGACACTTTGGCCCACGGCGATGGCTATATCTTGGCCAATTTCCACCCGATTCTTGAGCGGAATACCTTAAACGATTTGTATATCGATTCCCCATCATTCTGCATCAAAATCTGAGAACGAAATATTTTTTCGATTTTTTGTTAAAATTTCTGGGTGCTCCCCTTCCAAAATCGGAAAAGTGCATGGAAGGACACTTTGGCCCACGGCGAAGCCTATATCTTGGCCAATTTCCGCCCGATTCTTTAGCGGAATACCTTAAACGATTTGTATATCGATTCCCCATCATTCTGCATCAAAATCTGAGAACGAAATATTTTTTCGATTTTTTGTTAAAATTTCTGGGTGCTCCCCTTCCAAAATTGGAAAAGTGCATGGAAGGACACTTTGGCCCACGGCGATGGCTATATCTTGGCCAATTTCCACCCGATTCTTGAGCGGAATACCTTAAACGATTTGTATATCGATTCCCTATCATTTTGCATCAAAATCTAGAAACGAAAAATTTTTTCGATTTTTTGTTAAAGTTTCTGGGTGATCCCCATCCAAAATCGGAAAAGTGCGTAGAAGGACATTTTGGCCCACCCCGATGGCTATATCTTGGCCAATTTCCACCCGATTCTTGAGCGGAATACCTTAAACGATTTGTATATCGATTCCCTATCATTTTGCATCAAAATCTAGAAACGAAAAATTTTTTCGATTTTTTGTTAAAGTTTCTGGGTGATCCCCATCCAAAATCGGAAAAGTGCGTAGAAGGACATTTTGGCCCACCCCGATGGCTATATCTTGGCCAATTTCCACCCGATTCTTGAGCGGAATACCTTAAACGATTTGTATATCATTTCTCCATCATTCTGCATCAAAATCTAGAAACGAAATATTTTTTGGATTTTTTGTTAAAATTTCTGGGTGATCCCCATCCAAAATCGGAAAAGTGCATGGAAGGACACTTTGGCCCACGGCGAAGCCTATATCTTGGCCAATTTCCGCCCGATTCTTTAGCGGAATACCTTAAACGATTTGTATATCGATTCCCCATCATTCTGCATCAAAATCTGAGAACGAAATATTTTTTCGATTTTTTGTTAAAATTTCTGGGTGCTCCCCTTCCAAAATTGGAAAAGTGCATGGAAGGACACTTTGGCCCACGGCGATGGCTATATCTTGGCCAATTTCCACCCGATTCTTGAGCGGAATACCTTAAACGATTTGTATATCGATTCCCCATCATTCTGCATCAAAATCTGAGAACGAAATATTTTTTCGATTTTTTGTTAAAATTTCTGGGTGCTCCCCTTCCAAAATCGGAAAAGTGCATGGAAGGACACTTTGGCCCACGGCGAAGCCTATATCTTGGCCAATTTCCACCCGATTCTTGAGCGGAATACCTTAAACGATTTGTATATCGATTCCCCATCATTCTGCATCAAAATCTGAGAACGAAATATTTTTTCGATTTTTTGTTAAAATTTCTGGGTGCTCCCCTTCCAAAATCGGAAAATTGCATGGATGGACACTTTGGCCCACGGCGATGGCTATATCTTGGCCAATTTCCACCCGATTCTTGAGCGGAATTCCTTAAACGATTTGTATATCGATTCTCCACCATTCTGCATCAAAATCTGAGAACGAAATATTTTTTCGATTTTTTGTTAAAATTTCTGGGTGCTCCCCTTCCAAAATCGGAAAAGTGCATGGAAGGACACTTTGGCCCACGGCGAAGCCTATATCTTGGCCAATTTCCGCCCGATTCTTGAGCGGAATACCTTAAACGATTTGTATATCGATTCTCCATCATTCTGCATCAAAATCTGAAAACAATATTTATTTTTTATTTTTCATTGGATCCCCTTTAAAAATTGTGTATCAACGGGGTATATCAGAAAGGGTATATATAATCTTTAGACCCTTTCAAAAGTTATCAAAATTTCTTCTGAAAGACTCCCAAGTTCAGTGTAGAATTGAAACAATGGTGCCATAGGTTGGTAGATCCCCTACCTACTTCTGCAATTAGTCACCATAGCAAGTCCTCACTTAAATCCATTTACATTCGGATTTGTATTTGCGAATGCTGATATTGTATGCCGGCCTCTTTCACTTGTTCAGTCCCCTAATCTTATCGGCTTGACAGGCGCTGTTGTTGCTGTAATCGAATACAGGCGGCACCCAATATGGAGAACGCACGCATGCGCGCACTGCCTTCCCACTCGTCCAGCTCTCGCCGGCAGTGGATGACTTCTTGGCCATTTGCGTTTTATCGGAGCGAGGAGAATGGGTGTCTGGGCGGAGGAGACGATGTTGGCGATGCCATTAGCTACTTAGTGAGTTGCGGGTAAACAAGTGGCTTTGAAATTTGATAGAGTTGTTGTGGAGTTGCTCTCGTCTCGACTATCTTTTCCGAGTCGCAGATACGGATTGGCATTTGGTGGCTGGGCTTACGATGATGACTGGGTGGAAAAAAAAAATATAACGAAAAAACATCTAGCAAGTTGGCGCCATGTGGCTGGAATAAGCCAATGCGTCGTAATCAATTATACACCTGGACACACCTTCGACACAAGTCGCCCGTCGCAAGATTCAATTGCATGCCTTTTATTGATTTTTTTCCGTTTTGGCCCGCTTGGATTTGTGTGGCTTTTTTGGTCACTGATCTTCGATAGGCGCAACATTTTCAGCGTCTCGAACACGCGACGTTTTTGGCATTTTATTTTTTCCATTTTTTTGTTAGCTTTTTGAAAATTTTCCGAAATATCGTTTGTCAGTTATTGCTGCCGGCCACGTTGAAAAGAGCTTCAGCTTCAGTTGGGCGGCAAATTTTCGAGGGTCTGCGGTTGGTTGACAGTTTGGGAAATTTATGACGCGGCGATGGCAATGTTGGGTTAAAAGATTTTTCCAGCACTCCGCAGCTAAGCTGAGATACAGATGCAGTTTGTTGGTAGTCACCGATGTAGAGATATATGCTTACAGCCGAATAGAAACATCAGCGGTGACAGAAACACCGACATTTGGGTGCGTAGTTAATTTATGGCTCATTTGTCCAGAGGCTACAGAGCCGTGAAACCGAAGGCATTTCAGTGTTTGGTGGGAAACTTCATATTTCATTAGATAAGCTACACAAAAGTAATAAATTGCAATGATTTCATTCTACAATTAGTTGGAAAAAGTATATGCTTCTGCATAGAAGTTATAGTTAAGGCTAAGAAAACATAATCGTATCTTATAGATTCACTTTCGTTTATAGAACTCTTGTCTGATAAAAGCCTTATCTTTTCTGCTTCATTCCAGACCTTTCAAATCTTCTTTGTGATGCTCAAGTCCGCCAACTCTCCTCGTCCCGCCTCCTGGATTCTAGAAAAGTCCCTGGACGGAATTAACTTCCAGCCATGGCAATACTTTGGCCTTAATGATGCAGACTGCCAGAGGCGCTGGAATCTCCCAGGGCAGAACGGCAAGTACGTGTTCCAGAACGATACGGAGGTAATCTGCTCCACTCAGTTCTCCAAGCCCCTGCCCCTAGAAAACGGGGAGCTGCACGTGTCGCTACTGAAGAATCGTCCTGGAGCCAAGGATCAGACCCCAGAGCTAATGCAGTTTATCACGGCTCGCTACATGAGGATCCGTCTGCAGGGCATGCACTCCACGGCCAACTTGGACAACAGTGTGGACTGGCTCCTGGATGCCGCGTCTCTGGAGAAGCGCAGCTTCTACTCTTTGAAGCAGTTGAGGGTGAGTGCCCGGTTGGACTGCAACGGACACGCGAATCGCACCCAGGAGTCGCAGCGGCTCCAGTGCCTCTGTCAACACAATGCCTGCGGCGAACAGTGCCACGAGTGCTGTCCCCTGTTCCAGGATCGTCCCCATCGCATGGGGGAGGAGTGCGAGATCTGCCAGTGCTACGGTCATGCCGAGAGCTGCACCTACGACCCGTTCCTGGATAAAGGAATTTGCCAGGACTGCTCCAATCACACGGCCGGCAATGAGTGCGAGTTTTGTGAAGCAGGATTCTTCAGAGAGTTGGGGGCCCATCCCTCGGAGCCATGCCAGCCGTGCTCCTGCAATCCGGCTCGTTCTACGGGCAGCTGCCAACCGGTGGGGGGAAACTGCCTCTGCCATGAGGGTTTCCAGGGCCGGAATTGCGAAGAGTGTGCTCCGGGCTTCTATGGCGACAATTGCAAGCGTTGCGAGTGCGACGAACGGGGCACTCTACCGTCGGATGGGTCCTGCTCCGGTGACTGCCAGTGCAAACTGAACGTGGAGGGCAGAACGTGCTCGGAATGTGCACCAGGCTATTTTGACCTTTCCAAAGACAATCCCGTGGGATGCACCAGCTGCTGGTGCTCTGGCGTCTCCCAGACCTGCCACAGTGCCAGGCTCCAGGCCCTGGCCTTCGAGACCCTTAATGATTGGAAGCTCACGGACATACAGCGACTAAATCCGATCTCAGTAGCCGTGGATGCGGAACAGAAACGCCTGATCTACGTCAGTGAACTGGATGATGTGGAGGCCATCTACTGGCAGGCGCCGGTGGGCTATCTGGGCAACCGACTGACCAGCTACGGGGCCAGGCTTCAGTTGGCCCTGTCCTGGGGAGTGATGAGAGGCGACACCTCGGGCAAGCCCACCACTGGTCCCAATGTGATCCTGTGTGGCCGAAATGGTCTGAAGATTGCCTATGCCGATGAATCCTTTGCTGGTCTACACACGGCCCTGAATGTGACACTCACTGAGGAGGGCTGGTACCATGTCCCGCCCTCGATCAAGGACATAAAGACCCGACTCCGCCGCACCGAGGGAGGTGACTACCACGGCGGACCGGTGACCCGTTCGCAGTTCCTCTCCGTCCTAGTCTCCCTTGAGGCTGTTCTGATTAGAGCTGCTTTCCACACCGACCAGGTGGAAATCTCGCTGGACCAAGCCATCATCTATTCCGGAGGGGTGGAGCTGGGAGGCCAGTCTTCCAGCAGCCACGTGGAGCAGTGCGTCTGCCCTGCCGGTTACACCGGACTGTCCTGCGAGGGTTGCGCCTTCGGCTATAAGCGGATCTACGAGAACTCCTCGGACCACCAGCTTCTGAGCAAGTGCATCCCCTGCCCCTGCAACGGTCACTCAAACTCGTGCGACCTGCAGAGCGGAAACTGCGGTGACTGTATGCACAATACCTTCGGAGATCGGTAAGCTAAAATTGAACATAATTATTTAACTAATTAATTAATTAAACATAGAATCCCAGGTATACTAAGCCACAATACACAGTTTACATACAATCCGTCCAAAGACAAAAACCAGCCACCTAGGTTCATAACAAAGCTAACTCACCACGCTTGTCTAGTACACAAACCATATCCACCGACCTGTTATAAAATTTTCGTCATTGTCCAAAGGTTGGAGTCTGAATAGCTGGACACTTTAATTTCTTTTTAGAACTTTCATTAAAACATTTTAATATTAACTTTAATTTTAATTTTTAAATCAAAAAGTTTTGTTTTATATGTAACTCCATTGTAAAATTTTCGCCTTTTCAGCTGTGAACGTTGTCAGCTTGGCTACTACGGAAATCCTTTGCAAGGAACTCCCCAGGACTGCAAGAGGTGCGCCTGCCCCTTGGCGGAGGAGTCCAACAACTTCTCGCCGAGCTGCCAGCTGAAGAGCTACAACTACCGTGATCTGAATCCCCAGTTTGAGCTGATCGAGCACGCGGAGTACATCTGCACCCAGTGCCCGGAGGGCTATACGGGCGATCACTGCCAGGTGTGCGACGATGGCTACTTCGGTGACCCACTCCAGGTGGGGAGCAGCTGCCAGAGGTGCGACTGTGCGGGCGGGCCTTGCAACGTGACCACCGGCGAGTGCATCACCTGCCGCGGCAACACCGAGGGCTGGCACTGCGAGCGGTGCAAGATGGGCTACTGGGGCGATCCAGCTGTGGGTTGTGATCCGTGCAGCTGCCACTCCGAAGGATCCGAGAGTGGGCTCTGCGACAGCACCGATGGTCAGTGCTTGTGCCGGCCGCGATACGCGGGTCAGAAGTGCGATGAGTGCGACGTAGGATTCGCCCTGGTTGAACTGCGATGCCCAGCCTGCAACTGCGATCCCCTGGGCTCGGCCGTCCTGGACAGGTGTGATCCTCGGACAGGACAGTGCAAGTGCAAGGTTGGCGTAATGGGGGCCAAGTGCCACGAGTGCCAGGACGGCTATTTCGGAATGAATGCCAGTGCCGATCGTCTGGAAGATATGGCTGCCTTAAGGCAAATCAGCGACGACGACGACGATGATTGGGAATTGGTTTCGGGATCAGAAGACTCCCCCGTGGACCCTGCCACGGTGGCATGCGAGGGTAAGTGCATATGTACCTCACACTGCATCTATAAGAACAAAGAAATTCCTCGAAACGAGTTCAGAGTGCATCTAAGAGAAACAGATGGGAAGTCCATCAATAACTCGGAAAACATAATTAAATCGGTGTTCTACTTTGTGCCGCTAAGTGAAGCGTTTCTGGTGCTCTCCATTGGCCTCAATTTGAAGAGCTTAATGCACAAATCAGTCAAATTCTGGGTGGGATGCTGCCTGCCTTGTGGATAATAAAAATGGATCTTCATTTGTATTAATCATCAGGGAAATAAAACTATTAAACTAAGCCCATTCCTAGCTGGTAGCTGGCAGAAGAAAGGCACAATTATTAACTTACTGGGGAGAACTTTATGCAATAGGTTTTATCATAAATTGCTGGTCAATTACAAGTATCTTTTAGCTTCCAACATTAGGCGTCAAAATTATTATTTTACCTGGGGCCATTACTGCTTCAAATTCAACTCATCCATCATTCAAAGTGCATTACATACCACACACCATTGTAATGGGATACTCTTTGTTGGCCAGTTCTCCTTGAAGTCGGGTTTCTATCTAATTTTTTCCTCAACACCATTTACAGAGTGGACAATGGGCAAAAAGCCGTCTCGTCTCAAGTAACCTCTTGCCTCGGTTGTGTAAACCGAAAAGAAGATGTCTTGGTGTGTTCATTGAGTTGTACTTGAACAAGAACTCGGATTGCATAACACCATTTAAGTCTTTTCTTTTATTTAAGTTTACTTTTGTTAGCCAGAGATCCCCAACATTTTTTGCGTCGCCTTTTTTCTAATTGTTGGGCTGTCATTACTTCAAGCTTCTGGTAGATTGCAATTTTGGTTATGTCTTTGGACTTTATGACAGCTCAGAAATGAGTTTTCTAAGAATTTTTACCATTCTTCCCATTAAATTCTTACACAAGTTGCATATTTTTTAACCAAAAGCGATTTGCATAACAACACTTGGCAGTATTTTGTGGATAAAATCACTTTCAAAACCCAAAAAACGAGCATTCAATAAACTTCAACTGATGACAGGTATGTCTAAATTATGGCAAACAATAAATGTCTAGATTTTATACTAATAGCCGTCCCACAAGATCTATTTCATGCCACCCCACCTAAGGTTATATGAATTACTTTATATTTAAGAAATATTTGATAGTCTTTTTTCAGTTCTTAAGATTTTTTAACGAAAAAACAATTTTTTAACCGTATGACTTTAAGAACATATGTATCTTAAGCCCTTTTCGGGGAACCATTGTCAAGCTTCAAGTAGTACTCAGAATAAAGCTCCTTCTGACTTCTGACCAACTTGGCATTTGAGGGCCACTTGGCCATTTTCCAAGACAACAAATAACAACTCACATGCAACATTTGCCAACAGTAGCACGTGCGTTTGGACTTGAGCTCGGTGGAAATTTATAACCCACGCATTAAATTGTGCAGCTATCTAAGAAATTAAGCAGCAAACTGCGAGATACATTTAGCCGCTGGTCATATTTTGTAATCAGTTCCATTTGCCGCTCACCAAGCAGCAGCACCACCACCAAGTAGCATGGCATGACTGAGAAAAACAACAAACCCTAGCCCCAGACACACTTTTGTGTGCTGGCCACAGTAAAGTCACAGCAAAGTCCGAGCTCCGGCACAGACAGCATGGAGCCGCGGTGGTGTCCAGTTTTAAGACCGAACCCAGCCCAATCCAAGCCAGGCTTGGATCGAAACCACTTTGGCAATTCAAGCCGAGCGGCATATTTTCATGGGGCCTGCCTGGCCTGGCCTGGGCTGTTGTTGCTGCTGCGTTGACATTTTTATGGACATTGGAATGCTCGGGCCGCCAGACTCTTAAGCAGACCCCGAAAAAAATTGGAAAATAGCAAACAAAATCGAATCCACTTTGACTTTGCCCCTTTTTTATTTTTTGGTCAACTGATTAGCGAAACAATTTCAAATATTTGTGTTGAATAGTTTGACAATTAATTGCATTTCGTGGATGCGGCTACGTTTGTTGTGGTTTCATGGGTTTTCGGAGATCAGATCCAAATGAAGTTATACGATTTGCGAGCAAATTGTGGCATTGTCGGCTCCTTAAAAAGACTGCAAGAGTTTATTTTCGGATGATTACGGGCAATGTGAGGTTTGAATAATTCCTAGAAGCGTAAGAGAAAAGATCGCATTCAATTAAATCGAAATTATTTGAACAAAAAGTCTGCACTGGGACATGTGCAAGCAATTTGAAATGCTTCAGTTCTCAACTAGGCCAGACAATTACAAAATTATACTCACAAAAAGGCAACAAAAAATCGTGTGTATAAAGTGTTGTGGCAAGTGGCGCAGTATCTTTTTCACCAGGCTGCGAAATGATGAGACTGAAAAATTGCCATGGAAAGAGCCATCTTTATAGACCAGATGGGGCGCTTGGACGGACCAAGGTAATCAAGAAGCGTCTAAATGGACAAAATGGAGCCAGCCAGTCAGCTAGCCAGCCAGTACACTCCGTAGCTCTTTTGCTGCATTGGCAGTTGGCCTGTCAACGTATCAGTCGAAATGGAGCAAGAGGATCCTCGGAGGCAATAAATTTTCAGTAATTTCGAAGCACATCCAAACAAATGTGACATAAATCGTCTGACTAACGGTAACGGGGGCATGCAAAGCCAAAAATTGACGCTAATGAATGTGGCCAACACGAATGTAATTGTCAAATGACAATTTGTTAACAATTGCCGATGCAAAAACGTATTAATTTATTGCTTTCAGGCTGGAGAGTGAGCAAGAAACAGCATTCAGTTCCGGATCAATAAGAAATTGTTAAAAAGTGCTCTTTCTATCTTAATTTCCATAAATACATAAATATACATTTGTGAGTTGTATCTGAATTATTTAGAAAGCATTCGAATACTATATCCTCATATATAACAGCTCTCACCTTTATTCCATGGACTTTCAAACTGTAACCAGGTCATTATCGAAATTGTCCAGAAGTTTGACATTTTGATTTTCTAATTTATGGCCCAGACTTTCGCTCCAATCGAATGGCTGGCTGCCTGTCTCCCATGCATGTTGGCCATATGACTCCTACCCATGCTATCTATATCTAGTCGACTGGCTGCCATGTTCTCCTATCGCCAGAGTCCATGTCGTCGTCTGCTTCTCCTTTTTGGTCGTGGTGTGATTTTAATTGCTCGTACAAATGTTCTCCGGCGCGCATGCGCTGCAAGCTTTTCGAGTGCAAACCTATGTAGCCCAGCTCCGAGCCGAAATTGGGCAAGACAAAGCCATAGCCGGAGATTTATAGCATGAGAGGGGAATTTTCCTGGAGTGCAGCCTTAACCGATTTCAATTTAGGTGCCTCATGACTTGGGTGGTGGGTGGAAGGATCAGAGGGAGTGAGTCTAAAGGTGAGCATTTCCCGAGTTAAGATGAAGACTTTGATCTATAAACACCTCAAGAACTTCTACTGAAATCTCTTAATTACTTTCATTTCCTGATCTGGCCATGAACAGCTTCCGTTCATAAACAACAGCCAATAATCGTAAAGTAATGGCCAATAAACCACTTCCTCTAATCAACCATAGATGCAAAATGGCTGTCATTTGTCATTCGACACTCCGCATCACTTGCAGTCGATGGAGTAAGCAATTGCCTCAATTAATATTCCAGCCTAGCCCGGCGATTGCAAAAGCCAAGCTCTTCACAATCATATTGGAAATGCCACCCAAACGAAAACCCATAAAACCTAATCTCTCGGGCTTTGACGAAAAATATTAATTAGAAAATAATATTCTCGAAAAATATGATTATTCGTGGAGATGTGAATGAGGCGCAAGTCAAGCGCAACAATAATTAATAAATTATTTCCAGTCAATAAACTTTTCAAGTCTCTCGATGTTGCAACACACTTTTTTCTGAATCTCCATGAAGCGGGGGCATGCGGCCTGCAGTGTGGCACCCCGCCGATGAGCAAGCGCCGCACCAACCAGCCGAAGTCGCTGCATGTCAGTTCATTAGGGTCACAGTGACTGGGGGAACTCGGAGCTTGGAGCCCGGGACTGTAGGAGACCGCAGACCGACTCTGCTTTGGCGGTTCATAAAAATTAGTTGGCTATAAAATTAGCCCGGCCCGAGGAGGGTATTCAATTCTCGTAAAATCAACACAAATTGAATTGCACTCCATTCATGGAAATCGAATTGCGTTCGCCGGCCAATATTTCCATACTTTATGACTGCCACATTTTCTGAATGGAAATCAAAAGAACATCACTGCTAACACTGGCCATGTGAAAGCTCAGTTCTCTGTTTGTTAGCACCTGCGAATTAAGGAAATGCAGGCAGGAAAGGTGCTAGACTTCTTAAAATAGAACTTTCCGACAGGTGAGTTTGGGTTTTGGTGTGACTTTTAGCTGCTCGTAAACCGAAAACTTTCCAAGTCGAAGAAAATTGTCTGGGGAGTCTGGGAACTGGACATTTTTCAAGCACTTCTTGGGCAATAGTTTTCCAATTACTTAATGGTATGTGTTAAGTGAATTTTAAAAGGTTTCAATTAATCAAAACTTGCCATAAACATTTCATGAAATTTTATAAAAGCATCTATCATAGTTTTTAATTTAACTTAGAAACTATTACAACCTCTCTTCAGAGTATATCTCTGAATGATTTTTATCTCCCAACACTTTCCTACTCTCGTTAGCACATTTCATGCCCACACGATCATATCTTCCGACAGCAGCAACTTAAGTGAATTATTCCCCCTTGATTCCAGAGAAACTTTCCTTCCTGTAGGGGATAACCGAAAGGCCTAGTACTTTCTCCCAACTTGGACCATCTTTCTCTTCCGTTCTGGGGTGCTGGTGCTGAGGATGAATCTGAGGAACCTTCTCTAATCTAAATGACAACTCGTTAGACTCTGTGGCGTAGCCTGAAAACACAGCGGAAAATATTTTTTCGGGGTTTTGAGGAAGCCTTGCTCTTGGTTTTGTGGCTTCTAACAGCACATTGATTGATTACAAAACGTGCGCCAAACATTTTCACGGCAGCATCCGTGGCAGCAACAAGGCATGGCAATTGTTTTTCCCGCAGAGCTCTTTCCACAATGGCATTTTCTTCATTTGCGCCTAACAATGGCAGCACTTTGTCACGATTTTTGCCGCACAACTAACAAGATACCGGCAACATGTTGCTGGTGGTAGATTCATTGTTGGTGCTACCATTTAATGTTTCTTTTTTTTTGCCTTTGCACTTTCTGCTGTTGAATTATCACCGCGCATGTGTGACTAACCCCCTCGGGCGGTGTACCACAAAAAGCCAGCAACTCTGAACCCAAACTCTGACTTGGTCCGGAGTCGCCGCAGTCATAAAAAGCGCCACCCGGCCCTCTCGCTTTTTCGGAGGCCCGTCTCCGAAGAGCCTCTCAACCTGCTGCCCGCTGCTAATGTTTTCCGCGAGCCCAGCTTCAGTCATAATTTTTGCTGCCAACTGCATCCCAGTGCAGTCGACAAGAGAGATTCCTTTTTTATTTATGGACCCGGCAGATGCTCTCCCCACATTCTTCAGTTCCTGCCGCAGTTACTGCAGCGGCTACTGTGGCGGCTTTGAATTTTGACCGTCAGCGGCATGTGGCACGTTAATGATCTTGTTACCCCGGAGTCTCTGTCGGCCTTTTGCATGTGCCACTGAATGAGGTGTGCATCTAACGAGCATGGGCTGCCCTTCTCTCCTTGGCAGTCTATGATCGATATGAGAATCATCTATTATGTTTAGAGAAAGAGTCTTAGGAATAGGACTCTTAAAGCACAAAATTATAATATTTATTTGATTTTTGTCACGTATTGGCGTTAAAATTGTACATCCGACTATTTTGATTCGAAAATGCTTCAAAATTCTGTATTTATTGCAACTATGTATGTTCAAATGAAGTCAGCATCCATCCATTCAATTCACTTCATCTCAATCATCTGCATTATGGTCTGGATGCCGTTTGCTCGTGTTTCGTGCTCTGGACGATTAGCACTTCCCATGCAGTCTCAGCTGCATTTGTTTAGACTGCTGGACTTCCGTTTCGCGTCTGTGCCTCCTTTGCCAGCTGCTGTTAGATGCATCCAGCTATGCAAAGCCGACCTAAACAACATCTACATCCCAGATGCCAGATTCCAGATCCCAGACCCCAGATCTACAGATCTTAGGCTACAAGTGACAGCGACAACGCCAACCTGGACAATCCTGGAGACAAACAGACACGACACGTCATCAGCTTGACATTTAAATTGGGCTCCTGATAAAGTTGCCAACATTTTTTATGACAGAGTCCGAGGAGGCGGAGATCGGGGAGATCTTTGGGGCAACAATTGGACACATTGTTGCAGCTGGAGCCAACAGAGTTCTTAAAGAGTTTGCAGATCTCCGTGTGGTCCTGAGGAATATATCACGCCAGGCAATTAATGTCATCTCAGGTGACAGCTTTTTTCGCTATTCATGGTTATGCTTTCACCTCGACAAGAGCTCCATGAGGAGTATTCCCTTCTTAAATGTTTTATTGTTTAAAGAAAACAAAGGCTACGTTTAAAATATATTGTTTTTGAGCGACTCCCCGTTATAATTCATTAATAGCTGATCAGAAGTATCTCGGAAAAAGCTTTAGTCATCCAGTATGTCCAAATGCATTCAACTCGATTTCCAGTTCCCCATTTTACGGTTATTAGAAGGCTTTCAACGCATGCCACGCACATTAAAAAATCGTAAAAAAATACACTGAAAGTAGTTACTTTTAGTACACAACCTCGGAGCGTTGAAAGTTTTGCTTTGCCATTAGTTTTATGCGTCCGAGTGGCCATCACCGTGACATGTCCAACACATTTAGATAGTGATTGCATTTTGGTCCAGCGTATCTGGGCAAGATTCTTTCTCTTTTTTTTTTTGTGGGCGTTACCATTTCTCCGACTTTCCCCCAACGCGTCCAATCAATCACCATTTTTCAGGCCAAGACCAGCCCGAAAGATGAAGCCACACGCAACGCCACCTAAAGTCAATTCGAGGCGTTGAATCAATCCGGGAATGTAAATATTATTCCTCCACCGATCCTCCACAGATGTGTAGTCAGTCCATGCCTCCTAGTCCACCTAATCCGCCTCGTTGCGTGTGTTGACACTCGACAACGTAAATCACAGGTGCAATTAACAACGCAAACGACCAAGATCATCGGGCCATCCATTCGGAGTTGGCATCGCCAACGGAAATTGTTATTTGCTCAATAAAAGTAAATTGCAATTAAACAAAATTGCTAATTTCAATGATGACAGGCGCCGTAAATTGCCATTTGTTTGGGTGGAAAATTGCTGGCAAATGGGAAATGGTTACAAATGAATTAACATTTGCTTTGCGATTATTAGAGGATTTGCAGTTGATGGCTGGGAAAGTCATAAAATAATATACATTTTATTATTGGGATCTATATCTTTAAGGTTAGGTAATAGGTTCTTTAAGCTAGAAGATCCCTGAGTATAAACACTCTCCATTAACCCATTCAGATCCTGACCAAGTTCCAACTTTCCCTCATGGCTTCAAGTTCTGTTTTTTCTTTAAAGATTAAAAGTTTAAAGATTTTACCGCCAATTTCAGTAGGCTTACAAAAAAATCAATTAAAATCAAGACGACAGCTGCTTTAGGTACATAAACCTGCACTAACAAAAACAGGAGAAACGCCACAGACAACATTTGGCCAACGTCAAAATTTAATGCATTTGCACTTGACACGCAAAGGAAGTTGCAACAGTTGCAGCAGCGGCGACGCAACAGTTGTTGCCACCAAAAAGTGGCCCCTGGCCAGAAACACATTGGCCAAAAAAGCAAAAAAAAAAAACACTAAAGCAGGAGAAAAAAGAAAAAGCCTCGCTGTAAAAACAAGATCAAAAGGTCGAAGATTGCGCTAACCTGTGGACGCCCACTTTTTCGCACGCTCCACGCCGGATACGCGGATACGTGTCCGTAGATAAGCATGGGAGGGAGTAGTATGCACCGGTGTAATCTGTAGTCCCTGGCCGGAGCAACCCAACACCGAACAAAAGGCGATATCCAGGGGGCAAGGTTGCTGGCAGAGGTGGAAATTGAAAAAAGATGTGTGCATGGAGAGTGGAAACGAGAGCCGTTGGTAAAATTCTTTCATCAATAGACCAAAGCTTTGGCTAAAGATCGAATGAAAGGAGGGAGTCTGCCCCGGCTTATCAGGCCAGAAAGTGCCTCAGAGATTGGAACAGAAACACTTCCTAGGATTGTCGAACTAGTTTGGCTAAAAATTGTAGAAGAATTATGTTTTTTAAAAAATTTTCTAATTAATTAAACATTAAAGAAGGTCTGGGTTGGATTATTATTAGCAGAATTAAAAACTGCATGCTTTTAAAGATACATATATAGAGTTCGTCTAGTGAAAGGGATCTCACCTCTTCTCGAGTTCCTCTAGTTTATACCACTCCTTTGATTTTTAAAAGTAATATTTTTGTAAGTCATTGACAACACTGAAAGCCATGCGTATCATTCGGTACATTCAGGACCGATTCATTCTGGACAGGCCGCAGCCAAAACAACCAATAAATAGTATCAATCAGAAACGATCGCAAACGAGGAGGCATCGACTGCACCCAGCGGCTCTCAGCTGGCCCAACTTGCAGCTGTCTGTGGCAAGAACCTTCCTCCGACTTTGCCTGTACCGTCCTGCCGTCCTGCCTTCCTGCCCTCCATCTTCCCGATCCTAAAAACCGCAAAGATCTTAGCTTAGCACAACAAATAATGATTCATGCGAGAAAAGTAGCGGCAGGAACAGGTTCCATCCAAGTGGCCAAATGGCGAAACGTGACTACAAGAGGCCAGGCCAGAAAGGAGGAGAATTGGTACTGGAGCCGAGAGACCTTGCGCCGATCCTTTTGCGGCACATGTGCACATTGGTGCCGCCGCCACTCCGGCATTATGGTTCAATAGGTCAACGATGCGTTGAATGACGACCAAAACAAAAATAAGAAACGTAAAAACCGAGGTAGGCCGTTAAAGAAAAAGATCATTGCATGAAAAATTACGGTGAGGCATGTCAATCGTCAAGCCGATCTCCCAAACGAGCCATGTAATGGACCTCGCCAGCTCTCCTGGAGAGCAGGAGGAACTGGAACGTATTCCAAACTCCATAACCGATTGCGATCGCAACAAATCAGAGAAAAGTTGTTCGCCTTCTCGTCCCGGGACCACCACGGGGGAATTTTTGGAGGGTAGAAGGTGACCGGCGAGGGGGCCGGTTCGGCTCCGGCGATGGGGCTCAGTTCGCAGTTTGTCAAAAAGATGTTGGCGTTTTGATAATTTGCTGCACAGCTTAGAAGTCTGTGTGTAGGATTTCCTGTTTGGAGCCACAAGTATTTTCCATGTGATTTTCGTCTCAAAGGCTTTTCTTAACTCATTTCTCGGGTCCGCAACAAATCTACGGCTGATTTAAATCTTGGCATTTACTCTTTGTTACTCTGAAGTTGGAGGTTTATGGGACTGGCATGGGGAACCTTTAATGGAATTTTCATTTTGAGCTTGACTTTGGCATTTCTGGCAGGCAGTTTCCACATATGAGTATCTCTTTGAAAGAGTTATCTCATATTTAAATATTACTTTCCTTTAATTTATCCCCTTGAAGTCAAACCACTGACCTTGTTTATTCAATTCCCCCGAACCAGTGTCAAATACTTCGGATCTTACATCTATTTATGGGAACTTTTCATGGATTTTAATTGTTTCATTTGTAATTTTGGTCGAGTGCCGATAAGATCAACAAAAGGGCTTTATTTTCGGGTGCACTCTGGCACGTGTTGTTATGTAGACCAGATCGCCCCGAACCGAACCACTTCTGGAATCGTTGAAAACACACCCTAACATTGCAGCCAAGGAGGCGGTGTGGGGTCTCTTGGGCGCATTTTGCATACGTAATTTCCAACATGGTTTCCTAATTAAGTTTTCTGCCTTGTCCGCCGGCGATTCAATGGAATAGAAATCACAAAAAATGTTAATACCCAACTTTTCATTATGCGACACTCGTCCGATTATGGCCCATAATTTAGAGTAAATTTTGGAGATTTTTCCAGTATTTTGGTTTTTGACATTTTTATAGCTCACTTAGACGGAGCCTAACTAATTGGTGACAAAAAGGTTACGAAACCCGACGATCCACATGTGAACCACTTTGCGGAGTGATCGTATGGCTTTTAAAATGCCTGGCACGTTTCCAAGACGATTTGCTTTATTGGAAAAAGTAGCCAGCCATCTAACCAGCTAGCCATCCAGCCATCGAAGCTTTGCTGGCTAAAGAAAGGAAAGAAAAAATGAATTTTTCCTGCTGGGGCTCTCTGAGCACAGAATGCGGACACACGCAGTGGACACACAAAGTTGGACTTCAACCGGCTGCATTTTTTATTGGTTTTAGCCTCTATTTTTATTTTGCACTGAGAGTCGCAGCAATTAAAATATTGACAGTTGTGCTCATGGAGAGTAATAATAAGTTTTGTGTGTTAGATTTCACATGCATAACGCTTATGGCTATCTATATTGGTCGAGCCGGGCCGGGACGGGCCTCCTGCGGTTTGTTTTTGGGCTCTGACTCTGACTCTGACTCTGACTATAGCATTGGCTTTGGAAAGGTTAACGCGACATGTTCATGTGACAATGTCAGGAAAACTGCCGGCAGTCAGTTATGTCTGTCCGTCAGTCTGTCCGGACTGAAGCGCATAAATAACTGCGTTTGTGACATGGAATGTTTCTTTCGACCAAGTGTAAAAGGCCCAGTCGTAGGCCAGATAGATCTCACTGCCCGCCAGTCTGGCCATGCCTGGTGCGGATTGTTGGATTCTCTTGGTTGCCAATGTTGCATGTTGTTGTTGCTATTGCTGCTGCTGCTCATGCCGCTGCTGGTAGCAAGGTGCGGTGTCCATATGCAGACAACCCAAAAGCTATTTGTAGCTCACTGGCTGATTATGGAAAAATTGCAAGATGTTTTCCTTGTGTCGGTTTCTTGTTAAAGTTTCTTAGCCTCGGCCTCAGAGCTTCGTCTTCTTTTACTTTCCCCCCATTGCATCACACACCTGAAGAAGATCCTCAGAGATAAGAAAGAAATCTGTGGGATTCATCCAGAATCCATTCGGTGAAGAATGGCACATGGCTCTGGAGAGAATATATTCTCTAAAAAATGGACGAACAGATTCCTTGAAATATTATTAAGAGAGATTCTACATAGATTATACATAAATTTAACATTTAATAAAGCGTGGAATAAGATCTTTTCAAGATGGATAGTTCCTAAACAGACTTCTCTATTTTTGTTAAATTGTAATATTTTTTTCCGGTGTAGCCATCAGTCCGATAACGCGCCGGCTCCCAACCTCATGCAACATGTTCGGAGAGTCAGCTCTTGGGCAACATCTTAGCGATAGGCCCCCAAAGTTGGAGCCCCCTAGTTGGGGCCGCTGCAACGATACGTGTTGCGACGACCAACCGGTAACGCATGTACGAACCGGGTGAATAAGATCGTGGCCAAGACCGCCGAACTCGAACCCAACAAGTCGTAGTCGAATTTCGAATGTTCACGTCTAAAGTACCCCTCGCGGACGGATACGTAATATCGGGCAATACGTGACTACACTAGTCGGCATATATATTTTGACATAGCGATGCTTCATTTTCTTTTTCAATTATTTCTTTATTTAAAGGAAAACAATTATTGATTTAATTTCAAATAGATATTAGTAATGTTTTATTACCAAAATAACAGTTTTAGGTTTTTTATAAATGTATTTTGTATTTATTTTTTAATTTAAACTAAAATAAACTAAATTCGATAGGTGGCATAAGTATTTTGACATAGCTTTGTTTCACAATTAAATATAACAGAGTGCAACAGTGATTCTGAACCTTTATAGTGAAATAGTAGGAATTGTTTAACTGTTCGAGTATTACACAAAACCGTGTATAAAAAATTGTTTAACACCCTAAAAATCTTGATTTATTTTAACAAAACCAGTTTTCGGGACTTTTTTGCGCTTAAAAATTCCTAAACTCGTTTTTTTAAACCGATTTCAAAATTGCCGATGTTTTTCAATAGTTAAAGGTTGTAACTTTTGAAAAAAAAATATATCTTCGATTTTTTTAGGCAAAAAGGACAAAATTTTTACACCTGAAACTGACATTTTCGCCTTTTGATCGTGTTTTTCGGATTTTGACGCCAGTTTTTCGGTACAACTTACAAAATTTCTGTCATGAATGCCACATATCAATGTTGTCTCATTAATACTGAATAAAAAGAGACAAATTTCATTAAAAAACTATGAAAATTGTTGAAGTTATAACGGTTATTCCAAAAAAAGTCAATTCAACATTGCGAGCGCACCGGAGAAACAGTAGGAATATGCTCTTATTCTTATAGTGCTCGCAATGTTGAATTGACTTTTTTTGGAATAACCGTTATAACTTCAACAATTTTCATAGTTTTTTAATGAAATTTGTCTCTTTTTATTCAGTATTAATGAGACAACATTGATATGTGGCATTCATGACAGAAATTTTGTAAGTTGTACCGAAAAACTGGCGTCAAAATCCGAAAAACACGATCAAAAGGCGAAAATGTCAGTTTCAGGTGTAAAAATTTTGTCCTTTTTGCCTAAAAAAATCGAAGATATATTTTTTTTTCAAAAGTTACAACCTTTAACTATTGAAAAACATCGGCAATTTTGAAATCGGTTTAAAAAAACGAGTTTAGGAATTTTTAAGCGCAAAAAAGTCCCGAAAACTGGTTTTGTTAAAATAAATCAAGATTTTTAGGGTGTTAAACAATTTTTTATACACGGTTTTGTGTAATACTCGAACAGTTAAACAATTCCTACTATTTCACTATAAAGGTTCAGAATCACTGTTGCACTCTGTTATATTTAATTGTGAAACAAAGCTATGTCAAAATACTTATGCCACCTATCGAATTTAGTTTATTTTAGTTTAAATTAAAAAATAAATACAAAATACATTTATAAAAAACCTAAAACTGTTATTTTGGTAATAAAACATTACTAATATCTATTTGAAATTAAATCAATAATTGTTTTCCTTTAAATAAAGAAATAATTGAAAAAGAAAATGAAGCATCGCTATGTCAAAATATATATGCCGACTAGTGTATATCCTACGCGTCTGAGTTTGGATTTGGAAATTTCATGGAAATCGACTCAGATCGGGCGATCGAATAACGCGAGCTCGTGTGGGAAACGGTTCTGAAATTACCCAAAAGATGCAACTTTTTCTTTGTATTTAGTGTTGTTCTGGGGAAACCCAAGCAGATACAAAAGAATCGATTCAGCAGTAAAATGTTGACATTGATTTTGGTGAATTTCGATTGATTTCCACCGGTGGAAGAGGCCGGTACGATACGAGGGCCAACAACCAACCAACTACCATTCAAGTGCCAGGGAGTTGGCTGAAGCGTTTGGACGGATTGATTGCTTGATTGATCTATTTTTGCACTTGATTTGCGACGCACGCGCCGCGATCGCGACGTGACTGGCGCTTCACTTCACTTCTCAAGTTGAAGTCGGAGCCGCAGTTGCAGGCTCCCCAGTCTGTCGGAGCTGCCCCACCGATTCGCCTTTTGTCGGGGGCAATTATGTTGATTTGTGCAACGCGAACGATCCGCGCATCGTCGATTTCCCAACGCTGATAACAAAAAATTTGCAATGCAAAGAAAGAAAATTGATTTGATGATCGCTCTCTGATCGTCTCCCTGCGATATCTTTCGATCGGGTCACGCCCACTATTTGATTATGGAATGTGTATGTGGTATTAAGAAAAGTGATCATTTTAAAATATAATAACATTGATTCATTTGAAAAAGGCTCTCCATGGGTCTAAATATGTGATTTAAGTGAATAACTAACCAATTTGTTGTTGCAAAGTGTTTTTGGTTTAAGGAAAAGTCAACCTTTCTACCGGATTAATTTATTTTGATTTTCTACTGAAATTTCTCTATAGATCTAGAGCTTAATCTGAAGTTTCAAGTTTATGTTTTTTGAACTTCCAAGGCTTCTTGTCATCTTGTTAGATTAGACGCCTCTTCTAGGTGGATTTAAATTGGTAATTACCAGCAGATGAGTTTTAATAAGCAGCTTTGGTTGATGAGTGGCCGGGCTAAAGAGACACCTTCGCAGAAGGCAATAAAAGCCGCTTAATTAAAAGAACAAATCGGTGAGTGGACTGCTAATAGTCGAAATGATTACGCAAAGCCACAAAGCCACAAAACCCAATAACTCATTAGCAAACGCCCCAGAGATCCACGTCCATATTTAGTGGTAGCTGGCGGGCCAATGGACCTGCAAGTGATGATTGGACTGGGACTCATGATGATTAATGGGTTGCAGTGCTGAGAGCTGAGACCAGATTTATGGATGAGCAGCCGCAGTGGACTTTCGTGTTTCTGGTTCTGGGAATGCTAATAGAGTTGCAACCCGGGGCCATGCAGCTTGGCCTCCTTTAGATCTATTCATCTGCAGCTGCTCTTCCTTCCCCGGAAACCCCCACAGTAGTTGCCTTTTGTCTTAGAATCTGTATTTGCCCAAGCAGTAGATAACATTTACGAGACTTCAGGTCTCGTAGGTGCCTCTCCAGATGAGTTTTTCCATCAGTGGAATTACATTTCACACTCAAAGGCCCAAAACGAGCAGTGGGAGGGAGGTGTTTGCCCAATGATAAGCTTGGAATGCGCCCATATTTGAGTAACTCCAAGCCAACAAGGGCTAGCCCTCCGCGAATGCATCATTTAAATGAGTCTAGCGCCTAGACAAAATGGCACAACTCACACCCAGTTTATTTTTACGATTAGTGAGTCAATTCTCTTCTAACTTGGCCCAAAAAAACATTACATTGAAGAATGCCTTTAACTTTCAGTTTTATTCAATAAATTTTAAAGTAAAGTAATCGATGTGAATAGGAATATGATCTGAAATATGACTAACTAATTGCTCAATTAGACAAATGAATAAAAGCATTAATATGATTCTGGAAAATATTATACATGGATCTATTTTATAATAAATAGTGTGCCAAATATATCTGGCAGATCATTAACAAAATTGCTTTATTTTTGTTTCAAACAAAAACTATCAGATGTGTAGTAGATATTATGTACATCTGAGAAGCTGTTATTTATCTTTGAAATGATAAAACCGCTTAGCAATTTGTAAAGCCTTCGGGCGTATTATGTGGATATTGCTATTAGTCAACAACGTGGTGATGGGACGCGTGTTGCCATCGAAAATAGAAGCCGAAGGAGAGTCATAATCAAAAGGCGGTAATCCAATTAAACGGCTAGCAATCCGAAGACGGGCTGACCCAATTAGATTCGCTGCTCCTCTGTGGAGCTCGAGGATCGTCAGATCGTCGCCATCAGTTCGCATCGCATCGCAGTTGAACTTGAAAGCGGCGGCGGCGCCTGGCCATTGTTTTCCAGCCCGAAGTTTCGATCGGCCGCAAAAACAAGTTCTCCCTAAATGAAAGATCGCATCGGGTTCGATCTAACGGCTGCCCTGCAAAACTCCAGCTCGCTCCGGCCGTCTCAAATTGTAGATCAAAGATCAAGCCAAAAACCAGAGGGATCGGGAGAGGACCCACAAACAGAAAATGCTTAAATTGGCATACCGATCTGAATGAAAAGCCCGCGGGACTTCGAAGTCTGAGTACTCTATGATTTTATTCTCGGGAGGGAGGAGATCATAAATGATCGTTTCTGATTGTTCATATGATCATATTGAATGGGTAAAGCATGGATGGTATTCACATTTACTCAGATGAGTGTGATGAGTTTTCTTTTTTTTGTTAAAACACAGAAATTCAGAAAAATATATAGACTCCTTGAAGATGCACAGATCCCCAAGTTCCCAAGTGATTTCTTCAAATTCCACGATCATATCGCACTCGAATCGATCAGAAGACCTCCCACAAAAGCTTAGCCAGGCACATAAATCTCAATTGTGGTTCATACTTGAGGAATCCTACATTTTGCACATTTTTGCTTCTAGTTTCGAATGTTTACTCAAGTGTGGCCACTGGCCGGGCCATTGACGGAAGTTTGAAAGTTTGCATCTGCTGGTTAGTGAATCGGGACAAGTGATATCTCAGACCGATTCATATGCATATGAGTGCCACTTTCTAACTACACACTCTCCAGCATGGTTAACCCTTTTCCCATGGCCCCCCGACACACAAGATTAATCACATGCCACACTGTCGCACACAGGCACTGTGGCACAGTGAGGCATCAGCCACGACCAGCGATTGTTATCGAAAGAGGCACAAACTGACACAAAGTCAAAGTCAAAGTTAAACAATGCAACTAGCTTGAACTCTTGACTAGACGAACCCTGCCAGCCAATAAGCCAGTCTCCAACTCCCCTCGATCATGCTGTGTGCGATCTTAACAATCAAGATCAATATCATGCAGTTACAATGTACCAATATTGCCTTCTCCGGCCTGTCTGGCCTGCCAGCCCCAGGCTGGATATGCAAACATGGAAAGGTTTCCCATTGACATAATGAAAATTAAATACTCTGAACAAAGGGAAAATATTTAAATAATTTATTATATTTTTTAGAATATGTTATTCCAACTCTATAAAGTTTTATTTCAAAGTTAAACAAATTGAAGCCATGAATCGGGTTGGGTTGGAATGTGGATAGAGCCGTCATGGACTGGCCGGAAAATGCTATAATTATGCAATTCCTCAAAGGCGCTGACGGTGGTCTCCTACTTCCTTTCCCCAGCGCCACGCCACACTCCTTTCTTGCCTGCCCCTTCAATCTGCCCCATCCTTCGAGCCAAGTCAGACATATAATCTGCAAACGATTCGCGTTTTGGGGGCCTCGGAAATTATTGACTAGCAGTCTTGGGTTGAGGCCTTCGAGTAAATTGCAGTAAATCTTTATTTGTGCAGCTACTTAAAGACCACGTCTAGTCTCGCCCCACCTGCCCCCGATGGAGTCCATCACCCGATCAACTTGCAACGCAAAGACCAGGCCTAAGGCTGGGGTTAACAAGCCGCCAGCGATTAAGTCATTTCTTATGTTGGCTCATTATTTCTATTTTCCTTTTTAGACATTTTTTTTTCGTTTCGTTGTATTTCTGCCTTGCATGCGTAGCTACTGGGCTTGTCTAGCTCCACAAGGCTACTGCATGGCAATTTTTCTTAGTCTTAGCCCAAAATTTAATGTAACTTGTGCTGGAAACCCGTTTCTCTTGGCCGATTGCCACTGCAACATTGTACGTTGATTTTTTCCGGATTTTTTTCGAATTTATCTTGACAATGCGCTTTCGAAAAGTGTCGCCAAGCCGAGCTCCTTGCTATTTGTTCTAATTAGTCGTGACAATTCTCCGTAATTAGCCCGCGGCTCGTCTTAACACTTGATTGGTTTTTGCAACAAAAAAAAACAAACAAATAAAGGCGAAAATGGAAGCATAACGAAATATCGAATTTCTACCACTTTATTAGCCAACTTCCCTAAAAGGTTCTGACAGGTTTGCTTCTGTTTATTTGAAACTGGATGATCTGGAGTAAGAGTCAGGGCCTCTGTTATATCTATCTTGTGGTTACTTTGCCTCCAGAAATGTTCCACCTGCTTTATACTTTGTTTTCATATAAGTCCCACACATCTTCATTAAATGTAACCCACTTACAGAAACGGTTGAACACTTCGCACATGTCCAACTGTTCACAATTCACACCACAAACTGGCAAACTCGCTGGGGCCAAGTCGCTGGGGGAACCTCATCATTTAACGCCTTCATCATTCGCCTCCAGAAACGGAGCTGCACGATAGTAGGGAGCAGGAGAGTGGAAAGTAGCCATAAACTATTTGAATATCTTCCAGTACAGAGCCACTGGAGCAACCACCCGCTGACCCGCTTGATCAGTCTCCCCCCACTCTACACGGCCACATGTTGATTCGCATATAGAAATGGTTTCGTTTCCTTTGGTCTTCGGGTTTCCAATCTTTATTGCATAATTGTAATTGAATTGTTTGTCGAGTTTCGATTTCGTTTTTCACTCTGTAAATTGGAAAATGTGTTAATAGTTTGATGCAGAGCCTGGTCGGATCTGAAAACACACTTATCCCAGGTAGCTCATAAGTTGTTTTGAACGAAAACATTTATTTTTTTTGCAGTTTGGAGCACTACCTAGTTAAAATATGTGTTTTCTGATGAGCTCTATATTTTAGAAAGCATCTTGTTTCGTTCTGCCTGCTTGAATATAAAAAGTGATATAGGACTCACATGCTTTTCCTCTCAGCGTGAGACTCGGAGAAAGGTTTCCAAACATCATAAATGAGGTCATGGAAGTGGGTTAATGAAGTTCTCTAATCAATTGATTACTTGCACGGATCTATTACTAGATCATTTACACTCTTTAGATACTATAATCACAGGAAGTAATTTATTAAGAATATAATGAGTACTAAGTGAGATTAATTTTTAAGAATCTATTTTACAATAAAGTTATTTTTGGTTGTTTCTTATTCTGAGTTCTTCAATGATCTCAAAAGTTGTAATTGAACTCTTTTTACTTCCTAAGCTACTATAAACATTTTGTTTATTTTGTCTTATATATTTGGAACCCTGTTCTTCCCCTTGAGTAAGGACCAACCCATGTCAGAAAGTATTCTCGTCTCCCCGAGAGACAGACCACAAAAAACTGGTCGTGGCCCGGCCGTCAGATTCAATTAGGTCCAATTTGAGTAATAATTATATACGCACACAGTTCTGACATTTTTTGAAAAATTTTACATTAATTTGGCACTAAACTGTCAGCTATGGAATGCCATGGCACTCAAAATTTACACCGAAAGGTAAATGGCCCAGGTACTACAGGCCCAGGTACTCGTAAAACGGTCTCTTTTGAATAAAAAATTGGAATCTTTTGAGCGCGGCATTTGGCCCCAACAACAAGTTTTCTTCAAATTTAATTGTAATGTGAGAAATTTAAATTAGGTAGCCAAGAGGCTTCTCAAAAAATGAACAGCAGACAAAACCAAAACCAAAAAAACAAATAAAAAGCCCAGACTCTGACAATGACTAAGAAACCTCCAAAAAGCGGAAGATGCCCAAAGAAAACAAAAATTATGAAAAAATGTTTCTTTTTTTCGGTGGGGTTTGTTGGGGAAAAAAACTCAAAAAAAAAGATCAAATAACCGAATGCCGCCAAATTTCAAAGGAAAACAAAAACTTGTTCACTTATATTTGAAATTGTGTAGCTTTTTTCAACTAATTTTCCACTTGTGGACTTGTAGAGTGAACTGGGAAGATAGGGTTATTCATATTTTTCAGTCTATCAGTCGATATTTGATTATTTACGATCCACTATTCATCACCGGATTTGGGTTTGCGTCACTCGATTGGCTCGATTTTTTATAGATCGAAAATCAAAAAGAGCAAATCTCCAGGCATTTTGTTGTTCACAGATCTGGATACCTATTTATTTTGTATAATACGCTTTGAAAATTTATTACATCACGATTTCGAATTGGTTTCCTTTACTTTGGCCGATCTGCGAATTCTTGAGTTGCTTGTTTCGTTTGTAGTTTTATTGTCTCGAGTGTGATGGACTTTATTTGCAGCTGGGCTTCCTGGAAAATATTTATTTTATCTAGCGGATGCTTCAATACCCGTCTGAGCTTTACGGAGTTCCCTCGGCGGATCCCTTTTATAATGAAGTTTTCAGAGCAACTTTATGAGGTTTACCAAGCAAATTTATGCTTTCTGACCCATTTGTTTTGATATTTCCGTATTTATCTAATATTTGGCATCGGTTCCAGGCGACCCATATTGGCAGGGACTACCCACCGGGCCTGGGCTAACCATTTCCAAGCTGTTTATATGTTCTCGATCTATATTCCACCGATTTCGAAGGCAGATAAACACGCCTAAGAGTTATACAAATTGTTACACGCTTGTTTAGACTTTATGCTATTTTTGTTTGTCTTTACTAATTAGCCTCCAGACCCCACATCAACACATCTGCGGATGAACTGAAATTGTAAATTACTATTTGTTTATTTACAAATTGTCAAAAGAAGTTTATTTGTTTGCCAACTTGTTGGATCGTTTTTGGGGAATAAATGAACTTTTTCTGGAGTAATTTTGGCTACAAATTGGGTTGACTTTTCTACCAAAAATAATTGCAACAACAAGACTGTTCCCACGTTAAGTTAAATTATTGTTTTTAAAAGGTTACCAATATCTGGTGTAACCAAACCACAACATAGCTCTCTAAAGCTTAACTCATCAAAAATGATTAAATACCAATCCGGAAAAATCATCCAAGCCCAAGATAACAAAAGATAATGCCAGCGTCTGACAAACGAACTGTCAAAATGACAGACGCGTCAACAAAGCCAACAAAGAAACTACAAAAGAAACATGTGCCAGCAGAAGCGACTGTGGCGAGTGTGGCGACAAAATTGCTCCACCTATGCGTCTATCTAGTCTGCATAACAGAAACGCTACAGCTGCAGCTGCACCAGCAACAACATGCCCCGCCCGGGGGCAACACGATGCAGCAACATCACCGAACCAGTGTAAATAGCAGTGTAAATATCAATATAAGCAGCAAATTCAATGAAATTATCCAAACGGCAACGGCAAGTGCTGTCGCCACGGGAACAGGATCGAGAGCATCCACTTTCGCTTCGGTGACAGCGGCAACCACCATAACGCCAGGGCGTCGCAAGTTGCGCCGGAAGTTCTCCAACCAACAGCAGCATGGACGGAATTCGACCTTGGGCAGGAGGCGAAAGTTCCGAGTGCATCCCTACCGGCGGAACGCCACACATGCCACTCGAACTACTACAATGGCCACGGTTTTAGCCACGGCTTCCACAATCATACCAAAGATGCAACCCTCATATCACTCGAGCTTTCAGCAGCAGCAGCAGCAACAACAGCAATATGTGGGCGGTGGAGTACTTATGAGCCAACAGCAGCAGCAACAACAACATATGCATATTATTGCCGTAACTCCACGCCCACAGCAACATGGCTATGCTTACTATCAGCAACAGCAACAGCAACAGCAGCAGCAGCAACGTACATTGCAGGGCAACATGACCCATCTGCAGCACCAACAACAGCAGCAGCAGCAGCAACATCTCATCCTTCAGCCTGGCCGCAATATCGTGGTCTACAGCAACTTGGGCCCAATACCACCCTGTCCTCCGGGCCTGCTAGCCGGATCGGGACTGCCGGTCTACACGCAACAACAACACTTCATACCCCTGCGATCCACAACGACTCCGCGGTCCCGACAACGTGGTAAGCAAATCCTCACGGCGGTTCACTTGCGGGTTCCTTATTCATTTAATTGTCGTCGCTCCGGAGCGAGAGGTGTTAATTACGCTAATAAAAGTAGCATTCGCAGCAGTTTATGGCATTTAATGTGGTTAAATGGATGCCAAGTCCGCGACTGGCGCCTTCATCGCCATGTCCACGTCCACGTCCACGTCCAACTCGAATAATTACCCCCAGCGGCGGTGCGCATAGAAAGCTTGCCTAATTGGTCAATGCAATTGGCTTCAATACCGATGAGCTGTGGGATTCGAAAGGTGTCGGCGAGGAGTATAGCGTCAGAGATGCTAGACACCTTTACTAAGAGATTTTGGAATATTATCTGACCTGGTATAAGTATAGCTCATACCTCAATACCTCAATAAAGGTAAAATCCCATTAGGAATGTACAATCAGTGGCTTGTCAAACAGTTTTCTTATCAATTACATGTGTCAACATCTCAAATCTATACAAGTATTTTGATTGGGGATTTTTATTTTATTTTTTGTCTGCTTTTAATGGCTGGAGTATGGGGCAAGTTCGTCTCTCGAGTCGATTGGCAGGCAGCTACTAAAAATGTTTTAAAACTCGTTCGAATATGAGTTTTTGCAAATGCAGCCTGCTGCCGGGAAAATGATGAAGAAAAATCAATTAAGAAAATGTATATATTGGCGGGCAATGGATTTTATTTCTAATTTTTGCTTATGTAATCGAATCACTCAACAAATTTGCAAGAAAATAAAATGGCACACACTTTAAAATGCATAAAACAGTACAGTGAGCCCCAGAAACTTGGCCAGGCTACTGCACATTGATAGACTTGAGACCCACATTTGGCGCCTGCCAGCTTCGGCCTGGCACTCAATTAGCATTTTTTGGGGGGTGGCGGAGGAGGGCGCCCAATCATGGCCCCAAAACCAGCACGAATCCGGCATTACCAATCCAAGTATACCAAAAAGAGAGATGCAGAAAGCCAGTTGTGGCCGCCTTTGGGCCATTTTTGGGGAATGGGGGCCTCAACAGGCGACTTTGATGACATTCTGCGCATTTGTCCGACTTGCTACGAGATCCCATTTGAATGTGAAATGACACAATCGCAGGGTCCGAACCACACCAGCCCATCAAATGCTAAACCTACTATGCAAATTGGCGACGAACCCATCGCTGCCTCGGTTATGAATGATTCATTCAATTCCTCAAAGAGGAATGTCATTTTTCCGATGCAAAGAAATCAATCAATTAATCATTTATTGCGTATATTAATGGAATTCTTCGTAAGCTGCATATTTGGATGCTAAAGTTATGAATTATTTCTGTTTGGGGCAGTGACTGGACTTTAATTTCAACAGAACCACAGGCCACAAGAAAATCTCACACAATAATTAACCTGAAGGCACATGTCATGTGGAACTAAGAAACAACAATATTGACATTTTCAGTGTCTCAGATTTGCCACAAAAACATAAAAGCAGGGTAGTTGATGCTCTGGGGATCGACGGACACCTACATGGCGCTGCTTTTTTGGGGAATAGAGCGTGGAACTGGCCAAGGAAAATCACATGGCACACAGGCTGTGGCGGGCAAACGGCGATTTTTTAATTACAATGAAACGTGCCACAAAAAACAAACAAACAATGCGCTCGCTAATTGCACATAAAACCCAAAATCACAGAAAAAAGCACTGAAACCATAAACAAAAACAGGAAAAAACAAAGCCCATATTGGGTGTAGGGAGGTTGGCCGAGGTAGGCGGGGAGAAGCTTGGCCCGGACTCTGGGGCTAGAGAAATACTGTAACAAAACTTGTTAGCAGAGCAAATGGACGGACAAACAAACCCTAACAACAAACAAACAAATGAGCCGAATGACAAATGCAAGTGTCAGTCTGGCCGGCTCAGGTCTGACATTAAGCTGCAGTGGCTCTGAAACTGTGAGGCCTCAGGCGGCGGTCGATTGTTGAAATTTATGGATTAAAGTTCAATTGGGCGAGGGCTTTTGTACCTTTTTGTCAGTGTGTGGGGCCTGAACCTTGGGCTATGAAATCGTATGTTGAAACCCTTCCCAAATCCACTTTTTAGAATAAATTTTGAACGCAAGACCTAATTGTAAGCGTGTTTATTCGTTTATAAATGTCAAAAATCAAATAAAAAAAAAAAAAAAATACAAAAATTCTCATGAAATCAAAAGCCAAAATGAGGTAAAATAAATTCCAATAAACGCCTCCCACTGTCGAAAATATATTTACAAACTTAAATGGCAAGAAAATGCAATTTTATCTCACAATATTCATCTATCTCATAAAAAAACATTAATACCTTAGCGCTTGGCCACGTTTTCTTGGCCAGCTTCTGGGTGTTTGAAAACATTAAACCGAAATATTGCGGCAATTTCCAGCAATCTTTTTCATGCCCGCTCCACGCCTGATAATATTTATTATTCAATTTTCATTAAATCTGATTACGGAGAACTCGTTTCGGGTCTTTAACAGTAAAGGGGGCAAGGGGATAAGGTGAGGAGATCGAAAAAATGCAAGCAAATTATTTTTCTGACGCTTAAATTAAGCATTAATTTTGCAATGGCAAGACTCTCATAAATATCTTTGCGAAAAATGTTTACAAAGGTGTTCCTGTACCAGTTGCGACAACCAAAATAAAACTTAAACGGGCCATGATTGATTTATGGCTGAAAATGTAATATAAATGTCTAATTAATAAACAATCGGAAAAGGGAAACGCGATAAATCTGTTTCCAATTAAAAGCGAAAACAAAACGCGAGGCCAAAGACCGACCGGAAATACGAGACCTGAGGCAGCAGTCTTTGTGGTTTCTCGTCTGGGAATCGAGGTCGATCGCAGAGAAAATTGAAAAACTTTATATGGAAATTTCACTTTTCGGCTCCAATAAAAGGGCTTGTAGTCGCAACGACTCTAATGTATTTTAAAATCTAGTTTCCAAGTTCAAAAGTCGCAGGAGTATTACTCTTTAGTTTAAGCTTTAAAGTCACGTTTTTCATATTTATTTGGCAGTTATGATTTGAAAACAAAGCCCCACAACGTGTGCCAGGTTGTCTGAGGTCAGAACCGATCCCCCAGCAATTCCCGGCCCGATCCGGCAATAACAACACTCTTGGCCTGGCGCCTCCTCGGTCACTTTGATCTATGCACTTCAAATGATTTTGTTGCCGTTGCCGTCTCCGTATCTGCATCTGTATTTGTATCTGTGCATGTTTGTGGCTCTGTATCTGTATCTGAGTCGCTGTCTGTGGCTGTGTTATTGTTTGTGCCGATGCGTAAACAACGAAGCGGCAGTTTAAATGATACGGCAACTTTTTCTCCCCATCTGAAGCAGGCGAGAAGTTGGCACACAACATGTGCTTAAGTTTGCTGAACGCCAAGAGGACCTGGAGGAGATTCATAATGGAACAAGGAAAAGGGGAAGTGGGCGATGCATCAGTAAACAAACATCTTAGGAAAGAAACTAACCCGACATGAGTCCATCAAAAAGGTAGATAGTATCTTAAAAGTGCTTAAAAAGTTTTATATCTTTTTTTGCAAAAACTTCAAAGGATTGTAAACTTTGAAGCAATCATAACCACCATTGACTGAAACTTCAGCTTCAAAGACAATAATTGCACCCATGATTAATAAATTACTTCCGTCCTACTTATTCCTGAGATATGTATGTGCCCCAACCATAAACTTCTGCCCTCAATTACCTTCGTATATCCCCAAAGTTAACCGCTTTTAATGGCATGAAGCGAATTTCTGCGCTTAATTAAGCAATTCCAATTAAAATCAAAGATATTTCACTTGGATTACGCCCACCGACCCGGCAACACCCACCCGGCAACAACAAAAAAAACGAAAACACGGGAAAAAAGAACCGAATATCACATGTGTACCACTCCGAATAGACTTGTGTACTTTCGCCTATCAAAAGCTAAACGCAGTCAAAAGTTAGCGCGCTCAAATTGCATTTCCTGTCACTTGGCCGAGATCGCTTGACTGCCAGCTCCTGCCCCTGCCACCACCTCCGGATCCTGCCCAGCTTATACCAATGGGTGTGTCCATGTCTTTGGGTCTCCAGTCCCCCAGCATCCACTCTCCGGATCCGATGTTGCCTAGCTGTCTGGGGCTGCTGGCTCGCATGTGCGAGACATGCAAAGTTACCTGTATGTCAGCCCGAACCTCTGTTGCCCGAGTATGTGGTGTGGGAGTGTCCCCTCGGTGGTGTTCCGTGTGTTTTACCATGGGCCGGAGGAACACCAACACCAAAACCGGCAATAAACTGAGCCCAGTTACTGTTACATGACATATGATGTCAAAATATGAACAGTAAGCCAAAAAATTAAATGGTTTTTACAAGTCCATTCTATACTCTTACAGATTATTTTAAATCCTAATTTAAGGAGTTCTATAGCTAAGAGATAAAATATAGGGTAGTCTTGGGGCTTTCATAAAAGAGGCTTAGAAGATATATGTATTGCATTTTCCCCCAAAAACCCCCAATACTTTTAATTACCCAACTTTAACTCAAAGATTTCCTCCCCATTTCAAAACAAGGTAATAACACAGCAAAAGTGCGCTTGGCTAATGTGTTTTTGGCTAATTGCAGTTGAATTTTAATTACATTTGGGCTGCACATTCGGGTAGTTTTAATTAACTTTTAAGGCCGGCATTCGAGCCACCCTCGCCATTGCAGTGGTCCTCTATACGGAAGGCTTGTCGAAACCCGGGCTTATCTTTATTAGCGACATGTATTTCTAATTTTAAAAGCAATGGCTATCAAGTATTTAAGCCACTCGGGGAGTCCGGCACAGACTCCTTTAAGTGCGCTGGCCGGGAATAGTTTATCGTGTGGCCAAATTGAAAATGCTGCTGGCCAAAACCGATGGCCAAAAACACAACAAAAACTAAAGTAGATAGCGTGCCGAATTCATTGAATGTAGCTGGTTTTATTACCGATCGACCGGATCGTGCAGCGAGGGAGGGCAGTTGGAGGCAAATAGTTTTGTTAATTGAAATAAAATTCAATTTGACGTTTTTATGGCATGTGGAGATAGTTCGGCTAAATACGTGAGAAGTAGTTGCGAATGGCGAGCGAGTCTGTGGTGTGAAAGTAGTTACTCCAAAGAGGCGGCCACTAGAGTTGCGGCCAAACGATTCATTTACGATGTGCGATTGGAAAAGCCCCCCAGGAAATCTCCGATGCTTAATCGTATTTCTCACATATTTATCGTCACAACTTAATCCTCGTGGCCTGATATTTTTGCCATACGGAATCTAAAATGGAATAGTTTATGGAACATGCGAAAATGATTTTGCAGTTTAATGTCTTATTTTTAGAAACCGCCGCCTGCTGGCTGATATTTTTAAAGACTCTGGCGAACGACCGTGGGGAGGTCTTAAGACAAGTGGCAAGTGTGGCCATAAAATTTATGTCTAATCCGCATATGCAAATTCGGCTATGCGGGCACAATTTTCCAAGCCATAAACTTTGGTATTACCCACATGGGGATTGTAGATTTCGCAATTTAGAGGAAAATATAGAGGCGGCAGTCGATCCGAGACACTGTGACCTTTGCCAGTGCTTGTCAAACTATTGGGTACATGATCGATTGCAGTTAGCGTAAATGAATGGCACATTAATTTGCATTTAAATGCACCAAAAAAATATTTTTCGCCATTTTCAGCATGTCATTGACTAATGAGCAGGCCGCCGAAAATTTTTGTAAATTGCAAACCAAAAAAATGGAAACATTTTTTGTTGCAACTGCAACTGCAACAGCAGGAAACATAAATTACACGACCCAGACGAAATAGATTGCCGCCATGGATGGTGGCTTCGCACGGGGCACAACCAGCCGCAGCATAAATATGAGAAATATGAAAAACATTTTGCAAATGTCACATTCGCATGGCGAGGAAAACCGATCTCCGTGCCAAATTTCAGGCGCACCCCATTTGAAGCAGCATTTTGTGTTGTTTATTTTTATTTAAAAGAGGTGTTGCCGGCGTTGCACTTGCTCTTGGGGGCATATTCGCAATTATCATATCTATTACATTAGAAACTAGTTACTAGAGTATTCAGAAATCGGGCTTGACATCCTCTACTGACAGCTTCTATTGACAGGTCTGTGCGTACAAATTTATGCACATTAGTGTTCGAGTGCTGAACTCAAATCGTCTTTCGGCACATCATTTGAAGAGCCTTCTCGTCGTAATGTTGGCAAATTATTTGCGCAAATAGATTCCAAGTGTTTGCTTTGAGTATTTTTATTTATTTCGTTTCGTTTTATTGTTTGTCGGTAGTTTCAAAAGATTTCCATAGCTTCTATTGTGGCCCACGCGAATCGACAAGATTGGAAAATGATAAAAGGCCTTTCGAAATCTAAGGTGAGAAGAACCTGGATCGCTCACCTGGTCATAAATTTGGCAATAGTTTATATTCTCCCGCCGAATGGAAATTCATTTGAATCATTAATCCGTGTCTGCACTTTGAATGAAGTTTCCATTTCTTTGATCTATTCCTCGCAGAATTTAATGATTCTCTAAATCTCATCTATAAACATCCATAATAAAGATCAAATAATCGTGAATACACTCAGACTTCCGATGAAACTTGAAGCGGTTAATCTGCAACACGATTTCCACATCAGGCCGGCTCTCAGTTCGCAAAAGAGTCGGCTTGGCCAACACGGCTCAAATATTTATAAATTGCATACGCGATCGGGCCTAATGTGGCCACTTTAATAGACGCCGCCACTTATCGGGCGCCGCTGATCCAAACACCAAGCGCCAAACACTCGGAAACCATTTATTATAACAAACAAAATGCTATAATTAATTTTTCTATTATTTTCTCAAATACCACCCCGCTATTATCAAGGAGGAGGTGGTGTCTGGTGGCCACACCAGAACGTGGCCAGTGAGGAGTCAAACGCAATTTCCTGGCCAACTTTATACTCGATTAATTTACGACGAGCACGAAAACAATTGAGTTGAGCGGGATGCTGCGAGTATTATGACGTGCCGGGCCGAGTTCGATCAAAGAAAGCATAAATAACATCCCGACAGCCGGTCGGGACGAGGCTGCCCAGACGAGGGAACTGGTTCAGGATTTTGCTTGGTGGCCCGGGACCGGGCCGAAATTTATGCAAACGGGTTAATTAACTAAGGCAGCAAAAAAAAGAGGGAAAATAACGAAATTCGGAACGCTAGGCTACATGAGGCTGTTAAGAGGCTGCAGCCTGAAGCCGGGTGGTCCACCTTCCTCTTACCAACTCCCCACTCTCCCGCACTCTCTCTTACTCTTAACGGCTTTAAATGTGGGCCAACAGTGGGCGGCTAACAAGGCAATAACAGCATCTTACCAAGCAGCCAACCACATTTGTATCCATCATTTCGGACATTTCAAATGTCAATTTATATATAAATCGTTGGCAAGTCAGTCGGTCAGTGAGTCAATCACTCAATTGAATGCAATTCGTTCACTCATTCACTCACTCATTCGTTCATTGATTCATTTATTTATTTATGCAGTCAGCCAGCCATCCAGCCAGCCAGCCAGCGTGTTGCCACAAGATTTTTATCGCAGTTGCCTACAGACGCTTAATTGCCGCTTGATTACTTGTGGAAATATCGGAAAGCAATCGCCAATGCATCAGTGGGATATGTTTTCATGAAACTAAGACATTCGGCTTTAACACTCGAGACAGTTTATCAACGAAATGTTTTTGAGAAATTACTCCTTAAATTTAATCTCCAATCATTCAAAGAGCATTTAAAGTTTACCACTTGGACTGCAAAGATTTCTGATAATTGATTGTCATGCATTTGTGGGATTTTTTGAGTTGTCTCCGTTTGTGGCTGACATGCATCGCGCATACGCAACGTTGGCCGCGAGTGCTGCGATCGAACTCATAAATCATTTAATCAATATTTTGCCGTGTCGAGGGTAACAAAAGTTATGTTGCCCACAAAACACATGCTCCGAATGCGAGAATTCGTTAGACTTTTATTTTTGGTAGCGGCCAAATGCAAGAAACTTTGCAATTAAACTGTCAATTCATTGGTATTTTTAGAATTATTAGTATTTGATTGTTAATTTATTGCATTGCATTTGATTTGTGGCCGTGTTGAATGGCCGGACATGGTCAGTCTTGGTAGTCGATCGCATTGTGTATACGCCATGTTGTGCAGTGAAAATGACATTCCCCAAGGCTGCATTTTCTGAAGTGAGACTAATGACTGTTGCTCCAATCGAGTTCACAGTGGAGTTAGCATCTCCGAGGGCCCAGGAAAATGGTCATTTATTATTTGCAATCAAAAGGCCGACTCGAATTGCCGCCCACTGGACCTGGAACCTTCAAATTTTACGCATATTCGAGCCGAAAACCGTTAAATGAACGGAAGTACTCTTAAAAAGCCCACACACGGGACTTCTGGCCACCAGACTGGCGATCGTCAGCCATAAAAACTCCAAAACTAGAAAACAAACAAAACGTGCTCATTAATAAAAAATCAAAAGAAAACAAAATTGTCAATAAAACCAAACGTCTGAGAGACTAACTGGCAAATGGCAAGCTTGAGACCAACTCTCGAGACCCACGCATGAAAATCTTTAGTGGGTGTGCAGTGGCTCTCAAACTGTTAGCATGACACAACGCATTTCCAACTTGGGGCCACGACCATCGATGGCGAAGGCGAGGAGTCGTGATCCTCATTGTAGGCTTTAATGACATCATTTACCCAGGCCAAAAACATCTGAATGGCGTCAGTTGATTGAACTTTTTATTGGTTGCCCGTCTGAAGGAGTTCGTCGTAGCCCGGGCCTTTCTCTTGCCACTCTTTTTCATTCATGAAAATGCAAATCTTCCGAGCTCTGGCAAGCACTTGACAGCCCCTGCACAGCATAGTCTTCAAATCGCTGCCATATGCCAAGTGCCTCGAGGCGCAGCTTCCTTCTCCCCCTATCCCAAGAGTGTCTCTATATGGACTGGAACTACTATCACCTATCCTATCGTGTCGCGTGCTATGCTTTTCCATATTTTCCTACATCCATTTTAGATACCCTACAAGGTCCAAGTATACTGACTCTCCTAGATAGTTTATCAATATTTATAGTAAGGTTTTTGTTTAGTAAAAAAATTAGAGCAATCAATTGTCGTTATGCTCATAAAAGTTGCAATTTTTGTTCAATTTTTTCCATAGATCGTGCTATCTATTTGAAAAGTGTTTTTTGCGTTGGTTTTACCGGATTTATGAATGAATTTATTTTCGCATATACGTACCTCCTTCTTGGCTCTTACATACTCGTACGTTTGGCAGACTTGTCTGGCTTGTTCCGACCGCTTCGTCTCCCACATTTGTAAAGTTTTTTTTCCCCATTTCGTCCATCGTCCGTTTGGGCCGTCGTCGCATTTGTCGTTTGTCGCCCGAATAGGAAACTCTATGCAAATGTGGGCGGGCTTCGAGGCGCTGCCTACGCGCAACCCACAAAACCCACCAACTGGCTGGATGGCCGGTCGGTGGTTTCTGTGGGTCTCCGAACGAACAGCCGTTGGTGGCTGTTTAGGTGCAGTTAGTTGGCTGCCACTGACAATGACGTCGTGGCCCAGTAACCCAAGCTGGGGAAAGCTCCCATAAGCGGGATTAATTGTTTCCATCCAGCCTGTGTACCTTCGGGTATTTTTCATTGATTGGTATTATTATTTTTTTGGCAAAACATACCTTTCTAGCTTTTCAAAAGTTATGGTAGACTGCCAAGCTATGATAGATTGCAAAATAATATTTATTAATGATCTAATATTGTAGTATATTTATTTTATTATAAATCATTCACAAAAAAACACCCCTTTCTCCCTTTACAGAATGCCACTGCAGCAATGTGGGCTCCCTGTCCTCCGACTGCGACAAGCGCACCGGGCAATGCTCCTGTCTGGCGAATGTTACGGGCAGGAGGTGCGACAAATGTCGTTCAGGACACTGGAATCTTACTGAGGGTATGGGCTGCCGAGACTGTCGCTGCGACCCGCACGGATCCCGAGGCAACGAATGCAATCCATGGACGGGCCAGTGCGACTGCAAGATCGGAGTTGGAGGTCAGCACTGCAACGAGTGCACCGAAGGCTTCTTCGGGTTCAGTACTGAGGGCTGTCAACGATGTTCCGCCTGCACGGCAGAAGGTCAGGTGTGTGACCCGCACAATGGCCGTTGTATCTGCCCGAAGTTTACGAGGGGACTGGGCTGCAGCCAGTGCGTCCCGGGGACTTGGGGCTGGCAGGCGCGATTGGGGTGCCGGGAGTGCGAGTGCGACCATGTTGGATCCATTGGACAGTACTGCCGCACCGGAGATGGGCAGTGCCAGTGCCGGGAAGGCTATGCTGGCCGGAATTGCAACTCGTGTGCCGTGGGCTACTTCGGTTATCCGGAGTGCCGGCGCTGCGGCTGTGATCCGGATGGTTCCTTCACCCAGCCGGATGGTTCGATTGCCTGTGATTCGAATGGCCAGTGCCCGTGCAAGTCACTGGTAGTGGGTCTCAAGTGTGACACCTGCATGCAGAGCACATTTGGCTTGTCCGCCTTCAACCCGGAGGGCTGCACCCGTTGCTTCTGCTTTGGGCGGTCAGGGGAATGTGAGCAGAGCAACCTCTCCTGGGGTCACATTCGCATGTCGGAGTCGCGGAACCTCAGCATCCAGCAGATACGACCTCAACATGTGCCCACTGGGGACTATGAGTACATCGTGGTGGTCCAGATGGAGGGCAGCAGCTTCTACCGCGAGGATGCGGAGATCCAGCGCATGAATGACCTGAGTCTGGTGCCCAAGTCGACTGGAAATGTCTCCATCGGAGCCTATGGACAGTTCTACCATCCACTGTACTTCCAATTGCCACCTCAATTCTATGGGGATCGCATTAGCAGCTACGGTGGATACTTGTACTTCACCCTCATCACCGAGGGTGCCCACAAGCCCTTGGAGAGAAAGGTGCTGGCTCAGTATCCTCTGGTGCAGCTGCACGCCCACACCAAGTTGCTACTCGACTTTTACGAGTACGAGGAGTTCGAGTACTCCTTGAATGTGACCCACCGGGTGCCGCTGCACGAGTCCTTCTGGAAGTATCACCACAACAACCAGGCCGTGGATCGGGGCACTCTGATGGCCGCCCTCCAGAACATCCGTCATATTTTCATTCGAGCTTTTGCTTTTGCTGATTTCCAAGAAGTAGTGTGAGTACCAATAGATATATTTTTAGACAGAATAAGTTTAAATTCATTTTTTAAAATATTATTTATTAAATTAACATATTGTAGACTTCAAAATGTACACATGGACTCGGCTATTTACATTCAAGGATCCACCAATCTTATAGCCAAAGGTGTGGAGCGCTGTAGGTGCCCCAAAAGATTCGATGGCTTGTCCTGCCAGGATCCGGGAAGGTCCTTCTACCGTTGGCGCAACACTACCATTGTGGAGAGTGTGTTTATCGAGGATCTGATTGGCAGGGCAGCTCCCTGCCATTGCAATGGACGCAGTAGCGATTGTGACAAAGAAACAGGAGTGTGCCTGGTAGGTAGAAATATTTATTACTATTACTATCCAACTATAATCCATAATCATTTCACAGAACTGTCGCAGCAATAGTGGCGGAGATCACTGCCAAATGTGTGCCGAGGGCTTCTTCGGAGATCCTAATTCGCCGCACGGCTGCCAGGCTTGTCCTTGCCCGGAGACCAACCGCAACTTTGCCCGTGGCTGCAATGTCTGGGACGGAGAGGTGAGTTGCGTTTGCAAGCCAGGATACACAGGACGACTGTGCGAGCGCTGCCAGAGGGGCTACTTCGGAGATCCTATGAGGTATCCGAATAGCACTTGCCAGGCCTGCAACTGCAATCCGGACGGAATTCGAGCGGAGGGCTGTGATCTGGAAACCGGACGATGCTACTGCCGTGAGGGAGTCACTGGGCTGAAGTGCGACAAGTGCCAGGCAGATCGTCATCATCTGGTGGATAATGGATGTCGAAGTATGTGTGACCTGTGTAGTTGAAAAAAAAATCAGACTATCATTAAAAACATTGTTTTCTTTCAGTTTGTGACAACTGCACCCTCTTGCTCCTGGACTATGTCGAGTTGATTGGCCACAAACTGCGTCGAGGAATGCACAACATGGATCTGACTGGCATTCCGGCGCCTTATCTCAAGTTGTCCGAATATGAAACGGCACACGATATGTGGAACTCGCGGCAACAGGACTTCAACCAGGCACGCCGACTGTTACAGCAATATGACACTCCTGGCATCGTCAAACTTGATGCCCATGCTGAAAACCTAAAGTTCCAATCCCGGAAAGCCTTGAGCACAATCGGAAAACGGTCATTTGCCATCAAGTCGATGTGGGATGATGCCTTGACCCAGCAGCGGGATGCAAAACAAGTTCATTCGGAGATTCTGATCACTCTCTCCGACCTGCACGGCTATGGGAAGACTGCACAGCATCTGAGCCTGCCGACGGCTCTGAAACAGGCCCGATTCTACCAGCAGGCCATCCAGGAGCACGACCAAATGGTGCAAGGCATCCGAAGCACCAACGACTGTGCCTGGCGTCACTTCTATGGCATGGGCAACGCCTCCGATGCAGCCTACGACCAAAGGGCCCACTTGGAGGTGCTCTGGCGGGACCTGAACCAGACGAACCACCGGGTGGCGGACATGCAGCTGAAACTAGACCGCATTCTGGATGTGGAAAGCGAAACAGAGGACATACAGGAGCACGTGCGCAACCTTGGCCTCCGGGTGACCGAGTCTCACCAGGATATCAGGGACTTGAATCTGCAAATCGCCAAGCAACTCGACCCAGATTACCTGGAGCGAGGCGAGGGCATGGTACGGCTCACCCTCCAGAAGCAGCTGGTGCTCAACGAGCATCTCAACCGGCTGGATGGATCGGCGGTCATGTTGAACGCCACTTTAGGTGTGAAGCTAGAGCAGCAGCGCGAGGTTCGTAAGCACTGGCTACCCAAGGCAGAGAAACATGCCCGGCATCTGCAGGATCGGTCGAATGAGTACGCCCGCCAGTTCCAGCCCACCAGGAATGGGGCTCGCATCGCCATGCTGGCCAGCTCGGCCCACAGCAACATTACCAAAGCCATAAACGATGCCCGCGTGGCCTCCATCCTGGCCAAGGAAGGGGTGTACGAGGCCCAGAGGACCCTCTACCCCAGTGATGGCGGCTCCATGATTGATCGGGCCAAGCATTCGCTTTACAGGTCCAAGCAGCTGCAGCAGGAGGCCCTGAAGCAGATGCACAAGTCGAATGTCCTGAAGGACAAGCTCCATCGCCAGGAGCAGCGGGTGGAGGGCATTAAGGCCACCATCTTCGATGCAGGACGAAGGACTAACGTCATCTCCGGACAGCTGCAAGGACTGGCCGAGAACTCAGCCCGTCGGCAGGCCAAGGAGAGCCTGGATTTGGCGGAGCGGACGGGCAAGCAGATGCGGGCTGACCTCCAAATGGCCAGGACTATGCAAGAGTCCATACAAAATATGCGCAAATCATTCGCCGCTCTGGAACCCGATTGGGAAATCAAGCTGGGCATGGCCCAGGAAAATATATCCCTGACCAAGACGAATCTCCGATTGGCCAACGTTTCCCTAAGCTACCTGGAGCTGCAGGCGGCCAAGGAGCAGGAGGTGTTCGAGGCCTGGAACAACAGCATGGCCCAGCAGCTGCAGCAGCTGAGAGATCTGGTAGCCAAGGCCAGGCATGCAGCTGAAGGAGTGAGTCTTAAATTTGTTTCTTTTATGACTATTTCTTAAATCTAATTCTTGTTCCTCCTAGATCGATGTCTCCCTGGAGTCCAAGGGCCCCAAGTGCAGCCGTAGTTACCTTCCAGCCTCCTATGGCCTGAGCACCTCCAACAATCTGCGGGTCAGTTTTGCTTTGGCCAACCACCAAGGCAGCTCTCCCCTTATCCAGGTGCAGGGCAGCGAGGGTCGTCATATCACCCTGGAACTTTACAAGAGAAGGGTCCGCCTGGTTTGGAATCTGGGTGGCACTACTACTACCATAACGCATCCCATGGTGGTGCAAACCCGCGACCCCAAGTACGACGACGCATGGTACCATGTGGAGGCCAATAGAACACTTAATCTGGGCAGCCTGATGGTGCGAAGGATGAACAACTATGGGGAGCTGACGCCCGCCAGTCCAGTGACCATCACTGGTTCCACGGACACGGAACACACGCGTTTCTATCAGTCACGTCATGATCGCATTTCCCTTGGCGGTTTCGCCTCCAAAGATTTGCAATTGACTCCAGGATTGAATGTGGTTGTGCACAAGGTGGAGGTGGACAACAAGCCACTGGGTCTGTGGAACTTTGTGCTGAGCGAGGGCAACTGCGGCGGCTATATGATTGGAGCCAGGGAGTCATCGGCCTCATCGACTGCCAGGCACTTTAATGGCTTGGGATATGCCCAGCTTATGAAGACCCGTCCCAGACCCATCCGAAGGAATCTATTTTCCGTGCAAATGACCTTCCGAACCCTGGACGAGAATGCCCTGCTATTTTTGGCGGTTGATGACAGAAACGTAAGTAACCTTAAAAGCAAAACCTTCTGAAGGGAGACAGAATCTTAAACGTACTTTTACAGAACCGCTCTGTTTCGGTAACCTTGAGCCGGGGTCGGATCATGTTCCGTATCGACTATGGCGACGAGTCCAAGCTGGAGATCAACACCACCAAGAAATACAATGTGGGTCAGTGGATCAAAATCGAGGCGGCCCGCGAATTCTCCGCCAAGCGAAGCACTGAGAATGGAATGCTACGTGTAAACAACGATCGTCCCATTTCTGGAGCACCCACTTTACCCATAAACATTCACATGCTACCGGATCTTTCTAAGGCAGTCTACTATTTGGGTGGCGTGCCACCGGGTGAGAATATAACAGATTTTTCTTACAAAAGTTGTATTTAACACGCTTTTTTGCTTAAGGTTTCACTTCGGGCACCACCAAAGCCCCAGGGGCCGATAATCCCTTCCTGGGCTGCATGAAGGACGTCCAGGTGAATGGTGAGACCTACGATCCTCTCGAAAGTACCAGTTTCTACGGCGTGGAACCCTCTTGCAAGGATATGTTCACCAAGTGAGTAACTCTTGAAGTTTTAAAAGATATGTTTCTGAAATTTATTTATTCCACTTTAGGGCTGGCTTCTCGGGCAATGGATATTTGGAGCTACCATCTCAATCGCTTCGAAAGCGCTCGAATACCGCCCTGGTGTTCAGAACTCTTCAGCCGGACTGCCTGCTGCTCCTGGCTGCCTATCCCCCCGAAGTTCAGGAGGACTACGACGCCAAGGATATTAAGGGCAACTATTCGATGAGCCTGGTTGATGGTCAACTCCACGTATGGGTCAATTCCGGTCGCAGCTTTGTGAAGATGTACTCGAACTTCAGCCAGCTCAACGACGGAGAATTCCATGTGGTCAACTTGGTCAAGACGGGCCGCAAGTTGGAGCTGATGGTGGACGATGAGTTGCAGGAAGTGCGCAGTCTGACTGGCAGTCCCACGGTGATCAGCTTGCCACATGATTCCGGAGGACTCTACATTGGAGGAGCACCACCCCACGAAAGCTACACCCCACTGGCCCCGACCTTTGTGAATCTGGAGGGGGCCATCCGGGACGTGGTGTTCAATAATCGAACTGTGAACTTCAACGAAGCCCTGACATTCGCCAACGTTCAGATCGGACGCAACGGTCCCCTGATGGGCAGTCTTAAGAGTGGCCTCTACGACGTCCTGCTCAAGACGGAGCCCATGATCGGAAAGAGCTTCACAGCCTCCCCCGAAGGCTGCAAGCGGGTAAGTGGCCAAAACGCAACTATTTGTCTGGATCGGTTTAATATTTGAAGGGGTCATTGCTGGGGGGAAACTGGGACTGGGCTCTCTCCATCTAATGCATGTAAATACGTGGCTGCCTAACTCTGTTTAAACTGAATCGTTTCTCTCTGTTTTTATAGGATTTTAGTTGCTAAGCAATTATGTCAAAAGCGGCTACGCTAAAAGCTTCAAGCGCTGCGCTTCAAGAAAGCTCATTTGTATACTAATTTCGCCTAAAAATCAAAACAAACGCTAACCAAACAAGCTACTCTATGTGGTCTACATGTGGATTAATATAACCAACCATCATCAAAGATATAACCTCAGTTCTAGCATTTAAAAGGTTTAAGATAATGGCCCCGCAAGAGCAGGTCCTCAAAAGAGTTCACTTCCTAAGAGTGAGACTCTTTTGCGATCGCATAGCTCCAAGAATTAGTTTTAAGATTGGTTTTAAGCTCCTGGCCCTCACATAACAACATCTATTCAAAACGCGCCATATATTAATTAATATTCATCTCTTTATACGACACTATTTTGTAAATATTTCATAACAATTTATTTGCTATTTTATAAGTTCGGCTCCAAAGCACATTCTAGCTTGTAAGCATCTTATTCAAGTCATACATTCAAGTCATACACATCACTCATCAACGCTTTGTGTACGTTTTTGCTTTCACGAATGTATCATACAATTAACATTTGCTTACTGCAACATGGACATTTAATTGTTATCACATTTTCTTAAATAAAACATTTTTATAACAAACCGAAAACCAAACAAAATCATGCCAAGTTTTTATTCTTTAACTCGCTGAGAGATCGCAGCGCAAAAGCTCAGAAACTAACACAAAGTCGTCGGGGTGAGTTAAGTTCCATTCGGGGTCAACCCAGACCCGGACTTACGCGTCTCTCTTCCTTGCAGATCGGCAGCTATTCCTACGAACCGAACGCCTTCAAGTTCGGAGATGACATCTATAGCTACTCCCAGCTGAAGTTGCCGGATCGTCACTTCTGGCAGCGCAACTTCCGGCTGAGCTTCGACTTCCGGTCGTTCTATCCTAACGGAATGATCTACCTTTCCCCTGGCAGCAAGGAGAAGCCCAAACACTATGTGGCCCTCCTCCTCAAGGACGGCCAACTGGTCCTGGTGGTGCGCGGCCGTCGGCGGGACGAACTTCAGCTGACCGCCAAGCTAAACGACGGCGAGTGGCACCGTGTCACCATCGGGTGTGTGGACCGGAAGGTTACCATGTCGGTGGAGATCGGGCGCACCGAGCAGAAGACCTCCGCCCAGATGAAGCTGCCCAAGAAGATCGGGGCCTCCCAACTGCTGCTGGTCGGCGGGTTGCCCCAGTCCCCCGTCAAGGTTTCCGCGGAGCTGTACGCCCGGCTGGAGTCCTTCAAGGGATGCCTCCGTCGGGTCAGCATCAACAACTACACCCAGGACCTCGCCCGGCCCGGCAAACACTCCAACGTGGGCCAATGCTTTCCTTCCGTGGAGCGGGGCAGCTATTTTCCCGGCGATGCCTACGCCATTTACAGTGAGTTTATGGAATAATATTGAAAAGGCAATCGAAAAACTAATTTCCGAATCTTTTACAGAAAAAAACTTTAATGTGGGCAAGTACCTGGACCTGGAAACGGAATTTCGAACCTCGGAACTATCAGGAATTTTGCTGAGTGTGTCCGAACCAAATGGCTTCCCTGCCTTATCGTTAGAGCTATATAATGGCAATGTAAGTGGAAATAATATTTTTAATTCGGATACTTATTTCATAAACAAATACAATGTTTCTGTTTAAAGATTATATTCTCCTGTGACCTGGGCGATGGAGTTCCTTTGCGGGTGGAGTCGAAGTTGCCCACCAAATATGCACTTTGCGACAACAAGTGGCACAATGTATCCGCTCTGTACGATGGCGAACAAATCGTCCTGCGAATCGACCAGCTACCAGCCGTAATAAGTGTGGACAATCAGAGGACTTCCGGCAAAGTCCAAACCCGATCGCCTCTCTATATTGGCGGGTTGCCAGGTAGGGTCAAGGAATCATTCCAAGCCATACAATATATTAAATAAACCATAATTTACAGACGTAGCTCCAAGTGGATCACTGATGGCCCGGGAAAACTTCAAGGGCTGCATCCGCCATGTGTCCGTACGAAACGAGAGACGGGATTGGATCGATATGGAGGATCTGCGGAATGTCCTGCTTAGCGAATGCCTCGTGTCCAGCGATAATAACTAATTCGCATCCTGGGGCATTTCTGGTTCCTGTTGAAGCCACACCAAAACTTTTCCAAATGTATTGTGATCAATAACGAGTTTAGAGCCAGTTATTTTTAGCCCTTCACTGCCATATAAGTTAGGTTACTCTAGCATTAGTTTTGATTGTTTGTAAATTTTAATTACAAATTTCATTGCCAGTGACTGCATTTCGAACTTCGCAATTTGATTTATTATTTATTCGCCTAATTTATGCCGCACTTCATTAGAAATTCTTAATTTATTTTATGTTTTAAACAGAGGCTTGAGTTGTATTTAATTTGGCATACGACTTACTCAAAACATTGTACAATAATGAACGAATCTCCTCTGGTACAGTGGAAATTAAAATTACTTAAGAAGTTTAGCTAACATTTGAATCATTTGTAAATATAATCGATCATCTAGAACTTAATTACCATTATAAATTATAATTTAAAATATGATAAATACAAATAAAAACTACGATACTATTTCATTAAAAAAGCTTTTGGAAACGAACTATTTTTAACATTTTTCGACCAATTTTCTGGGGGATCCCTTCAAAATGCCCTGATGAAAAATGCTGGCCAAGGGGGATCCCTTCAAAATGATGAAGAATGCTGGGATGCCCAATATGGCCCATATATATATCTTGGCCAATTTCTATCCGATTCTGGAACAGAATTGTGGATCGATTTTTCATCATTCTGCATCAAAATCTAAGACCGAAATATTTTTTACATTTTTCGTCCAATTTTCTGGGGGATCCCTTCAAAATGATGAAGAATGCTGGGATGCCCAATATGGCCCCCAGCGATAGCTATATCTTGGCCAATTTCTTTCCGATTCTGGTACAGAATACCTTAAACGAATTGTGGATCGATTATCCATATTTCTGCATCAAAATCTAAGAACGAAATATTTTTTACATTTTTCGTCCAACTTTCTGGGGGATCCCTTCAAAACGATAAAGAATACTGGGATGCCCAATATAGCCCCCAGCGATGGCTATATCTTTACCAATTTCCATCCGATTCTGGTACAGAATACCTTAAACGAATTGTGGATCGATTCTCCATCATTCTGCATCAAAATCTAAGAACGAAATATTTTTTAGATTTTTCATCCAATTTTCTGTGCTATCCCCTTCAAAATGATGCTGGGATGCGCAATCCCAGCCCCCAGCTCCAGCGATGACTATATCTTGGCCAATTTCTATCCGATTTTGGAACGGAATACCTCAAACTTTTAAATAAAGTGATTAATATCAAGCAAGCTTTTTACTTTTCTTATTTTACTTTTTATTTGGAAGCAAAAAAAAAAGTGTCATTTATAGTACTATTAATTTTCAGTCCTTTAAGGACCTATTAGCTAAAACTTAAAGGTGAAAAAAGAAAAGATATATGCCTTTGTTTAACAGGACTATTAATACTTATAACATTTCTTTAAGTATTGTTGACATTTTTTTATGTTTTTATTATTTTTTTTTTAATAAGTAGGCTATATAACTGTTAAATATATTTGAAGCTTTTCAAACAACCTAATAATTCCATAATTTTGATAGGAAAACGTGTTTGTTTACAAATTATAAATCTTAAAATGTAAACACTCATATTTCCGTTGCCTAACTTTAAGGGCACACTGAAGTGGATTAGCAATGAAGAGTATAATTTTACCGTTAGTTTGCATATAAAAACATTGCTGAAGATCGTTGAATTTGGTAGGAATTCAATTAATAAAATTAAAAAAATTAATTAATAAAATAGCGCCCTCCTCCTCGATTCTCATAGGTTGCACTTAAGCAAGCCCGAAAATTGAAAATAAAATATTTTTTTTTTGTGTTAATTTTGTTTCTTGTTTTTTCAATGTTTATTGTTTTTTGTTGTTGTTATTGTACTGTTTGTTGTACATATTTTGTTGTATTTTTTTTGTAATTTTTTTTTTTTAATTTTCTGACAGCATACCGCCAGGAATATGCGTATAGTTTCAGATGGATATAAGACCCATGAAGATGGTGAAGATAACGACGACAAGGACACGATCACAGCCGGCATAGGAGGCGCCCACCATGAAAATGGCCGGACCAAGGGATGCGACGACAGCTAGGTGTAGCAGAGGAAAGCCTGCAAGAAAGAGTAAGTTACATACAAAATATCCACTAAAAGCCATGAAAATTACTTACAAAGATCACTAAACCAATGACCACAAGGTGACTCCTCCGAAGAAACACATCCCACAGAAGGTTGGCCATGATGATGCCCACCAGACCACCACCCAACACCCAGTTTACCGCATTGGTTGCCGGGACCCAGGCGGCCAGAGACCCATGAGGACACAAGCCACGATGAGCCGGAGTAATGCATGGAGTCGGAGCCTCCCAGGTAAGAATAAAATATTTTTACGATATATTTTGAAATTTTCTGGGTTAATCCCTTCAAAATTGTGAAAAATGCGATGCCATCTCAGCGATGGCTATACATCTTTTGTGAAATTTTTTGGGGGACCCCCTACAGAAGTGGTGAAGAATGCATGGAAGGACAATTGGTCCCTCAGCGATGGCTATATCTTTCAAAAAATCATCCGATTCCTGAGCGCAATACCTTAAACTATTTGTACATCGATTCGCTTTCAATCTGCATAAAAATCCAGAATGAAATTTTTTCTATACCTTTTAAATGTGCCGCCTAAAAAACTATTGATTTAAATCTATCGATCCAAAAAAAAAATACCTAAAAAATACCACTTTTAGTGCTGCCAAGTCTGGCAGCATGGTTCTCCAAGTCTGGCAGCTCTACTCGGTAGTACCATTGTTTTGGTAAATCGCATTTAATTTACAATCAGAATACATTTCTGACCCCAAACACGGATCCCGCGTACACTTCTGTCCCTCTCAATGGATCCCAGCGCGAGCGCAGTCGACAAGTTGGCCTCAAAGACGGCCAGCAGCAACTCGCTGGACAGCAGCTCCAAGTCCAGTTCCCTGGGCTCCAAGCACGGAGGCGGAGAGAATGGGATATTGCGCGACACGCCCTTTGTTTACTTGGACGGCGAAGAGGACCAGGACCAGAAGAACGATGTGACCCACGTCTGCCCCTACCGCGGGCCGGTCTTTGGGGCTCTGACCATTACCAACTACCGCCTGTACTTCCGGTCGCTTCCGCTGCGTGACCAGGAGCCCCCCGTAATAGTAGATGTTCCTCTGGGTGTGATAGCGAGGGTGGAGAAAATCGGAGGCGCCACGTCCAGAGGCGAGAACTCATATGGCATTGAAATTTTCTGCAAGGATATGCGAAACCTGCGCTTCGCCCACAAACAGCAGAATCACTCGCGCAGGACGGTGTTCGAGAAGCTGCAGGCCAATGCTTTCCCGCTGTCCTACAGCGGTCGACTCTTCGCCTTTGCGCACGCAGCGGCCAATGCCGTAAATGGAAACGGTGGCTGGGACGGCTGGGCAGTCTACGAGCCGCTGGCTGAGCTGCGGCGCCTGGGTGTGCCGAATGATATGTGGCGGGCGACCAAGATAAACGAATCGTACGCGGTTTGCGATAGCTATCCGGCCGTGTGGGCTGTTCCCAAAGCTGCATCTGATGATTTTCTACGTCGAGTGGCTCAGTTCCGTTCCCGATGCCGCCTTCCAGTGCTCTCGTGGATGAATCCCCGGACGCAGGCAACCATAACACGATGCTCCCAGCCTCTGGTTGGTGTGAGTGGCAAGCGAAATGCGGACGACGAAACCTATCTTAGCTATATTATGGAGGCCAACGCCCAATCGGATAAACTGACCATCATGGACGCACGTCCCAGCGCCAATGCCATCGCCAACAAAGCCAAGGGAGGCGGCTATGAATCGGAAGATGCCTACAAGATTGTGGAAATCAATTTTCTGGATATTCACAATATCCACGTAATGCGGGAGAGTCTTCGCAAGGTGAAGGAGGCCTGCTTTCCCACCACAGACGACTCGAAGTGGCAGACGGCCATCGACAACACCCTGTGGCTGAAACACATCCGTTGCATCCTCGCTGGCGCCGTTAGAATTGTTGACAAGGTCGAGACCTTGAGTACCTCGGTCGTGGTGCACTGCTCGGACGGCTGGGATCGCACTGCCCAGCTTACTGCCTTATCCATGTTGCTGCTCGATCCCTACTACCGTACAGTTCGGGGCTTCGAGGTTTTGATCGAGAAGGAGTGGCTCTCCTTCGGCCATAAGTTCCAGCAGCGAGTGGGCCATGGCGACAACAAGCACTCAGATGCGGACCGCTCGCCAGTATTTCTTCAGTTTATAGACTGTGTTTGGCAGGTCAGTCAGCAGTACAGCAACGCCTTCGAGTTCAACGAGCACTTCCTCATAACCATCGTGGATCATCTGTACTCCTGCCGGTTCGGCACGTTTCTCTGCAACACTGAAGCCGAACGGGTAGCCGAAGGTGAGTTATTCTTCAATAGGTGTTCCCTATAAAAACTAATCTGAATTTCCTGCAGACTTGAAACACAAAACCGTATCTCTGTGGACCCACATTAACTCCTCTCTGGATCAGTATTTGAACCCCCTGTTTCCATCGTTTACTCATGGACCGGAGCTGGTTCTGCGGCCCAACGCCAGTGTGCGAACGCTGCGATTGTGGAAGGGTCTGTATTGCCGGTGGAACCCAGGCCTGAGTGCTCCCCAGCATGGCTTCCTGCGCACACGAGAGCTTCTCTCCAGGCAGGATCAGCTCTTCAAGCAAGTCAACGAGCTGCGGCTCAAGCTAACCAATCGCAGCAACAGCATGCAGACAACGACTCGATTGGCATCGCCCATGCACTAATAGTATTCATTGAATTCCTTTCTAAACGTACGGATAAATATATTTTATGTGACCTAGTATCAACTATACCTCGTATGACAAGAGTTCGTTTGGCCGGGAGGGATAATGCTTGTGAAATTTGCAATTAACTTACCAAATCTAGTTTTAATTTAAACTACTTTAACATAACAACTGCCTTGTATCATTAACCAAATATAATCGGAGAACGCTGTCATTCCTTAAGAATATAATAATCCTTCCAAAAAAAAGATATATCATAGAAATGACAAAGAAATGGGGTTTAATGATAATAAAGTTGGTAAGCATGGCCAACCTGTGGCGTGCACCTGGACGTTTCATTCATAAACTCAGCTCCAAGGAGACGCCTGCGCGTAGGACTTCGCACCCCAAAACCCCGCACCCACGTCCAACAGTCACACTTAATTTCGGCTTTGCGCCAAAATTAAATCACTGCTGCCTCAGTACCTATTCGCACGTTCAATTGGCAGGACGCGTTTCGCCTCTAAATGGATTTTTTCAATTTAAAAAAATAAATTTAAAAACCTTCAAATAAAATTAGTAATGTTGTCGCACCGCGTGGCAATGACTGTTGAAAGTCATGTGGTTCTGTGGTTTTTGTGTTTTATAAGCTGTGGTCTTGGCTCTCCTGAGGGGGATCCCTCTCGGGAAGTGCTCCTGGTTATCGCCTGTCCGCCGTATCCACGTCATGCCCAGGCAGAGTGCTTCAGCTTATTAGAAAACATTCAAGTCCAGCATCTGCAAATGGAACAGGCTGGGACGGTCCCCGGGGATTATGTCCTTAATGTGCATGTGATGCACGAGCTTTTCAATTACTGGACAGTGCTGGACGCACTGCCTCATTTGGGAGGCCAGACACGTCTCATAAAGGCGCACACGGAATGGATTATTTGGTGTCAATACAACACACATGTGGCTTCCCTGCGCGACCTGCTCGAGCAACTTCGTCGCCAAAACCCGGCGGAGGTGAGCTATCTCTTGGGTGTTGCCTGTGGCGGAGATTGGGTAATCATCTTTTCTTCAGCTTGCTTATTATGGACACGCCCTGTATGATACGGAGGCCACCATTGTCCATCACTTTGCCCATTATAAGAACCCGCAGTGGTTTCCGTATCCAATGCTCAGAGCCGGAATTATTTTCACAGGTGTCTTGCTACGAAGGTAAGGTGTTGGTAGTCATATTTTTCAACCAAAAGTAAGGTAATAGGTAAGTATTTTATTATGAGAAAACCTCCACGTATCTTTAAAGGCTTGTGGAGCTTACTGCCCCTAATGCCCACAACAGTAGCCGTCCCAGCGAGTTCTCCATCGATGCATCTCATGAGCTGGCGCGCTTCATTTTCGACAACTTGTCGCAGGACCCGCGGCACGGAGCTGCCATGTCTGGGAAAATCATTCTGAAAAATGCCGCCTACATTTGTCCCACGGCTGGGGCAAGGAAATCCTCGGAGATTGTGACCAGAGTCGCTCCTCCTCCTCCATGTGCAATGCATGCAGCATCGGAGGAGCCATCTGGCTGGCTGCCCTCGACTCTGGGGCATCGGAAGGAGCGCTGTGTGAGTTTATTTATGCCCTTGTTGTAGCGGAATTATTTTCCAGGCCCATATATCATCTTAACAGGTTTTTGATTAAGATAGAAAGTGTTTTGAAAAGTGCCTTTAAATTTGTTTATATTCCGATGCTCTAAATTGTGTAAAAATACTTTCCTCCTTCTCAACATAGTTTTAAAACAAATATTTAAAGAAGGAAAAGTAAGAAATATATTTAGGAAATCTTCTAGATAATCTATCAATTCTGGAAATCCTAAAAAACCTCTCCTGCTATTATCCTTTTATTCATTAATTTAACTATGAAGTTTTAAAGTTTAAGTTCTGATTGGCCTTCTGTAAGATATTTTAGTATCTACCATCCTCAACGACATGGGAACGAGACCCCAGTTAAGAGTTTCAACTTTAAAGTGCAAATGCCAGGAAAACAAGAATCCCATGCGGTTTTCTGGTAGCATGCACCCCTCCTAGCAATTAGTATTTCAATCCTACATAACCATAAATTCAGTATCGGCTTCGACTTGATGCTTATCGACCTCACCTTCCACCTCTCTTCCATTTTCACCCCCACTGGCAAACATGCACAGTTTCATACAACAGGATCACATATATATTTCGCAATCAAAACCTGTGCGAAATTCCATAAGGAACGAATTCCGATAGTCGAACGCACCTGGGCAGGCGACGCCAGGAACCGGAGATACTACAGCGACGTGGCAGGTGAGCAAGTGGTGACAATGAGCGGGCAATTAATGCAAATGTGGGTGATTCTGTCGGGGCAAGAAGGTGGGTGGGATGGAGGCAACACACACATGCGTTAGGGTGGTTCTTAAATGGTTCTGTTTAAAACTTTAAAGTTATATGACTTTATTTGATTTTATAAAAATGTTACTCATACCACCCGTATGACAGTTTTAAAATTAAAACATAAAATACTATAAGTTCAATGGTTTAATCTGAGGATTTAATTCATACTAGTTATAAACTTAAGGATAATAAGTATTAAAAGGCATGATTTAAACAAGAACCACCCTGAACATATATGTATGTAGACGCATCACATTAACAAAAACATGATGAGGCAGAGTGACAGGTAAACAAAACACACCTGCTCACATGCATAACCCAGAATGTGGATGAGTGGGTGAGTGTTTGTGTGTGCCACACAATTCACCTCCGCCCCCTGTTGCATCAACCCCCCAGTGCACTATTCGCCCAGGAGTCCAACTTATTGAATATTCATTGATTTGACTTTGCGATTCCCCATTCTCCTCCAAAAAACCACAACAGACGTCAGCATACCGACAATCAGCACTGGCATACCGAACGTCCAGACAGGACATTGTGCCAAAACAATGGCAATTTTACAATTATCCCTCAAGGATATCGGCCAGCAAATGGACATACGCTGGCTCATGCTCGTCGACGATGATACGCTGCTGAGGTGGGTTTCAAGGATATATCCTTTAAGATTGAGTTAAGATTGGAAGGATTTTTAAACATCTAGATTCCAAGTACTTTATATTTTATAAACATTTTAATTATTATATTTTAATTCCCTATTAGATCCTTCAATATCCTTGCCTTCGTATCACATCGAAACCCAATCAAAACAACTCCTGTCGGCAGGAACATCATTCCATTTTTATTTTTCCGGATTGAATGCATGAAGGCGCATTCAATTAAAATATTTTTATTGATAAATCGTTCTTATCCTGTACACGCAATGTTTCTTCTCCACCCACTTCCACTCCCATCGACGAAAGCACAGTGTGCCCCGGCTAAGTGAACTGTTGAGCTACCACGACCACAGGGAGCTCATGTATCTGGGACAGCGCTACGGCTACCGCCTGCATGCCCCGGATGGCTTCAACTACCACACGGGAGGAGCCGGAATCCTGCTCAGCCTGCCCCTGGTGCGCCTCGTCGTCGAGCGCTGCAGTTGTCCGAGTGACAATGCTCCGGACGACATGATCCTGGGCTACTGCCTGCAGGCGCTGGGCGTAGCGGCGGTACCAGTTGCCGGAATGCATCAGGCCCGGCCGCAGGACTATGCGTGCGAACTGCTGCAGCTGCAGCCACCAGTGTCCTTTCATAAATTCTGGAACATGGAGCCGGAGCAGACCTACCGACAATGGCTACACGGTGGCAGTAGTGGTGGCAATAGAAGTGCTCCGCTTGGGGTGGCCAAGCCACGGCTTCATCCCAACGACGCTGCTCAGCTGCTCCTGCCTGGAGGCGGCGAGATGTATCCTCTGGATTCGCATGACAAGCATTTGGATCTCTAGTTCGCTCAGGTGAGTGCTAATTAAAAAAAAACAACAAACGACTCTGCAGGTGACAGTTGGACAAAAGTTGCCGCCGCAACTTGTCGGCGGGAATGGGGGTACTAGCTAGGAGTGGTGGGGCTGAGCCTGAAAACCAATCTGCAGACTGCCATCAAGCGAATGCCAAGCACACGAAATCTCATTTTAAATAGACGAAAAAGGTATGCCAGGTGTCGCGTTGCGATGGGCATTACCCTAAGCCGTGTACTTATGTGTGTGTATTGCGGCTTTCGTGTCAGTTTAATTAGTGAAAATGCTCAAATGCGGTTGCGATGTTCCTTGATGCTAGGTCAGGATATGCTAATACATGCTCTACATGGTTGCAAAGGAATAAGTAATTTAAGAGGTTACCAACCTGTGAAATCAAAGAAGATTGCTGAGGCATAAGGACACTCTTAAGAATACTACCTTCTTTTATTTATTTAAGACTAAAGTTCGCGAAGGATAATTCCTGATTCCCAGATCAATGTCCCCGCAACTCGCATACAATTTACATTTAATTGAATTCCTTAGCAGTTTGCGAGGATATTCCTCCTAAACTAAAACCTCATTAAATGCAAATTTTGAACGACCTGTGGAAGTGCTTTGCATTAAAGGACATCAACAGCTTTCGCTTGAGTGACTTTTTCAAATGGTTACCTTGGCCATTGGGGTGGCTGCTCCACCTCGTCCGCTTCCGGACACTTACTGTATTGACTTTAATATCACGCAGATAGAGCCGAGTCAAGTAATCAAATCACGTTTGCATTTGCTCGCCATTCATGCAACGTATATTTTATTTATGTGGAACGCCTTTGTCACTTTCTCCCACCAATCGGCATTAATTATTCAAATGCATGTCAATGGTCTTCGCAGGTCTCTTTTGTAGGTGACAATTAGTGAAAACTTTCAAGCAAATCAGGTGAAAAATGTGTCAATTTACTGACAGCTGTGATTGAAATATTAAACGCCCATTTATGTTTTACCATCAAGGATATTAAGGACATTTATTTATTTCTTGAAGCTACAGCTCTTTTAAAGTAAAGTCTCAAATCTTATCCAACTGCAAGGTCCTGTCGCACTTTCATTTACGTGCCTTTCTCCATTTTACTTCCTGAAGGCTTCCTAATTAGTTGTGGATTTTTCAATGAAGGAATTCTGGCGCAACAACCGCATGGCGACACTGCCACTGCGGGAGCCGGCATTTAAAACAAAATTTAATGAACAGCTTGCAGCAAAATAAATTCTGCATCTGACCGAGCTAAAGACTTTACTTCTTCCACGAAGTTTTTAAAACTATGTGGGACAAACATGGAGTTGTTGGGTGGAAAATTAGCAAGGGACTACCAGTTATACTTAATTTATATTTCAAATAAACAAAAAATGTAGTTCTTATATACAAAAACATGACTTTAAAATTCATATAATCTAGCATAAAATGGCAGCCTGACAATAAACCCATAATCTTGAGGAGTACAACGTTTTACAGAATTTTCTTTGCATAAAATTACAGTTTGTCCTGCGGCAGGACTCTCACGCACACACAAATACGAACTAGCAAAGATTAAACGGACACATGGGTGTTGCTTGTGGCTACTCGAAAGTAGATTATGCTAAGCAATGTCACATCAACGAAGGTCCAACCGGGTGGAGGCTTACAGTGGGTTTTTTGAAATCATGATTGATGACTAAAAAATATTTGATATATTTATTCTTCATTGTATCTCATTCGGATAACTATCAACAATTTGTATACAAATAAAATATTTCCTCTTATTGACAAATAAACCTTTTCCAAGTCTCGCATCCCATTGTGCGAATTGTAAGCTTCTTTAATCTGGCTCAAAATATCAAAAAGTTAAACCATAGGAAAATTTAAGTAACCGCCCTCGAGTCAGCAAGTCAAAAAATGCAAAAGAAAGAAATCAAGCATGGGAAGGAATTGTTTAAAAAATTCGTCTTACAAAATGTGCACAAAATCCCGAAGGATTTTCGAGTATTTTGCGACCCGGCTAAGTTCCATGCAGGACTTTCGTGTTTGTTTCGTTTGGGGGAGCAACTTGGCGTCCAGTTCCCAGTTGAGTTTAGATAATTGTTTTAGTTTCATGTTTAAATTTTGCATAGCTGCTCGAAAGTGCTGTGGACGATGAAGGTATTCAACTATTTTAACGCAAATTAGTTTTGATATTCAATTTTGATATTCAATGTTCATATAGATGCAGTTTAGCAAGCAGCAAGGACTAAACCTTCGCAATGTACTCCACTGACATCTGGATTATGTTAGAACGCTGGAATGTAGGCAACACTTTCAAGTCAAACAGAAAGCATGTCATCCTTCGGAGTCCGGCCTCGTCCTGCCCCGTTTCAGGGGCGCAGTTAACGTGCAATAAATTCAAGTCCATGTCTAAACTTAAGTTTAACTCGAGGAAAAGCATTTTGTGTCTATCAGGGCGTCTAATCTGCAGTCCAACCCATCTAACCAACTTACCACGTGCAATAAATTCCAAGGCGCAACGTCTGCACTATTTTCCCTTAGCCCAGGGCCTTCTCCTCTTTGTTGGCAGGACTCGGGGGGTGGGCACCAGGGAAAGGGAAACAGGACTCTAAGCCACGCGCCCGTACGTGATCTGATAGGGAATAAAAGGCCACCACAGCCACGGAGACGGCGACATGTGTGTGCAAAGTTTCGGACAAGTTGAGTTGCCACAATTGTTTGGCGTAAAGCCCACCCACCTGCGTAGTCCCCTTCTCCAACCCCAGGCCAGGAATTGCCGGAATCGACAGGAATTTGAGGCTGCGCTAATTTACTTTAAATTGGTTCTGCCATCGGAGTCGTGTCTCACTTTCTTGTAAGAATTATCAATGATAAATTACTTTTGGCCATATCTTGAGAAGCATCTACCTCTTGGCTTCTATGACCTTAAGGTATATAAAATGTATAAACAATAAAAACATATTAATGATTAATTATGTTGGTAGTTTAGTCATCAAGAGTAGCAAAGTTCGCTAATGACATTAATAAATTGGTAAATCATGGCTAATACACCCGGAAATGGCAAACAAGCAATTGAACTCAACAATAGTGTCGAGACGTCGAAGTCCTTGACAAATTTTCCTTGAGCGCAGTTTATTTTCTTTTGGCTTTCCATAATTAATGAGCCAAGTTGTGGGACCCTTTGTCCAAACTTTTGCAACTGCCCCTTAGCCAAGGTCCGTGTTGAAATGAGGGTCCTGGGCGTATTGTTGACCCGATTGGTTACTTATCGACGCAACGCCATCGGAGAAGGCGTGGCAGGCATGGCAAGGATTCTAATGAGAGGTTATCAAAAGCAGTTGGGAACATTTCCGCGTATTTATTACTATTATTTTGGGGTATTTTCGTTGTTTAATGATAATGGTGAGCTATCAGGGGTCGGTAAAAGGATATCACAAGAGTATAAATGATAATTTTTAAGGGGTGTCTTTTCTCACATAATTATTCACATATTTTGTAAAAGGACTAGTTAAAAAAAACTTTCCCAGCACGTATTCCTCAAAATACCTCAACAAATATGTATAAGCTCCACGTGGCGCCGTAAATTAGCGAAACGCTATTGCATTTTCTAAAATTTCCACAAACGAAATCAAAATTTTTAACGTCCATGAAAATACCACAAACCTTGATTCGTTTTTGGGGTTGAAAATGTGATTGCAGCACAAATGGCCAACTCCTATGGACCGTAAATCATGGCTGCGACGAAAATGGCTCAGGATATTTTACGCACAATTGGCCAAACAGAAAAACTCAATTTAGACACTACAATTTAAACAAAGGTTTTATAAAAAATAAATAGATTTATTATTTTTAAATTGTTATGAATGAGTTTACTACTTCGAGTTTACTATCTGAGAACTACTTCAAAAGGTCTCTTAAGTAAGATTGGTCTTTAATATTTAATGATTTCAAAAAATATATATGTATATCCTTTCGTTAAATTTTGTTCCTCATAATTTCTGCATCAGCTAAGCGAATATTTTTAATGAACACTAGCAAATATTCTCACAGACACCCCACATATTCTCATAAACATGGGGAGTAGTACATATTTTAAAAGAAATCCAGCATTTTTTATTTGTAATTGTACTCAAGCTGCTGCTTTGGGGTTGCGCCAGGACTTCATGGTTTCAGGAGCACGCACTAATTAGTCAAGGCTCTGGCATTAGTGAAGTAAATTCTTGAAACTCGATGGTTAGCACGTGACATGCTTTTAAATTTATAATTTCATATTTATTTGTCATAAAGAAGCTTTTTATATTATGGGCACGTAGAACATGACCCAGTGTATACTTTTAAAGCCTTCTTTTGCGGTAAAATCTTTTAGATCCTTTTGGATTGGTTCTTGTTATTGACCAAGAAACAAAAAATACAAAAAATATGAATTGCTATGAAATATGAATAATTTAACTTGAACAATTTAACTTTTTATACTTTCAGATTCCTCTGTTGTACAATTTGGTTCCTAAGGAAACTAGAAATCTTATTTTGGAGGGAAAATAGGAAGTATCAACGAACTTGTATTAATAGTTATAATTAGTATATAGAAAGTGATGTTATACACATAAATAAATCAAAATTATAGAAAAAATATTGTGGGTTTTCTAGTAGATGGAACATTTATTTCAGGATAATGTAAGTAGTAATGTAAATACTAACTAAAGCATAAGAAAATTCCTTGATTGCAAATCATTTGCATTTTGGCGCTTGTTGAATACAATTTGCACACAAACATAAAATCAAACCGCATTTTAATGACATTATTCAATCAGTTTCTTGCTCCCCCGGTGGACAAAAAGCAATGGCAACTGCCATTGCAATTAGTAGCACTTTTGTCTATAATTTTAATTAACGATTTTCATTCCAACAAATATTTTCAGCATTGCTCCTTTCGATGGAGAAGCTTCATATGAATATTACACAAGAATGCAATGTTCTGAAAACCGACTAAGGCTAAAACAATTAAAATTCAGTCTTCAATTAATTAGAATCAATTCACAGGATGCAGGACACAGAACCCTGAGCCAGGAACGTGACTGGCAAACTTCCGCCTTTCAGCATGCGGCCGTTAAATAAACGCAACCTGCGGTCACTGGGCAGTGGGGCGAGGGTGGCTTGCGGAGTGTGGTGTTCTCGGATGCAGTTGTGTTGTGGTGTTCAGTTTTTGTTTTCGGACCATTTGATGGCTATGGCCGCATACCCACAAAATACACACACTCACATGAAACTGGGATAGGACACCAGGCGAAAAACAAAATCGGACGAGCACTAATATACGTGCAAAGTTTACGAAAACATTAGGGTTTCCCCAGGATGATCCTGTATTCTATTCCTGTTCCTGCTCCATCTATGTTTAATTATTTACTGGTTGCCTTCGTAGATTCATTTAGGTTTCAAAATGTTCATACGAACGTTAAATTACCATTCAAGTCAGATTTTTTTAACAAAAATAGTTTTAATGTTTTTAATCTGCTTTTTAATGGAAAATTGCTCTAGTATATGACCCTTTTATGCCTTTACCTTTAAAGAAAAACTTTAACAGTTAAATAAAGATAATATTATAAATAAATAAAGCCTTAATCTTCAAAATAGATAAATTAGTACCATAATAAATTAAATGGAAATTTGAATCTTGCCAGTGCTACCCATTCGAATGCATTCATCGAATTTGTTGTTATCGATAAAAGAATAAACAGAAAAGTTTCTAAAACTGTTTAGATTATCCAAAAGTTAAAATAAATAAATATTTCATTAAATACGTATCTTCTGAAATAAATATATTTAATTTAGGAACCTAATTTTTAAAATAAAAAATGGTATTAAAGAGATTTTGTGTCATCATAACCTGGTCACATTGCTGTGTACAAAACGTGTTGCGGCAATATTTACCAAAATAACTGAAAGATGGTTGAGCTGGACGGCTACACAGGTATAGAACATCTAAATCACTCTTTTATATCTCCTAATAATGGTATATCGAATTCCAGTGGTTCCCCTGCGGACGGCGCCCGACGTCCAACATTGCCACAGCATATACATGCGGGAGCACTTCATTCGCCTGATGGACCCCAACAAACCAAAGGGTCGCACGCTTTTCCTGCTTAACGTTCCTCCTTATGTGACCGAGAAGAGCCTAAAGACGTTCTTTAGCCAGGTGGGCACCATAGAAGCCGTAGAGTTCGCCGCCAAACCCGGCAAGGAGGAGACTATCAAATGGTATGAAGGCGCACAGGAACCCTTCTCCACCACACGGCCGCCCTTCGTCTTCAAGGTGGCGTACGTGGTGTTCGAGAAGAGCAGCAGCATTGGCAAGGCGCTGGCCCTAAAAAGCATCGACCTATTCAAAAGTAGCGGCGAGTGTACCATCAAATCTGGCATGGAGCTGTGGCACGAGGACTACGAGAAACGATTCCTGCTTAACGCCGAAAAAACGAAGGCGCAGATCCGGAAGTACATGATCGCGTACGACAAAAGAGAACGGGTAGCAGCTGAAGCAGCCAAAAACAGTGAGGCCGATGCCGACGGGTGGGTGACCGTCGGAAAGGATGGCCGGAACGCCGGCTTCGAGCAGAAGGAGTCGGTGATCAATCGCGTGGAACGCAAATTGGCGTCGGACAAGAAGACCAAGGAGCTGAAAAACTTCTACACCTTCCAGATTCGCGAGAGTAAGATGCAGAACATCGTCGAGATGCGCAAGAAGTTCGAGGAGGACAAGCGAAAGATCGAGCTGCTGAAGCAGTCGCGTCGCTTCAAACCATTTTAGACCATACTCTTAGGATTAAATCGAATAAAACTTCTTTATGATACACTCACGAAACACCCGAGCCGGTTGACTTGACCGGCAGTAAATCCTCATAAATTCGGTGGTGCCATTGACACTTTTGCCGCGACCAAGCCTGGCCTGGACTGGCCGGGCCAAAAATTCACAGCCAATGCCATAACTTATAACTGGTCGCAGTCAGAGGCGGCCATAAAAGCGCATAAAAAGCGAACAAAAAGAAAGCCAAATTGACGGTGGGGAAAGGAAGAAGACGGCCAACAACAACCGCTGAGCTTATTGTGTGATAATCGTGTATGGTTTATGTTAATTTGGGAAATGATAAAAATATTTCGCTTATCAGTTTTAATCATCATAATCGTCGCTGTGCCGTCGTCGCAGCTTACGGCTTGCGACGATCTCCGCAACTCGTCCAGTCTACGCACAGCACGCGATCCCCCGACCCCAATTTGATGTATGCATTTCAGATAAGGTCCAGGGGTGGATTAGGTGGGGATATTAAAAAAAAAGTATATTCAAAACATATAATTTTTATGGATTGTGAACAAATTGTACATTTTTAAAAGCTATACCTCTAACTAAACTATAGTTTAAGTAAAAATATTCAATGGTTTATGAATAAGTAGTACCATAAATTATACTTTTTATTCAATTGTTTCTATTAAATCTAATTAATATAAATAATCAAAGTAATTTTAGTACGCCCCTGACTTGTGGCGTGGCTAATGTGGCGCGCGTAAATTTTCGAGGCATCTGCAAGAGACCCTTGGTAACCCGAGTACCCACGGAGGCTTGGAGTTCTTTTGGTTGTTCGAGTCGTCGTCGGGTCCGGGATTGGGGTCCGATGGTATTGCTGGTGCCGTTGTTATTGTTGGCCTACTGTGGAGCCTAAAGACAGCATCACATTCATAATTTCTTCCGATTCGTATCGTTTTAAACATTTTAAATTGATGAAAATGCGATAAATCATAATCGCCAATGTCGGGACCAGGCCCAGACACTCGGGACACTTGGGGGAAACCTCGCTGGCAAACCCTGGCAACACTCGGTACCATGTCCGGGTGATGGAACGATTTATGAGCCTTTAATATTATAAAGTGTTAACGGAACGAGTTATTAAGGTAATATGAATGCGCATAAGTTAATAAAGGCTGGAAACGATTAGCATGGGCGGTGGTGGCAGCACAGCGATGCATCGTCTAAGGTTGCATTTAGGTAATCGCCAAGATGTGGCACCAGTATCAACCTCGGCTTGGCTCGGCTCTACAAGCCAACCTACCAGCCAGCCAGCCAGCCGATCGTCGGACACACAAGATGTCGAAAAATATAACATGAGCCGACCACACGTATGTCTCCCATGCCGCACAGCTGGACACCGGGCTCAGTCCTCAGTGCTCCGGCCGTTCGATGAGATCGCTGGGCGTCCAACGAGAAAAAATAAACAGACTCGCCATATCTTGTGAGCAGAGCAATCAATAAATTTGAACACATGAGCGGACGCGAACGTAGACGGCACAACAGCCCAGCAACATCAACGATGGAACAACCGAAAACAACAGAATTACAACCAGGGCGATAAGTGCCATGACGACTGATTGGACAGGATGGATGGCCCATTGACCACGGAAACTGAAAGTGAATGATTGGAGACTAATTTATTTATGAAAGGGGTTAACTGAAAATTACGCCTAATTGTGGGATATTCCCACCAACATGCGGCAACAATCGGTTTGATGTTATGTGCAACATTTTTAATTATCTCCATTAAACATTGTATTTTCAGAACAAAACTGTATTCAAACCAGCTACTAGAGTCCTTAAATGATAATATAAGCAATATATCAATAAAGTTAAGGGTTTTAACTAAAATATTTTCAAAGAAAAGTCCTAATTGCTCAAACTTGATGTACGTTCTTTAAGTTCAATTTAAATTGAAACTTTTTGTATTAAAAAAAACGTGATAAACTACAATATTTTTGGTACAATAGGCTAATAGTAAACCTCTCGAGGAGCTCCTCCTGTTTCCACAACAACAACTAATAACAATCCCCAAAATTGAACCACGACGAGGTGTCAACATCATCGGTTATGATAGGCTCCCTGCGAGCCGTCGAGGGACCGTATAAATTGTAACGCCGGGCTCCAGCTATAACTTCGCGGTAGCGTCTCATTGGCGTCCGGGACATGTGCAGTTCCATAAGATCCCAGTCATTAACATCACGGAAAACGGATCTGATCATGTGCATCCGGCCCAAGAGCTCTGTTTCCCGTATTCCCTCGTATCCACGTCCAGTTCGGGCCCGAAACGTCTTGTAGACCTCGCTCTGCTGCTTTGTCTCCGTGGCAGTTTGCAACTCCTTCCGATACAGGGCCCGGATGCCTCTGCCCAGGTGACGGATGTGCTCGAAATTGCGAACGTTTAGGCCCACCAGGGAAACAGCGTCCAAGTTTAGAAGCTTATGTCCATCGATATAGTTCTCTCGAAACGTTTGCTGCAAGGATGCAAAGGAATTTTTAAATGATATCTTATAAAGACCCTGCAACATCTATTCTAAAATGTCAACAGAAGAGTAAAGTTCAAGGATTAAAATTCATTAAAAGCAGAGCCAAGAATTATATATTGCTCCTGAAAGTCATTACATCAGTTACCTTACCTCATACTCGGGGTATCCAAAATTGCGCAACCATTCGGCAACATCGTTAATGCTCCACTTGAAGACCTCAGAACGAGCTTGAGAATCCACCACAGCAGCACAGAGATTGAAAAGTGAATCCGGACTGGCCTTAAAAGGAAGTGGAACTTCCAAATCATCGTACTCCACCTCCGGGAACATGTAGCTAGGATATCGGAAACAAAAATCCTCCTCATCGCCTTGGGATGGGGTTTCACAAATGTCCGGACTATCCATATCCCTGACACTGCGCTGCAATGGCGTCGGTATCGAGGAGGACGAAGACGAGAACGACTCCATTCAAGCGGACCAGACAAGAAGTACTGTGCCTTGGTTAACCCAAATTTAGTTGCCTCACAACGCTTTGGTTGCGGTTTGGTTCCCCTCAAGAAGAAGTGGCTTTCGTGTCTGTTTACGTTGTTTGGTTGCTTTTCATTTGTTTCCTTTTCATTTATTATATGCCCTACTTCAGGAACTTCAAGACTTCCAGACATCGTGCGAAAATAAAAGTTATATTGCCAGGCGTTGAAAATGTTTTTTTTTAACCTTATATGCTAGTGTTCAGGACATGAACAATTCCTTTTGCTAAAAGTAAACAAATGTGAAACCCACTTTAAGTTTTTTTTTGTTATGGAGTTCGACATCCTCCAAAATAAATTATTCCAAATATTTATTCATCCTTAAGAAATATTTATTTTTAGACAATTTCCAATATTCCGATACCTTCCGGTGAGGTTCTTAGTTCCATTTATTTTTACTGTGATTGCATTTGCATATCCCTCCACCACAATTGTGGTGCTAGGGATGTTTGGGTACCAAATCCTCTAAAACCCAGGTGGGTGGTTTTGATGACGAAAAGTTTGTTTGGGGAACTCAGTCACGGCAGAACGCTTGTAAATGACACGAATATTGTTTAACACTTTCCGAATTTTCACTTTATTATGAAAGGTACTCACCCATAGAAGATAAAGGGGGATTATGATTTTATATTATTTCTGTACAAGTACGAATTTGTAACGTAAAACACAAAAATCTCAGGAGACAGCATGCATTAGTTAATTTAAAAAAGGACCTGAGAACTATGAGTACCTTAAGCCATAGTAGCGGGTATCTTATAGTCAAGAATCTCAAATCTTGCGTGCCTAAGGATTTGTTTCCTTAAACCTTACAATGTTTGCTCACAATGACTTAATGGCGCAGAAAATTTGTTAAAGCATGCAATGCATATTTCCGATTGGTGTCACTTCTGTGATTGTGGTTTTCATTAGGGTTTTAAAGGGTTACGAGCACAATAACCCACATTGCCCACTCTCCGAAACGACAGTAGACAGCTTGGAGCTGTTGGAGTCTCCATGAGATCGGTAAATCCCGCGCCAATTAACCCCCAGCCCACAGAGCAAGAGAGATGCCGCATCGGCGATACGAGTTTTGTGTTTTTAGACTCCGCCCCCTGGGAATGGATGCCTCGCATTGGCCAGATGCTGCCAAGCCATGGCCTCTCCGTAAGTTGGGGGCGCATGGGAACCGGAATCGCTGGAATGGGTGTGTTTGGTGTGTAGAGGGAATATAGGAACATATGGAGAAATCGGTAAACAAATCTCAGCGGCGATCGAGGAAACAATCTCCGGCCGAGCAAATGACACAGCGGTGTGTTTGTGTGTAAACAACCAAGCCAAACTGTATGGCAAGTATCTCATCCGTGTGTGGTTACAGTGGGTCTATGGTTTAGACTCTAAACTAGAATTCTATAAGTTTTAAATCTAATATCTAGAATAGGTTACACGGACATGAGTACTAATTTGAATGAATGGTAGCTCCCAGTGGAGGTTCAACTTCATGAACAACCCATAGAGACTCCCCCAAATAACCCTTTAATAGTCTTGCCCCACTGTAAACACCAGGAACACACAATCCAGTGAGATTTACCTAAACGCCAGACTTTTTTCGTGTAGTATGCGCCGCCAACGGCAATCGATCGATCGCTGTTGGGTTTGCTCCCGGCCGGTTCCGATCAGTTCTGTGTGGGCTGTCTTCCAAAGCGGTTTAAAGTCGACGGAGTGCTGGTCCTAGTCCAACCCATAATATCGCGTTTTCCTCACCTTACCCATCCAATGGAATACATATGTACATAGTGATCCTTGCTGATTATAATTAAACGGAGAGATCGGCTTTCCTTGATCGTATCTAACTGATATCTTGCTAGTATTACCGAGTGATGTTACTTCACGAGAGTGCCGCTAGCATGGAACAGAGTGTGCCCGAGAATCTGAGCACTCACGTATACAATGAGTGCGAAGTACAATCCTGTCGGGACTCGCCTGCCAAAAAGTTGACCCCCAGTCCACCACCCGCTCCCGTTCCTGCCTCCACATTCACATCCCCTGCCAGCACCACTAAGGTGAAACTCAGTTTCAGTGTCGATAGACTACTGGGCTCAGATCCCAGCGGCAGTCGCAACCCATCTGCGTCCTCCGTGAAGTCGTGTTGCGATGGCAACATCTTCTCCTGCTGCTCTTATCCGCACTGTTTCAACCAATCTGGTGCAGATGCCACTAGGCTCGGATATGTTCCGATCCCAGCTCCTGTTCAGACCACAGCAACGCATCCGTTTCCCTACGCCGGACTCGACAAACTGTATCCCAGCCTGTATCCGGATTACAAGTCAGTGATGAGGCCATTGCCCATTCGGCCAGCAGATCATGGTAAGAAATTGTTAGAATAATAAGATAGTTATTGGTAGGATTCAGTTTGGTAGATATTCAATACAATAGATTTAGTAAGAATTTTGGAAAATCAATTCTTTTATCAGAAAATTAAATGCCTTGAAAAAAGACAAACTGACAGTAAAGAAGATGGACGTAATTATTACACTTGGTGTTTGCTCAATATAAATAAATAATGTTCATAAAAACAAACATAATTGCTTTAAAAATCTAAAACTTTTGAAAAATATTATAACTTTAAGACAATGAAAGTTCCCATCCTTTGGAGCCCCTATAACTAGGCAACAAAAAATGTACATTGAGGCTTTGATTTCCGGTACAAGTACGGGGTATAAATAGTCATGTAATGTCTGTTTTTTTTAAATATCTGGCAATGCTATTTTATTAATATAAAGTTGATCAAATTAAGACTACAATTTTGAGCAATACATAATACTCTTCGATTCAATTAATAATGGGAATTTGAAAGGAATTTTCGCATTTGCCAATCAAAAATTGTGGCGGGCTTTTGAGCTCATTCTCACATTTATAGACTTCAATTACCAATGGCAGGAAAATTACAAAGGAAAATCGAAAAATGAAAGCGGAAAACGCGCATTCCCGGAAAAGCAAGCGGGAATTCTTAAGATCAGAACAACTGCAATCGAGTGTTTTTTTTTCGATTGGAATTATTAGTTCATCTGTGGCCATATTGTGAAATATTCCTGGGGGCCAGGCCAACTGTACGATAATCATTGTTTGTTTGTTGAAACCGCCAAAGAAAATATTTCAATAGATTTTTGAATGATGCTTTTGTTAAGGGCTGTGTATATATGAAAAACAAATAGATTATATTGGGAGTCGGCAAGGAGATTGTTTATCATTCAGAATGATGAATATCATACGCCTTGTTGGCTTTCCTTATTTGCTTTTTTATACATTTTTGAGGGATTATAACGAAATAAGTCATTCTGATTTTAGATTTGTTGAGAAGACAGCTATCTAGTGTACAGCAAGGTTTAAGTTTCATATAAAGGGTTTTCGAAAAGAAAAACTCTTGTGATCATTATCCTCGAAAAGAAAGTGAAGCATGTTCCTCAAACTTATTTTCTTCTGATTCCAGAAGAAAACTTTAAAAAAGAAATTAAAATTTAGAAAATTTGTTTCAAAATAAGTTTTCAAACAAAACCCCACGCAATAAGTTCTTACAGGTTAATGATTATACTTTCCAAATCATTTGTAAAAATGTTAAAACTAATTAGCTCCTACTTGATTTAATAGAGCATCAATGAAAATTATGAATATTTAACAAATTAACAGAACCATGAACCATATGAAAATGGTACACTTGCCATTTCAGAAAGGAGAATTCGAATCCAAATGCTTTCAATCAACAGCAGAAAACGCAAAGAAACAAACAGCCTTTGAAGGCGTTTCATCAATCCTGCGGACGCATTAAATAAATTAAATTCAAAAGAAACAGTACGATTAACAAAAATTTATGAACAAATTAAGAATCTGACTTTAAAAATAAACTTGGGGCGTAGGGAACCTGGAAGGAAGGCCGATGATTGGATCGGAATTGTGAGAATAATTTGTTTATTTGCTTGAGCAATTGGGCCGTCATTTATGGTCCGATTCAGATAGCTATCCATCTAATTGCTTTCTATAATGAATTGATCCGCTGGCAATATGTTGGCTTTGAAAAATAGAATGTGGCATATCAGAAGGAGTCTGAGTCTCAGCCGTAATTCTCAGAGATTGATAGGACGACACGGGCCGAAAACTTGGGAATACTTAACCCAAGAGGCTAGGCTGCCGTTTCAGTGAATGACTGACTGACTCACTGGCTGGTTGGCTGGCTGAGGAACTGAACAAATGACTAATTGAGCAATTGAATGCGGTATTTTTAGGGGCCAAGCCAAAGGCCAACTATTTACACAGGCACCCACTGGGGTGGCCTTTCCAGCAGAAGGAGAAGATGGAGATGGAGAAGCCTCTGGCCCGGCTACCTGCCGCGTCCAACTTGCTTCGCCCATTCGCCCCTCGGAAGATGCATTCCATGATGGATTGATCGCCTCGTATCGCACGTCATAAAATCGTGGCCAATCCAGATAACTTTGCTTCTCCAGATAGCATTCCCCCCCTATATTCCGTCTGATCTGACTTTGTATCTGTATCTGAGGCTATTTGTTTCTGTTGCCAGTTCCGCTCCGTGTTGAGTAGTTTGTTTGATTGTTTTTGGTTTTTGGCTGCCGATCGACGGATCGATCGATCGATCGATGGCTGCGGCTGAAAACATTTATCTGTGATGAAAACGCGGTCTGGGAAACAATCTGGCGCCGTGTGTCTAATTAATTAACCATTTATATGTTAATCCAATTGTTAGCTATGCTCCTGCAGTGCTCAACGATTTAAGGCCAATGATGGGTATTGGAAACTTTTTTATATTTTTCAAGATTCCCAACAGCAGGGCAGAGTCGTCTTTATCAATTACACTTGTCCGAATCTTCAAAGTGGCAGACACAGTCGTATTAGGTTTTATTGCATGACGCGAAGGGGAAGATTTTGTTCATGATTAGTTATTTTAAGCTGAAAAATTATGAATAATAAGAAGGTGGCTCGGATATAGTTAATACTAAAAGTTTTTAAGAGATTCCATGGCAAAACTTGGGACATTAATTGAATAAAGGTAAAGTATTATCCTTTAATTCGTTGAAGTATTCCGCACAAGAATCATATGAGTATGGACAATAATTTGAATAAATATTGACAATTGAAAGATAATCGATCTACAAAAAGATCAAGATACTTCGCTTAAGGATAGGATGATTTATTTGTCTTAAGGGATTTAAGTTATGATGCAGAATGGTACAGAATTCATTAACAAATCTTTTAAGGTATTCGATTCTTAAGAATTGATTTTTAAAATACAGACATGGCTTTGAATACCAAATTCACTGTTTTTGCAAGTCCATACTTCCATAACAACTATTTTGAAACAAAAGGATAGTATGTTAACTGTTAATGCTGATTAATGGAGAATCGATCTAGATATTCTTTAAAGTTTAAAGTATTTATATTTGAATAATCGCTGTAAAAAGATTTGTAAACAATGTAGCAAGGGTGTAAAGTTCATCGTTAAGAATTCCTCGGCAAGTATTCGCAATGCCATAAATTGGGAAAAGAGTGCAAATAAATCGATAAGTGCTAAACAGAACCGCAGATTTACGAAACACAAACATACAATATATCCTCGGCAAGATGCATCCGCATCCATGCAGGCGGAATTTCGAGTGATTTAAGATGGGGGTTCGAAATTATCACAACTCATTAAGATATAGACCGGGCCACAAGATTGGCGCTCAATATTTACAAATGTATCTGAATGTCGGCAATTAAGAAGTTGGCGCTGTGCGAGGGCCTGTGCATCTCTTGGATACTCGAGGGAGGTGTTGAAAATAGCTGGAAACTCATTATAACAAACCGCCGATAGTTGACACAAACCAAATGCCTAAAGGCCAATTAAGGCGTTATTATGCTAGATACAGATACAGAAATGTATCTTTGTATCTACATATGTATCAAGTGCAATGCATTTCCGTTGCAGTGTAAATAGACGCGAACAAATAGAGTGTTTTTCTTGAGTAAATAAAACACTCGGCCCGCAAAACAATTAGACGCATGCCGAGAGAGCCCAAAATGAAAACGAAATTTACATAGCAACTCGTTTATGAAAACGCCAATAAAAAATGCATAAACTAGTTTAATGCCTGCAACAAAACAAGAATCGTATTTGTACCTACTTAAGATACGCAGATATTTAAAAAACATTTAACAAAAAAAATAGTATTGGCCATCGGCCTCAACCTCGTATGCCCCATGTCGTGTTCGATTACCCCAAATAATTTTCGCCTTTCCAGAGGTAATTGTGGTGTTTTTGTTGTTGTTCTGATTCTCATTCCTGGTAAACAAACAGACCGCCCCGCATCCACAAAAATACCTCAATGATTATTTCCAATTAAGTGAAAATTTTATTATAAACAAACTCATTTAAATATTTTCAACGTGCGCTTCATTGAACAAAATAATTTACTCAAACAACGAACGAATTCGAATTTCATATTTTTGCTGTCGAAATAATAATATTATTTTCGAATTTTCTTCCCTCTTGACTGCGATTTCTGTAAATAAGGAAATGCGTAAATTGAACTTAACAAAGAATATATTATTTCCCGCGGATATACTCTGCAATTAGTGAAGGAGGATGTGCCCTATAAGTAATGGGGGAGCTTGCTTTATAAAAATAAATAATCTAAGAATTGTGTAAAATATGCTGCCATACGTGGGTGTACAAAAAATATTCTTTCGCAAGAAAATAAGACTTATAGTTAAAAAGAAGCAATTTAGTATAACTTATTGCTTTCCTGTTCCTTTGATTAATATCTTTTGGACTTTATAGGGCTATTTTCTTCTAACTTTTAGATGGTAGAAAGCTAAGGGATATGTTAACGTTTTCCAATTCTTCTCTTCCATTAGTTAGTCCCACCTATCCCGCATTGGCCACAAACGCTCTGCTCCGATTCCATCAACATCAACAGCATAAGCCGCCGGTCAGTCCATCAGCTCCTTTACCGGGAGCGGCGTTGCTGGCGCCTCTTCACCACAGTCTGAAGAGCCTGCAACAGCAACGATTCCTGGGCAAAACCCAGCAGCAATTGGACAATATTTCCGCTTCAGCCGGAGCAGGCAGTCTTCAAAATTTGAACACCTCTAATCAGTCGAATGGAGGCGGAGGCAGTAGCAGCAGCAGCAGCAACAATAATGGGAAGCGGAAACGCTCTTGGTCACGAGCCGTCTTCACGAATCTTCAGCGGAAGGGTCTTGAGATTCAGTTCCAGCAGCAAAAGTACATAACCAAGCCCGATCGCCGCAAACTGGCTGCCCGGCTAAACCTCACAGATGCTCAGGTGAGTGGGGAGAAGGTGTTTCCAACCACAGGGAAATTAACTTATCACCTATTTCGTTATAGGTCAAGGTGTGGTTCCAAAATCGTCGCATGAAATGGCGGCACACCCGGGAAAACTTGAAAAGTGGCCAAGAGAAGCAGCCCCACCAGCAGTCCATACCACCCCCGGGAGGAGCCGGCGCCGGCGAAACTGGCTCAAAGCCAAGTGGAACGACCCAAGAAGTCCTGGACTTTAGCTCCGACAGCTGCTCCAGCGTAGACCTAAGTGAGGAGGCCGACGATGACGAAACCATGGAAATTGATGTGGTGGAGTAACCATGTGGTCTGAGAACCAAAATCTTCGAGAGAAATGCCATTTAGATGTATTCGGATTGCTAGCAATAATGTAGATACTGCAAACAAAATTAATTTATTAAACATTCATGATAGGATTACATTTATATGATTTATATTTATATTCTATTTATTTTTATAATAAAACAAAAAGTAAAGAAAAATTCAAAATTGATCCAGAACGAAAACTTTTCAATCACTTTGGTTTGAATATTTTAGCCATTTTTTCAAACTAGAATTGGGCTAAGGTATGATTGTGAAGAGTGGACAATATATTCAGATTGTAGATAGAAAAAAATCCTAGATGTTATGACTGTTCATAAGGCCTCTTCAGCTTCATAACACAACTTCTTATGACCTTAACTTGGTTATTACCTGTTTGATTAGCCAATTAGCTTTCTTACCTTTGAATAATCATCACTTTGAATAATCATCTGAATACTATTTTGACCAGTTTCCATCTTTCCGTGCCCATCTTGACCATCTTACTTGTTTATGAATGCAAAGGATTTAATTCTTATTCACAATTCATTATTAGACTAAGATAAACTTCCTATGAAAAACACAGTACTTGCCATACGCAATGCAAAATAAAATAAATGCAAAAAGTCGGAACAACAAACATTGGAAAAAATTTAATTAAGGGAATACCGCTGCGATCAGCAGAATATGAAACTCTACGACGACGATGAGACCTTCTCTAATCAAGACGACGATAAAAACCGATACCACTAGAATGGGTTGAATGGGAAATGGTTATAGACACTTGGTCAAGCGGGACAGGGGGCATGGGGCTGGGTGTTGGGGTAATTAGACAAACAGTGGCAGCAAACTGTTGATGCACGACATTGAAATATAACACACAAACAGTTTATTATTTTTATTATGCTCTTTTGAGAAGAAGTATATTGTCTTTCACATCAAAGATATATTAAATATCTCTTCTATCTATATATCTTTTTAAAGACTATAAATTCCAGTTAGTAAATCTCTATTTTTATGTATTTTTCTTATTGTAAACTTATGCTTGAAACTAATCTCAAGTCTTAAAGTTTATTGGCAAGAGTATAATGTCTTCGTCTTAAAAAAAAGAAACTTTCGTTTAATTCAACTTGGGTTATATTCGCTGATGCTCAGTTTCGTACGGCAGGGCCCAGAGAGCGGTTCAGTTTCTGCTTAAGTGGCTCACGTTCTTGAACCAAATAATGGATTAATTGTGGATTTCATATAGATAATAAAGAATTATCAGTTTAAAAACAAAAAGGATACTGACTAAAAAACAAGCCATGGGAAATACACAGACGCGTCCATTGGAGAATCGTGGTTCTGCTTCTCGAAGAAGTAGTAAGTAATGGGATAAAATGATAATATATAGATATTGTATCTTCTTTGAAATACTTTTATCAGGCATTCTGTGGAACTTCAGATATCCAACAAGTAGTGTTCGAAATCGAGAGGATTTATCCGTGATGGTCCACAACTCCCGGATGAGCATTACCGACTGGCTGGATCTTCTAGAACTGCAGCAGTACGAAGGTTTGAAAGTCTAGTCTACCCATTCTGCCCCAGATTCCACTATATCCTCCTCTTTTGACCAGGCAACCTGCAGGAGTTCAGCAACGTGGACGATGTAGTAGACATCACCGACAAGGAGCTAAAACGGTGTGGGGTACGTCCTGCCCATCGCCAGAAGATGTTCAATAGTCTTCTGGGTGTGCGAGCTAAACGTCGACAGTCCATGAATATAGAAGGTAAGTCTATGAATAATATAACTGTATATCACTTAATTTAATCACCTCTAAGCCTTATCACATTCAGGCGGTCTGGATTCAGGAGCAAGGGGAGTACCAATGCGCAAAAATTCCTGTCCCATGGTTTATCTTGGAGACAAGTCACTCGAAATGACTAAAAATAATGATAACCGATGCAGTGTTATTACTACAAAAAGCGGAAAAGTTCTTAAGCAACTCCAGTTCGAGGAGCATTCTCCCATGTGAGTAAATGGAAACTTAAATGATCAGGGATTTGTGAAAAAAGTACCAACCGGCAAACCAACCTACAAATAAATCCCTTTTCCAACTTCCCCTTCATGTGGGTATGTTAGCTCACGTGCATATATTTCAATAACAAAAAAAGTGCGCATGCCCCGCACAAAAAATTTCCCTCAAAACCCGCACGTAGAGCATACCTAACAGTCAACAACCCCCATAAGGACACCGCACTCGATGTAAGGACATCGTTGTAGCAGTTCAGAATAAAGTGTCGCAAAGTTCAGACAACTTCAGAATAATACGCCAGGCCTTTAAATTTAGTTTTCTTTTTGAGATTTTGTTTCTGTGATAAAGAATATAAAATAAACTTCTTAAATACAAGAATCTTTAAGTTATTCTAAAGGAATCTAACATTTATATCTAAAGGATATTAGGATAGGGTGCGGCCTAGCCAAAATTTTCGGTGATTAGAAAGCAAAATGGGCGTAGCAGGTGAGTGATATTTAATAAAGAATCCTTTTCAATCTACAACTATTTCAAGGTTTGGGTTTAGTATTTAAAGATTAAGAATATGAATACATTCATAAACTTATTATAAGAATAGTACAACTTTTTACTACAGTCTTGATTGTGTTTTTGTACTTGAACTTCATAAAAAAAGTTGTGCATGTACCAGCGACTCGAACTCGCAGGAGAAAATGTCCCAAAGACCGCCTTTTTAGGGGGTAATGGCCGTGTTTGGCTCTAAATTACCCAAAATAAGGATAACTCTCACCTCCTTCATACTCACAATTTCCGGTTATCCCACAGCTACGAGGAACTGAGACCGCGCTCGAAGTGCAACAGCCCGCATTGGACGACTGGCGACTCCGAGATGGACAACCAGGACAGCAGCACTGCCTCCACTCCGCAACCGAATGGCCAACCCAATCCCGGCGATCAACAGGAGGCCTTGGCCCTGAAGAAGGCCCTGGAGTGGGAGCTGAGTCTGGATGCTAGGGAGTTACGATCTCATGCCTGGTACCACGGAGCCCTGCCACGGCAGAGGGCCGAGGAGATTGTGCAACGCGAAGGTGACTTCCTGGTCCGCGACTGTGCCTCCCAGCCGGACAACTATGTTCTGAGCTGTCGCAGCAAGGCAGCTGTTCTGCATTTTGTGCTCAACAAGGTGAGTTTAGATTTATCGGGAAACTCAGTCCCATTTCATCGCATTATTTTTATTACAGTTGGTCCTTCAACCGGAAACTGTTTATGAACGCATCCAGTATCAGTTTGAGGAGGATGCCTTCGACACGGTACCGGATCTGATCACCTTCTACGTGGGATCGGGAAAACCCATCTCTGTCGCCTCAGGAGCACTCATACAGTATCCATGCAACCGGACCTATCCTCTCTCCTTCTATGGCCACAAGATCGTCGGGAATCAGCTGCACACCCAGATGCTGGCGGGTCTACGCGGACTGAGCCCTCTCAGCTCGCCCATGGGCAACGGAGCAGGACTGCCGAACAGCGTTCCAGGAGTGTTCAACTTCGAGAGCCCACAACAGCAGCCACTAGGCGGAAATCCCCAAAGCTCCCCTCCTCGGGTGCGTCGTGAAGTTCCACCGCCTCCGCGGCTGCCAGGAAAGAAACAGCAGCGCTCCCAGAGCCTGACACCAGCCCAGGCCATGGTGGTGAGCAACATAAACAAAATGCAAGAGCAGCAACAGCTCCTGGCCAACGCCAATGGCAATGGAATGGCGCGCTTCCAGACGATTGCCAGGTGCAATCCCACTAGTGAGCTGCACCTGGAGAGCAAGTTCTCCACCCACTCGCTTCCAAGAACCAGCACTTCCGCTGCCCATGAACTGCGCCAGCAAGCTGCGGCCCGAATTTCGAGTCTGGCCAGGAACTGTAGCCTAGACTTGACGGAGGACACTGGACCGCCGAGCCCGCCTCCCAAGCCACGCAAGGAGGCGGTGGCCGCCGTTCTGGCCTACCAGGCCAGTGGCTCGGACTCGGGGAACGGCTCTGGAGACTCTGCCCTTGGAGATGCCAGCGAGGTAAGCATCCAACGAGGTGTTGTCATCAAGAATCCCCGGTTTATGAGCAGCTCAGCCTCCAATGGAACATTGAAAAGCTTCACGGACTTTGATGCTCTAGCCTCTGAGGAACAGCTTTTCGCTATGGCCATTGAGGAGATTAAACCAGTAAGTCTTATAGACTTCATTATCAGAGTTCCACTTAATAACGCATAATTTTCTCCCTCAGACCAGCAAGTTTGATTTTGAAAACTTCAGCACTCTCTTACTGCCATCCGTGGAGAACAAACCTCTAGACGGTGATGCCCTAAACACCTTCAAGATGATGCTTTTGGAAACAGGTCCAAAGCTGCTGGCGGAGCACATAACCCGCATAGACGTTGGCCTCTTATTGGATGAGCCACCCAACGAGGACGACTACTATCTAAGTTGCTCGGGACTGGAACTACTGACTTTGCCCCATGGAAAAATCATTCGGGAGGACATTATCGAAAGGACACAGTGCATAAAGCTTATGGTGGCTGTGACCATACTCACCTGTCAAACGGATCTCGATCGCGCGGAGCTACTCAGCAAGTGGATCCAAGTTGCGGTGGAAACCAAGACTGCCTTGGGAAATCTGTTTGGATTCTGTGCCATCATGTTGGGGCTGTGCATGCAACAGGTGAGATCCGTATCGATATTTTTATATCTGAACTACTAATGCATGTCTTTATGTACTCCCTTAGATCCAAAAACTAGATCAGGCCTGGCATATCCTGCGGCAACAGTATACGGACAGCGCATTCACCTTCGAGGCCAAGCTGCGTCCCACATTGAGCAGTATGAACGAAGCCTCCAATCCCCAGGCTCCGAATACAACCGTTCCCCATGTCCTACTCTACTCCCTGCTGATCGATCGTCCTGTTTTGGACATCCTAAATTACACGAACATCGACGATCGTCCCACCTTGTATCACACCTGCATTGCTCCCTGGGAGTCCAAGGCCGATGACTTCGGAATGACCATCAATTACCAGCACTTGGATGCGTCACGCGGCTTCCTAAAGAACTTGGATCTATATCGAAAGAATGCCAAAATCATTCTCGAAGATGCCAGCACCCGGATGGATGAGCTACTGTCAGACGCTTTTCGGTTAGTAAACTTAAAATAAGATTCAAAAACGACCTATAACCCTTTGAATTTCATTTACAGAACTGAGTTCCACGTTAAATTCCTTTGGGGCAGCTCCGGGATCACTGCCAAGGCCGTCGATCGTCACAGCAAGCTGGAGAAGGTGCTAAGCCTCATGGCTGACAAGTTCAGCATGATGGCCGAAAGTAATAGGCAATAATCTCTAATCTCTGACCCGTCAATAACCTCTTTCTGTAACCAATGAGTTATGAGAATCAATCACTTTTCTCCCAAGTCCATGTTTCTATATAACCATCTCCGATTGCCGATTAACCCTCCGCCAATTTAAAATTCTTGCTGTCTCTACCTCAGCCTGAGTATTTAATAATTAAGCAGATACACAGAAGCACTTTATGTTACAGTTCAAATATTTATTAATCCTTAATTAAGAAAAAATTAGATATACTTGCGTGAAATGCAACGTGACATGGAATCAAAATAGAAGCCGATAATTATATTTATTTTGTCCAGGAGAAACCTCACACTTCAACGCACTACTAAAGTCTCTCTATAACAATTATCAATACTATACTATATTAAATATTCTACTATAGATCGGACAATATATACTAATCAAAGCATCGTATACACACTCTCGCATAATTATATATCATTCCATGAACACTGGGAATACATAATTTTGCAATTATATAAGTGATACTGCAGTAAAGATAATGCAAATAAATAAATAATAAACACTAAGGGAAAATAAAAAGATTGCCGGTTTTTTTTTTTTTAGTTTTTACATTCGATTGTGGGACTTAAACTAAAGATTTAGTTGCCGCATAAGATTAATAGATCGACCAAAATATACTTCAATGTTTTACAATTTTGACGAAAATTATAATATTTTAGTTGTAATGGAGAATGAAAATTTTCATAGTTCTTTAGACGGCGATGACTATATCTTGGCCAATTTTCACCCGATTCTTGAGCGGAATACCTTAAACGATTGGTATATCAATTCTCCACCATTTTGCATCAAAATCTGAGAGCGAAATATTTTTTAGATTTTTTGTTAAAATTTCTGGGTGCTCCCCTTTCAAAATCGGAAAAGTGCATGGAAGGACATTTTGGCCCACGGCGATGGCTATATCTTGGTCGATTTTCACCCGATTCTTGAGCGGAATACCTTAAAAGATTTGAATATCGATTCTCCACCATTCTGCATCAAAATCTGAGAACGAAATATTTTTTAGATTTTTTGTTAAAATTTCTGGGTGCTCCCCTTTCAAAATCGGAAAAGTGCATGGAAGGACATTTTGGCCCACGGCGATGGCTATATCTTGGCCAATTTTCACCCGATTCTTGAGCGGAATACCTTAAAAGATTTGAATATCGATTCTCCACCTTTTTGCATCAAAATCTGAGAGCGAAATATTTTTTAGATTTTTTGTTAAAATTTCTGGGTGCTCCCCTTTCGAAAACGGAAAAGTGCATGAAAGGACATTTTGGCCCACGGCGATGGCTATATCTTGGCCAATTTTCACCCGATTCTTGAGCGGAATACCTTAAAAGATTTGAATATCGATTCTCCACCATTCTGCATCAAAATCTGAGAACGAAATATTTTTTCGATTTTTTGTTAAAATTTCTGGGTGCTCCCCTTTCAAAATCGGAAAAGTGCATGAAAGGACATTTTGGCCCATGGCGATGGCTATATCTTGGCCAATTTTCACCCGATTCTTGAGCGGAATACCTTAAAAGATTTGAATATCGGTTCTCCACCATACTGCATCAAAATCTGAGAACGAAATATTTTTTAGATTTTTTGTTAAAATTTCTGGGTGCTTTCAAAATCGGAAAAGTGCATGAAAGGACATTTTGGCCCATGGCGATGGCTATATCTTGGCCAATTTTCACCCGATTCTTGAGCGGAATACCTTAAAAGATTTGAATATCGGTTCTCCACCATACTGCATCAAAATCTGAGAACGAAATATTTTTTAGATTTTTTGTTAAAATTTCTGGGTGCTCCCCTTTCAAAATCGGAAAAGTGCATGAAAGGACATTTTGGCCCATGGCGATGGCTATATCTTGGCCAATTTTCACCCGATTCTTGAGCGGAATACCTTAAAAGATTTGTATATCGATTCCCCATCATTCTGCATCAAAATCTGAGAACGAAATATTTTTTCGATTTTTTGTTAAAATTTCTGGGTCGGAAATTCATGCAATCGGAAAAGTGCATGGAAGGACATTTTGGCCCACGGCGATGGCTATATCTTGGTCAATTTTCACCCGATTCTTGAGCGGAATACCTTAAACGATTGGTATATCAATTCTCCACCATTTTGCATCAAAATCTGAGAGCGAAATATTTTTTAGATTTTTTGTTAAAATTTCTGGGTGCTCCCCTTTCAAAATCGGAAAAGTGCATGGATGGACACTTTGGCCCACGGCGAAGCCTATATCTTGGCCAATTTCCACCCGATTCTTGAGCGGAATACCTTAAACGATTTGTATATCGATTCCCCATCATTCTGCATCAAAATCTGAGAACGAAATATTTTTTCGATTTTTTGTTAAAATTTCTGGGTCGGAAATTCATGCAATCGGAAAAGTGCATGGAAGGACATTTTGGCCCACGGCGATGGCTATATCTTGGTCAATTTTCACCCGATTCTTGAGCGGAATACCTTAAAAGATTTGAATATCGATTCTCCACCATTCTGCATCAAAATCTGAGAACGAAATATTTTTTAGATTTTTTGTTAAAATTTCTGGGTGCTCCCCTTTCAAAATCGGAAAAGTGCATGAAAGGACATTTTGGCCCATGGCGATGGCTATATCTTGGCCAATTTTCACCCGATTCTTGAGCGGAATACCTTAAAAGATTTGAATATCGGTTCTCCACCATACTGCATCAAAATCTGAGAACGAAATATTTTTTAGATTTTTTGTTAAAATTTCTGGGTGCTCCCCTTTCAAAATCGGAAAAGTGCATGGAAGGACATTTTGGCCCACGGCGATGGCTATATCTTGGCCAATTTTCACCCGATTCTTGAGCGGAATACCTTAAAAGATTTAAATATCGATTCTCCACCATTCTGCATCAAAATCTGAGAACGAAATATTTTTTAGATTTTTTGTTAAAATTTCTGGGTGCTCCCCTTTCAAAATCGGAAAAGTGCATGAAAGGACATTTTGGCCCATGGCGATGGCTATATCTTGGCCAATTTTCACCCGATTCTTGAGCGGAATACCTTAAAAGATTTGAATATCGATTCTCCACCATTCTGCATCAAAATCTGAGAACGAAATATTTTTTAAATTTTTTGTTAAAATTTCTGGGTGCTCCCCTTTCAAAATCGGAAAAGTGCATGAAAGGACATTTTGGCCCATGGCGATGGCTATATCTTGGCCAATTTTCACCCGATTCTTGAGCGGAATACCATAAAAGATTTGAATATCGATTCTCCACCATTCTGCATCAAAATCTGAGAACGAAATATTTTTTAGATTTTTTGTTAAAATTTCTGGGTGCTTTCAAAATCGGAAAAGTGCATGAAAGGACATTTTGGCCCATGGCGATGGCTATATCTTGGCCAATTTTCACCCGATTCTTGAGCGGAATACCTTAAAAGATTTGAATATCGATTCTCCACCATTCTGCATCAAAATCTGAGAACGAAATATTTTTCAGATTTTTTGTTAAAATTTCTGGTGCTCCCCTTTCAAAATCGGAAAAGTGCATGAAAGGACATTTTGGCCCATGGCGATGGCTATATCTTGGCCAATTTTCACCCGATTCTTGAGCGAATATCGATTCTCCACCATTCTGCATCAAAATCTGAGAACGAAATATTTTTTAGATTTTTTGTTAAAATTTCTGGGTGCTCCCCTTTCAAAATCGGAAAAGTGCATGAAAGGACATTTTGGCCCATGGCGATGGCTATATCTTGGCCAATTTTCACCCGATTCTTAGCCCCTAGCGATGGCTACATCTTTAAAAAAATCATCCCTTTTATTGAGAATGAAAGTACTTTATGTTCGTTAGATCGCCAATTTTTCAGACTCCATTAACCAAAGGAATTTCATACGATTTTTAAGTAAGGAATAGTGCTTCTATCTCCGTTTATCTACATTCAAATATAGTGAAAACCGAGGAAAGATAGTCTTAAGAGTATTTGGCCTTTCCGATTATCCGGGGTATGGCATCCTTGATCCAGTAATATGTCTCCCTCACTGCGTTGCACACATTTGGGCAATATTATATTACCCTCAGCAAGGGTATAACGATTTAAAACTATCAAAACACTTATCTTAATGACTGTTAATCTCCACTGTTTGGGATTCGATTATAAAACCACTTCAGATCAACCCTCTCAATTTGTTAAACGTAAAAAATAAAACCAATGAATTTTAAAAAACAGAGTCGCCGGCAAAATGTACATGTTTATCAGCCACTCGAGAGGCGGTCAGAGGCTTTATCAGGCCACCAGGAAAGGAACGTCCAAAGTACCCATTAAGCATTATCCATTACCCATGGAATCGCTTGACATTGTGCTCCGGTCAGTGCTGGGGAACGGTCGACGGTTTCTCCGCGGTAATTTGAATCTGAAACTTAAATAAAAAGAGCGAGCTTTGAGTCTGGTTTCTGTGTTGGCTTTCCAAGTTCCACCCGAATAACAATGAGCGGTTGTTTTCGCTCCAATCGTAAACTGACAATGGCCGTGAGTGCTTGTGTGATCATCGCCGTGATGGCCCTCACCGTCGGCCTATGTGTGGGCCTGGGCAGTAGCGACGAAGTACGCGAGGTTCGTTTCTCTGGAGGATTCGTGTGATAACAAGCATTTGATAAATTGTACATCCTGCAGGACCAGCCCAGGTTCACCATCGACCATGAGGCCAACAGCTTCATGCTGGACGGAGAGCCTTTTCGCTATGTCTCTGGATCATTCCACTATTTCCGGGCGGTGCCAGAGGCCTGGCGAAGTCGATTGCGAACCATGCGAGCATCCGGTCTCAATGCACTTGATACGTAAGTAACTGCTGAAAGTTGAACTACCACTTACATCTTAACGACTATATTATCTTTTTTATGGCTTAAGTATATTGTTTTCCGAGAGTCTATTAAAAAAAATGTATTTCAAATATTTTCTATGTGGAACAGCTATGTGGAATGGTCTCTTCACAATCCCCACGAGGACGAGTACAACTGGGAGGGTATTGCTGATGTGGTGAAGTTTCTGGAGATTGCCCAGGAGGAAGACTTCTACATTATCCTACGCCCAGGACCATATATATGTGCCGAAAGAGATAACGTAGGAGTACCTTAACTTGCCAAATAGTGCAAAAGATTAAAGTATTGGATTCATGTTCCTTTTAGGGAGGCCTTCCCCACTGGCTCTTTAAGAAGTACCCCTCTATTAAAATGCGAACCAACGATCCCGACTATATAGCCGAGGTGGGTAAGTGGTATGCCCAACTAATGCCACGGCTCCAGCACTTGTTGGTCGGCAACGGAGGCAAAATAATCATGGTCCAAGTGGAGAACGAGTACGGAGACTATGCCTGTGACCACGACTACTTGAACTGGCTGCGTGACGAGACTGAGAAGTACGTGTCTGGCAAAGCCCTACTGTTCACGGTGGACATCCCCAACGAGAAAATGAGCTGTGGAAAAATAGATAACGTGTTCGCCACCACGGACTTTGGTATCGATCGCAGTAAGTGAACTTTATTACCTTGTCCTTGGGTTTGTTCCCAATTGTATTGCCTACTGCAGTTAATGAAATTGACGAAATATGGAAAATGCTGCGAGTCCAACAACCCACTGGCCCGTTGGTTAACTCTGAGTTCTACCCTGGTTGGCTTACCCATTGGCAGGAGCAGAACCAAAGGCGAGATGGCCAGGTGGTAGCTGATGCATTGAAGTGAGTTTAGTTCTAAACGAACTACGCCCGGCTATAAGAGTCTTGTTCCTAACAAATCCTTCTCTTTTTAATACAGAACCATTCTCAGCTATAATGCGAGCGTAAACTTATACATGTTCTTCGGTGGAACCAACTTTGGATTCACTGCCGGAGCCAACTACGACTTGGACGGAGGGATTGGTTATGCAGCGGATATCACCAGCTATGACTACGATGCAGTGATGGATGAAGCCGGTGGGGTTACCTCCAAATACGACAAAGTCAAGGCTGTGATTGGTGAGTTCCTGGAGTTGCCCGAGATCACGTTGAATCCTGCCAAGCGTATAGCGTACGGGAAAGTGGAAGTAACACCCGCACTGGCCCTGCTCTCTGCAGAAGGAAGAGCTGCCCTCTCAAAGGGCGATCCTGTGGAGTCGGTCAAGCCCAAAACATTCGAGGAATTGGACCAATACTCGGGACTGGTGCTGTACGAAACAGAGCTTCCTACCATGGACCTGGACCCGGCCCTCCTCAAGGTGGATCAGATCCATGACCGCGCACACGTCTTCGTCGACCAGGAACTGGTGGGCACCCTATCCCGCGAGGCCCGGATCTACTCGCTGCCACTTAGTAAAGGCTGGGGCAACACTCTGCAGCTGCTAGTGGAAAACCAGGGTCGGATTAATTTCTACATTTCCAATGACACAAAGGGTATTTTCGGCGACGTGAGCCTGCAGCTACACAATGGTGGCTACCTACCGCTAGAGAACTGGAGAAGTACTGCCTTTCCGCTGGACCAAGCCTCTGTCGAACTCTGGCGACGAGAGCGTAGTGTCCAAAAAGACCTGGACTCGTTCCTGGCCAGACAACGCATCCTGCGCAATGGACCCCTCGTGTATACAGGCACCTTCACGGTGGGGGAAGTGGGCGACACCTACCTGAACATGGCCGGATGGGGCAAGGGAGTGGCCTATGTAAACGGCTTCAATCTGGGGCGCTACTGGCCTGTAGCCGGTCCCCAGGTTACCTTGTATGTGCCGAACGAACTCCTCAAGGTGGGAGAGAACTCTGTTGTTATCCTGGAGTACCAGCGGGCTAATAAGACGACAAACGGCGCCGATCTGCCCGCCGTGCAGTTCGATGCAGTGGCTCAACTGGATGGACAGTGCGGCGACGTCACTCTCAAATAAAGCACTGTTGGGTGTTATTCATGAATTTTTTATTTAAAGCAGTTTTGATTGATATTTGCACAACAACCTTTGTTAAGCTATATAATATATTTTCTAGTTCTTATCATAACCCCATTATTTCCTATTTAATTAAATTGTTAATGTGCTTGACTGACTCTCGTTTGTTTTATTTAAATTGCAATTGACGCTTAGTTACCACTATTTTCTATATTTAATTACTTTTTTTTTATAATTGCAGTCATATTTATTTTATAATCGACTTTTTCGGACATTTCTTTAAAGGTATTTTTAAAATCATTGGCAAAAGGAGATTCAGATATTTGTTCAATGTTATTTTTAAATTTGAAGTTTACCTAAAATATTCATCGGTTTTTTCTTATAGTTGGCAAATAGAGATTCGTATTTTTTGTAAAGGTTATGGAAATATCAAATGAAATTATATATTTTTTTTCAAGTCATTCTGTTATGTTTTTAAGTACATTATTGTAGAATTCTTCTTGATTATATCCTTGTAATGGGGAATGTTCTTGGAATGTTTAAAAATTCTTTTATTTAATTCTGGTAGGAAATGATAGAGTATTTATTTATTTTCCAGCTTTTTAAAAAAGTTGGAGCTGAATACTATGTTTTGGGCAGTGAAATACTAATCTGGAGTCTTCATTTATATGTTTAAGTTTTGTTCGTGGATTGTTGGCGGTTTGTTTTAAAGCTGCGTCTTAATTATTTTAACTGGATATTACTTATTTTAAAATCTTTCTCGCCACATAAAAAGAAAAGGTATTCTCTTTTAAGCGCATTAAAATGTTTGCATATAAAAATTATTTTTAAAGAGAATCTATAATACATTTTTAACTCTGTGTTTCAAAAATATACGCATATGTGCTTTATGTTAAGCTAGCATCTTTGTTTTTATCGTTAAGCATTTTGTTAAGGTCGTAAAAATCATTAAGCAAGCTGCATTGTTTTTGTTCTGGTGTGTACTTTTGTGCATTTTGTGCCCCCACACAAAAAAGTTTGTGACTCGTTTATAAAAACTGACATTAGTGGTGCTAGGTTGTTCAGTAGTTGATTCAGTTTAGGAAAGAGCTTCACTTTATTTTCGTTTCGTGTTTTGAAAATTGTTGCAAACAATTTTGTTTTGTGTTTTGTTTCTCTATACATTTCATATAATATATCACAGCTGCATTTCAAGTTAAAATTTTTGTTTCTCCGCTACCATCTTTTACATTCATTGTAAAACGTATAGAAAATCTATTTAAAATGTTTAGCTATTGTAATCTCGTTATGCTGGCTAAGACAAGCCAAAGTAATAACAGAAAAAATTTGGCAACCTAGTTAGTATTTAGTATTTAGTTTCTGTGATAAAGAATATAAAATAAACTTCTTAAATACAAGAATCTTTAAGTTATTCTAAAGGAATCTAACATTTATATCTAAAGGATATTAGGATAGGGTGCGGCCTAGCCAAAATTTTCGGTGATTAGAAAGCAAAATGGGCGTAGCAGGTGAGTGATATTTAATAAAGAATCCTTTTCAATCTACAACTATTTCAAGGTTTGGGTTTAGTATTTAAAGATTAAGAATATGAATACATTCATAAACTTATTATAAGAATAGTACAACTTTTTACTACAGTCTTGATTGTGCATTATTTTTATTACAGTTGGTCCTTCAACCGGAAACTGTTTATGAACGCATCCAGTATCAGTTTGAGGAGGATGCCTTCGACACGGTACCGGATCTGATCACCTTCTACGTGGGATCGGGAAAACCCATCTCTGTCGCCTCAGGAGCACTCATACAGTATCCATGCAACCGGACCTATCCTCTCTCCTTCTATGGCCACAAGATCGTCGGGAATCAGCTGCACACCCAGATGCTGGCGGGTCTACGCGGACTGAGCCCTCTCAGCTCGCCCATGGGCAACGGAGCAGGACTGCCGAACAGCGTTCCAGGAGTGTTCAACTTCGAGAGCCCACAACAGCAGCCACTAGGCGGAAATCCCCAAAGCTCCCCTCCTCGGGTGGGTCGTGAAGTTCCACCGCCTCCGCGGCTGCCAGGAAAGAAACAGCAGCGCTCCCAGAGCCTGACACCAGCCCAGGCCATGGTGGTGAGCAACATAAACAAAATGCAAGAGCAGCAACAGCTCCTGGCCAACGCCAATGGCAATGGAATGGCGCGCTTCCAGACGATTGCCAGGTGCAATCCCACTAGTGAGCTGCACCTGGAGAGCAAGTTCTCCACCCACTCGCTTCCAAGAACCAGCACTTCCGCTGCCCATGAACTGCGCCAGCAAGCTGCGGCCCGAATTTCGAGTCTGGCCAGGAACTGTAGCCTAGACTTGACGGAGGACACTGGACCGCCGAGCCCGCCTCCCAAGCCACGCAAGGAGGCGGTGGCCGCCGTTCTGGCCTACCAGGCCAGTGGCTCGGACTCGGGGAACGGCTCTGGAGACTCTGCCCTTGGAGATGCCAGCGAGGTAAGCATCCAACGAGGTGTTGTCATCAAGAATCCCCGGTTTATGAGCAGCTCAGCCTCCAATGGAACATTGAAAAGCTTCACGGACTTTGATGCTCTAGCCTCTGAGGAACAGCTTTTCGCTATGGCCATTGAGGAGATTAAACCAGTAAGTCTTATAGACTTCATTATCAGAGTTCCACTTAATAACGCATAATTTTCTCCCTCAGACCAGCAAGTTTGATTTTGAAAACTTCAGCACTCTCTTACTGCCATCCGTGGAGAACAAACCTCTAGACGGTGATGCCCTAAACACCTTCAAGATGATGCTTTTGGAAACAGGTCCAAAGCTGCTGGCGGAGCACATAACCCGCATAGACGTTGGCCTCTTATTGGATGAGCCACCCAACGAGGACGACTACTATCTAAGTTGCTCGGGACTGGAACTACTGACTTTGCCCCATGGAAAAATCATTCGGGAGGACATTATCGAAAGGACACAGTGCATAAAGCTTATGGTGGCTGTGACCATACTCACCTGTCAAACGGATCTCGATCGCGCGGAGCTACTCAGCAAGTGGATCCAAGTTGCGGTGGAAACCAAGACTGCCTTGGGAAATCTGTTTGGATTCTGTGCCATCATGTTGGGGCTGTGCATGCAACAGGTGAGATCCGTATCGATATTTTTATATCTGAACTACTAATGCATGTCTTTATGTACTCCCTTAGATCCAAAAACTAGATCAGGCCTGGCATATCCTGCGGCAACAGTATACGGACAGCGCATTCACCTTCGAGGCCAAGCTGCGTCCCACATTGAGCAGTATGAACGAAGCCTCCAATCCCCAGGCTCCGAATACAACCGTTCCCCATGTCCTACTCTACTCCCTGCTGATCGATCGTCCTGTTTTGGACATCCTAAATTACACGAACATCGACGATCGTCCCACCTTGTATCACACCTGCATTGCTCCCTGGGAGTCCAAGGCCGATGACTTCGGAATGACCATCAATTACCAGCACTTGGATGCGTCACGCGGCTTCCTAAAGAACTTGGATCTATATCGAAAGAATGCCAAAATCATTCTCGAAGATGCCAGCACCCGGATGGATGAGCTACTGTCAGACGCTTTTCGGTTAGTAAACTTAAAATAAGATTCAAAAACGACCTATAACCCTTTGAATTTCATTTACAGAACTGAGTTCCACGTTAAATTCCTTTGGGGCAGCTCCGGGATCACTGCCAAGGCCGTCGATCGTCACAGCAAGCTGGAGAAGGTGCTAAGCCTCATGGCTGACAAGTTCAGCATGATGGCCGAAAGTAATAGGCAATAATCTCTAATCTCTGACCCGTCAATAACCTCTTTCTGTAACCAATGAGTTATGATAATCAATCACTTTTCTCCCAAGTCCATGTTTCTATATAACCATCTCCGATTGCCGATTAACCCTCCGCCAATTTAAAATTCTTGCTGTCTCTACCTCAGCCTGAGTATTTAATAATTAAGCAGATACACAGAAGCACTTTATGTTACAGTTCAAATATTTATTAATCCTTAATTAAGAAAAAATTAGATATACTTGCGTGAAATGCAACGTGACATGGAATCAAAATAGAAGCCGATAATTATATTTATTTTGTCCAGGAGAAACCTCACACTTCAACGCACTACTAAAGTCTCTCTATAACAATTATCAATACTATACTATATTAAATATTCTACTATAGATCGGACAATATATACTAATCAAAGCATCGTATACACACTCTCGCATAATTATATATCATTCCATGAACACTGGGAATACATAATTTTGCAATTATATAAGTGATACTGCAGTAAAGATAATGCAAATAAATAAATAATAAACACTAAGGGAAAATAAAAAGATTGCCGGTTTTTTTTTTTTTAGTTTTTACATTCGATTGTGGGACTTAAACTAAAGATTTAGTTGCCGCATAAGATTAATAGATCGACCAAAATATACTTCAATGTTTTACAATTTTGACGAAAATTATAATATTTTAGTTGTAATGGAGAATGAAAATTATCATAGTTCTTTAGACGGCGATGACTATATCTTGGCCAATTTTCACCCGATTCTTGAGCGGAATACCTTAAACGATTGGTATATCAATTCTCCACCATTTTGCATCAAAATCTGAGAGCGAAATATTTTTTAGATTTTTTGTTAAAATTTCTGGGTGCTCCCCTTTCGAAAACGGAAAAGTGCATGAAAGGACATTTTGGCCCATGGCGATGGCTATATCTTGGCCAATTTTCACCCGATTCTTGAGCGGAATACCTTAAAAGATTTGAAAATCGATTCTACACCATTCTGCATCAAAATCTGAGAACGAAATATTTTTTAGATTTTTTGTTAAAATTTCTGGGTGCTCCCCTTTCAAAATCGGAAAAGTGCATGGAAGGACATTTTGGCCCACGGCGATGGCTATATCTTGGTCGATTTTCACCCGATTCTTGAGCGGAATACCTTAAAAGATTTGAATATCGATTCTCCACCATTCTGCATCAAAATCTGAGAACGAAATATTTTTTAGATTTTTTGTTAAAATTTCTGGGTGCTCCCCTTTCAAAATCGGAAAAGTGCATGGAAGGACATTTTGGCCCACGGCGATGGCTATATCTTGGCCAATTTTCACCCGATTCTTGAGCGGAATACCTTAAAAGATTTGAATATCGATTCTCCACCTTTTTGCATCAAAATCTGAGAGCGAAATATTTTTTAGATTTTTTGTTAAAATTTCTGGGTCCCCTTTCGAAAACGGAAAAGTGCATGAAAGGACATTTTGGCCCATGGCGATGGCTATATCTTGGCCAATTTTCACCCGATTCTTGAGCGGAATACCTTAAAAGATTTGAATATCGATTCTCCACCATTCTGCATCAAAATCTGAGAACGAAATATTCAAAATCGGAAAAGTGCATGAAAGGACATTTTGGCACATGGCGATGGCTATATCTTGGCCAATTTTCACCCGATTCTTGAGCGGAATACCTTAAAAGATTTGAATATCGATTCTCCACCATTCTGCATCAAAATCTGAGAACGAAATATTTTTTAGATTTTTTGTTAAAATTTCTGGGTGCTTTCAAAATCGGAAAAGTGCATGAAAGGACATTTTGGCCCATGGCGATGGCTATATCTTGGCCAATTTTCACCCGATTCTTGAGCGGAATACCTTAAACGATTTGTATATCGATTCTCCACCATTCTGCATCAAAATCTGAGAACGAAATATTTTTTAGATTTTTTGTTAAAATTTCTGGGTGCTCCCCTTTCAAAATCGGAAAAGTGCATGAAAGGACATTTTGGCCCATGGCGATGGCTATATCTTGGCCAATTTTCACCCGATTCTTGAGCGGAATATCTTAAAAGATTTGAATATCGATTCTCCACCTTTTTGCATCAAAATCTGAGAGCGAAATATTTTTTAGATTTTTTGTTAAAATTTCTGGGTGCTCCCCTTTCGAAAACGGAAAAGTGCATGAAAGGACATTTTGGCCCATGGCGATGGCTATATCTTGGCCAATTTTCACCCGATTCTTGAGCGGAATACCTTAAAAGATTTGAATATCGATTCTCCACCATTCTGCATCAAAATCTGAGAACGAAATATTTTTTAAATTTTTTGTTAAAATTTCTGGGTGCTCCCCTTTCAAAATCGGAAAAGTGCATGAAAGGACATTTTGGCCCATGGCGATGGCTATATCTTGGCCAATTTTCACCCGATTCTTGAGCGGAATACCTTAAAAGATTTGAATATCGATTCCCCATCATTCTGCATCAAAATCTGAGAACGAAATATTTTTTCGATTTTTTGTTAAAATTTCTGGGTCGGAAATTCATGCAATCGGAAAAGTGCATGGAAGGACATTTTGGCCCACGGCGATGGCTATATCTTGGTCAATTTTCACCCGATTCTTGAGCGGAATACCTTAAAAGATTTGAATATCGATTCTCCACCATTCTGCATCAAAATCTGAGAACGAAATATTTTTTAGATTTTTTGTTAAAATTTCTGGGTGCTTTCAAAATCGGAAAAGTGCATGAAAGGACATTTTGGCCCATGGCGATGGCTATATCTTGGCCAATTTTCACCCGATTCTTGAGCGGAATACCTTAAAAGATTTGAATATCGGTTCTCCACCATACTGCATCAAAATCTGAGAACGAAATATTTTTTAGATTTTTTGTTAAAATTTCTGGGTGCTCCCCTTTCAAAATCGGAAAAGTGCATGAAAGGACATTTTGGCCCATGGCGATGGCTATATCTTGGCCAATTTTCACCCGATTCTTAGCCCCTAGCGATGGCTAAATCTTTAAAAAAATCATCCCTTTTATTGAGAATGAAAGTACTTTATGTTCTTTAGATCGCCAATTTTTCAGACTCCATTAACCAAAGGAATTTCATACGATTTTTAAGTAAGGAATAGTGCTTCTATCTCCGTTTATCTACATTCAAATATAGTGAAAACCGAGGAAAGATAGTCTTAAGAGTATTTGGCCTTTCCGATTATCCGGGGTATGGCATCCTTGATCCAGTAATATGTCTCCCTCACTGCGTTGCACACATTTGGGCAATATTATATTACCCTCAGCAAGGGTATAACGATTTAAAACTATCAAAACACTTATCTTAATGACTGTTAATCTCCACTGTTTGGGATTCGATTATAAAACCACTTCAGATCAACCCTCTCAATTTGTTAAACGTAAAAAATAAAACCAATGAATTTTAAAAAACAGAGTCGCCGGCAAAATGTACATGTTTATCAGCCACTCGAGAGGCGGTCAGAGGCTTTATCAGGCCACCAGGAAAGGAACGTCCAAAGTACCCATTAAGCATTATCCATTACCCATGGAATCGCTTGACATTGTGCTCCGGTCAGTGCTGGGGAACGGTCGACGGTTTCTCCGCGGTAATTTGAATCTGAAACTTAAATAAAAAGAGCGAGCTTTGAGTCTGGTTTCTGTGTTGGCTTTCCAAGTTCCACCCGAATAACAATGAGCGGTTGTTTTCGCTCCAATCGTAAACTGACAATGGCCGTGAGTGCTTGTGTGATCATCGCCGTGATGGCCCTCACCGTCGGCCTATGTGTGGGCCTGGGCAGTAGCGACGAAGTACGCGAGGTTCGTTTCTCTGGAGGATTCGTGTGATAACAAGCATTTGATAAATTGTACATCCTGCAGGACCAGCCCAGGTTCACCATCGACCATGAGGCCAACAGCTTCATGCTGGACGGAGAGCCTTTTCGCTATGTCTCTGGATCATTCCACTATTTCCGGGCGGTGCCAGAGGCCTGGCGAAGTCGATTGCGAACCATGCGAGCATCCGGTCTCAATGCACTTGATACGTAAGTAAATGCTGAAAGTTGAACTACCACTTACATCTCAACGACTATATTATCTTTTTTATGACTTAAGTATATTGTTTTAGGAGAGTCTATTAAAAAAATGTATTTCAAATATTTTCTATGTGGAACAGCTATGTGGAATGGTCTCTTCACAATCCCCACGAGGACGAGTACAACTGGGAGGGTATTGCTGATGTGGTGAAGTTTCTGGAGATTGCCCAGGAGGAAGACTTCTACATTATCCTACGCCCAGGACCGTATATCTGTGCCGAAAGAGACAACGTATGAGTACCCTAAATTTCCAAATAGTGCAAAAGAATAAAGTATTGGATTCATGTTCCTTTTAGGGAGGCCTTCCCCACTGGCTCTTTAAGAAGTACCCCTCTATTAAAATGCGAACCAACGACCCCGACTATATAGCCGAGGTGGGTAAGTGGTATGCCCAACTAATGCCACGGCTCCAGCACTTGTTGGTCGGCAACGGAGGCAAAATAATCATGGTCCAAGTGGAGAACGAGTACGGAGACTATGCCTGTGACCACGACTACTTGAACTGGCTGCGTGACGAGACTGAGAAGTACGTGTCTGGCAAAGCCCTACTGTTCACGGTGGACATCCCCAACGAGAAAATGAGCTGTGGAAAAATAGATAACGTGTTCGCCACCACGGACTTTGGTATCGATCGCAGTAAGTTAACATTATTACCTTGTCCTTGGGTTTGTTCCCAATTTTATTGCCTACTGCAGTTAATGAAATTGACGAAATATGGAAAATGCTGCGAGTCCAACAACCCACTGGCCCGCTGGTTAACTCTGAGTTTTACCCTGGTTGGCTTACCCATTGGCAGGAGCAGAACCAAAGGCGAGATGGCCAGGTGGTAGCTGATGCATTGAAGTGAGTTTAGTTCTGAACGAACTACGCCCGGCTATAAGAGTCTAGTTCATAGCAAAACCTTCTCTTTACTACAGAACCATTCTCAGCTATAATGCGAGCGTAAACTTATACATGTTCTTCGGTGGAACCAACTTTGGATTCACTGCCGGAGCCAACTACGACTTGGACGGAGGGATTGGTTATGCAGCGGATATCACCAGCTATGACTACGATGCAGTGATGGATGAAGCCGGTGGGGTTACCTCCAAATACGACAAAGTCAAGGCTGTGATTGGTGAGTTCCTGGAGTTGCCCGAGATCACGTTGAATCCTGCCAAGCGTATAGCGTACGGGAAAGTGGAAGTAACACCCGCATTGGCCCTGCTCTCTGCAGAAGGAAGAGCTGCCCTCTCAAAGGGCGATCCTGTGGAGTCGGTCAAGCCCAAAACATTCGAGGAATTGGACCAATACTCGGGACTGGTGCTGTACGAAACAGAGCTTCCTACCATGGACCTGGACCCGGCCCTCCTCAAGGTGGATCAGATCCATGACCGCGCACACGTCTTCGTCGACCAGGAACTGGTGGGCACCCTATCCCGCGAGGCCCGGATCTACTCGCTGCCACTTAGTAAAGGCTGGGGCAACACTCTGCAGCTGCTAGTGGAAAACCAGGGTCGGATTAATTTCTACATTTCCAATGACACAAAGGGTATTTTCGGCGACGTGAGCCTGCAGCTACACAATGGTGGCTACCTACCGCTGGAGAACTGGAGAAGTACTGCCTTTCCGCTGGACCAAGCCTCTGTCGAACTCTGGCGACGAGAGCGTAGTGTCCAAAAAGACCTGGACTCGTTCCTGGCCAGACAACGCATCCTGCGCAATGGACCCCTCGTGTATACAGGCACCTTCACGGTGGGGGAAGTGGGCGACACCTACCTGAACATGGCCGGATGGGGCAAGGGAGTGGCCTATGTAAACGGCTTCAATCTGGGGCGCTACTGGCCTGTAGCCGGTCCCCAGGTTACCTTGTATGTGCCGAACGAACTCCTCAAGGTGGGAGAGAACTCTGTTGTTATCCTGGAGTACCAGCGCGCCAATAAGACGACAAACGGCGCCGATCTGCCCGCCGTGCAGTTCGATGCAGTGGCTCAACTGGATGGACAGTCCGGCGACGTCACACTCAAATAAAGCACTGTTGGCTGTTATTCATGAATTTTTTATTTAAAGCAGTTTTGATTGATATTTGCACAACAACCTTTGTTAAGCTATATAATATATTTTCTAGTTCTTATCATAACCCCATTATTTCCTATTTAATTAAATTGTTAATGTGCTTGACTGACTCTCGTTTGTTTTATTTAAATTGCAATTGACGCTTAGTTACCACTATTTTCTATATTTAATTACTTTTTTTTTATAATTGCAGTCATATTTATTTTATAATCGACTTTTTCGGACATTTCTTTAAAGGTATTTTTAAAATCATTGGCAAAAGGAGATTCAGATATTTGTTCAATGTTATTTTTAAATTTCAAGTTTACCTAAAATATTCATCGGTTTTTTCTTATAGTTGGCAAATAGAGATTCGTATTTTTTGTAAAGGTTATGGAAATATCAAATGAAATTATATATTTTTTTCAAGTCATTCTGTTATGTTTTTAAGTACATTGTTGTAGAATTCTTCTTGATTATATCCTTGTAATGGGGAATGTTCTTGGAATGTTTAAAAATTCTTTTATTTAATTCTGGTAGGAAATGATAGAGTATTTATTTATTTTCCAGCTTTTTAAAAAAGTTGGAGCTGAATACTTTGTTTTGGGCAGTGAAATACTAATCTGGAGTCTTCATTTATATGTTTAAGTTTTGTTCGTGGATTGTTGGCGGTTTGTTTTAAAGCTGCGTCTTAATTATTTTAACTGGATATTACTTATTTTAAAATCTTTCTCGCCACATAAAAAGAAAAGGTATTCTCTTTTAAGCGCATTAAAATGTTTGCATATAAAAATTATTTTTAAAGAGAATCTATAATACATTTTTAACTCTGTGTTTCAAAAATATACGCATATGTGCTTTATGTTAAGCTAGCATCTTTGTTTTTATCGTTAAGCATTTTGTTAAGGTCGTAAAAATCATTAAGCAAGCTGCATTGTTTTTGTTCTGGTGTGTACTTTTGTGCATTTTGTGCCCCCACACAAAAAAGTTTGTGACTCGTTTATAAAAACTGACATTAGTGGTGCTAGGTTGTTCAGTAGTTGATTCAGTTTAGGAAAGAGCTTCACTTTATTTTCGTTTCGTGTTTTGAAAATTGTTGCAAACAATTTTGTTTTGTGTTTTGTTTCTCTATACATTTCATATAATATATCACAGCTGCATTTCAAGTTAAAATTTTTGTTTCTCCGCTACCATCTTTTACATTCATTGTAAAACGTATAGAAAATCTATTTAAAATGTTTAGCTATTGTAATCTCGTTATGCTGGCTAAGACAAGCCAAAGTAATAACAGAAAAAATTTGGCAACCTAGTTAGTATTTAGTCAGTATTCACAAAGACGGAATGAATTCGCTTTAGCTAAGTTTAAATCATTTTCGTGGCAAACATCGTGTGAGGAGACTTTTGAATCTTTAAACAATCCATAGATAATCTCGGTTAAGATTGCTGAGATTCATAAATTATAGTCCCCCATATATCCTGCAAATATCTTTTGATCGTAATGCTAACTCCGAGTATATAAGAGCGATTGGGCAGATAAGATTAGTAGTTTTGGATTCGTAGTTAATTTTACCCCAAATGTAAGATATTAATGATGTTTTTAATCCTCCTAAAGTGCTGTGGGGGCAGCAATACCTATTTGTCAGTGCCACTTTGACTTTTGCGTATAGATGTCAGCACGTAGGTTTTGTGCGAAACAAATTCCCAATATCTGAAATATCCAAAGTATTAGTTTATGTATTACTTTCTTCATGGCAAACAAAACTTCAAATAAAAATCAAAATAAAAACCTGGAAAAACATCGCAATAATGACTGATGTCGAAATGATAATCAAATTGTGCTCCATCCACTCCTCTCCAGCTTGAACGCATCCCTTTTCATAGATTATCTTTGACAGTTCCAAGCCCTGGCGCACAAAATCAAAAGAAAAACAAGTTTAATGAGAAAATAATAAATTCAAGACATAACTTAGACTTTGTGAACTAAACTCATTAATTAAATATCGTAAATAATGTGACTAATACTGAAATAAAACAAATAAAGATTGCTGGGTCGTAAAAGATATTCCGTAAGCACCTGTAACACGAGCAGACCTACGCAACAGGCCGCCACACTAATTAGATGCGCCTCCAGCCAATCCTCACCAGCGCGTAAGCAACCGCGCTCGTGTATGTTTCTATCCACTGGCTGCTTGCGTAAAAATGTCAGTGAAACCTACTGGTTTGGAGGACTCGATAATCCAACCAATTAACTTACGTATCCCTCCTTTCGCACGTCATAGCCACACTGCTTGTTCTTGATGAGCTCCTGCGGGCGTCGGCGGCAGCAGGAGAATGGCACACCGCAAGCCTCTCTGCTGCCAATGGCGATGGAGGAACAGTTGAAGTAGTTGTTGCTGTCCCAGTCCTTGGGTCCGTCAATTCCGCAGCATTGCAGCCAATCCTCTTGTATCCAATCGATGAGATTCTGTTGGTCGGCATCCTCGCGATAGTGTCGGATGAACGCCTTCAAACCCTCCGTAGCCTGGTCTTTAATCTGGAAACACAAACATTACTATGAAGTAAAAAACTTTCTAAATCAAGGTAAACAATGAAACTCACCCAGCCCTTGTCCTTGAGCACGAATGCCAGCGCACAAAACCCAATCTCCGCTATAAGGAGGACACTCAAGAAGATGGCATACTGCAGGTAGAATTAGGATATATTATGAGGCCTTGAAAGATCACCAAAAACACTTACCGCGCCCAGGAGACAGGTGTTCTCCCGCAGCGCACCCACGCTGCCCATGAAGCCCAGCAAAAAGGTGACCCCGCCCAGTATGATCAACACAAAGGCCGGGTCCAGGGCGATATAATGAAGCCGCGTTATATTGCGGAACATATCCTTTTCCTTCCAGGCCCAGATTCCTACGGAAAGGACCAAGAGCGCCGAGAGCCAGAGAATAACATTGCTGGCGAAGAGCAGGTACTTCAGGCAGCAGCTAATCTCGCTAGTTTCCCTCCGGTATTTGCGCACTGCTGGCATCGCGGTCCAACTGGGCTGGTTAACTTTGTTGGCAACTGGCTACAAAAAGAAAACAAAAGGCTACGAGTTTCTGATTTTTTTTGCGAGAGTGTTGTTGTTTTTTTAATAGTGATGGGAGTTTATCTTATCGATGTACAGGAGAGAGCTTTTTCTGCCATTTTTGAACTATAATATTTCTATGCGAATCAAAAGCAAATCTTTTTAATTTTTTCGTTAATTTATATAAATATTTAATTAAAAATTATGAAAAAAAGAGAACCATACTCTAATTTTCGGCTCTAATCTGGAATTTTAGTATTATCGGTTTCGCAGTGGAGCGTGGAATCTGGTAACACTGTATTGAATCGGTAAGGGGGTCACACTGGACACATGTAGCAGCAGAAAACGCAGACATCGAAGAAAGAAATCAGCGAAAAGCAAAATAAATACACATTTAGGTAGTTTGGAAGTGTCGGGTTCGGTGTTTATGGAACAATTCGATCATTCAGGGAGCGTGCGCGGCAACCATCTATGACGACAGTGAGTTTTTTTCTCCCCCCCCCATAGTACCCAGCACCCGACTGTGCATATGTATTTGTGTGAGTGTGCGTGCGTGAGTTTGTGGGAACTTCTGATGGCTGAAATTGTTTAATTAGCAA